>NW_004949104.1:6860272-6869961 GCF_000317375.1 Microtus ochrogaster
TCCTCCTCCTCCTCCTCCTTCCTCAGGTGGAGACAGATATAGAGTTCCACAACTGGTCAAACTGTTGAAAGTAAGTGACTATGTGGTACTCAGCTGGTAAACCATGCAGCAAAATTTTTTCATATATAAGCTCAGGAAAAATCATAAAGGATGGCACTGGATGACTGTAAAAGCCAAAGGACCTGTTGCTGGATATTATATTCTAGTATGACAGGGAAACAGTTCCCTTGAAATTGTTGAGACAATGCAGTTGTATACAAGTGGTCTGCATAATGACACCACCAGAGGACATGTTATGTCAGTCAGCATGGATAGTACAGGGGTGATGGGATGGATTTCATGGGGCTCCACCCCTAGATGAACAGCTATAGGCAAGGGGGGGATAGAACTAGTTATCTACAGTACAAAATCACTGATTCTGTTCCCAAAATGACAGTACTATACATGTCATAGGAGCAACAGTAAAAGGACTCAGAGGGGTCTCTGTGTGTATCTATATAACGCTAATGAGGAAGTCATGAATTTGGGAGGAGGATATGAGTGTTGGAGGAGAGAGAGAGTTGTGGGAATGATGGAATGCAGCTCTCATGTTTGAAATTCTCAAAAATTAATTGAAAAAATTTATTTTTATACTAATCCTATACAGACCTTCTTGTCACTATTGCTAAGACAATTTACCAATGACTTATATAACATTACAACCAAAAGGAACTGGAATTAAAGTACCCTCTGGGTGTTGATATACCAAAAGGAACTGGAATTAAAGTACCCTCTGCGTGTTGATGTCTACACGGAATCCTCAACTGAATTACTTTATAGACTAAGAGGAGGCAATATCTATTACAGTCTCAATTTTACTTCTAAAGTTAATTTGTTTGAATGATAGATAGTATTATAGCTTATTACTGATAACCTAATTTTAGATGGAGTAGAGGAAATAATAGGCAAATGCTTTTGGACCTAACAGATATTCATTAGAATAACACAGACACTTCTGATCACTCTTATTCATTTCAAAATCAAATGATAATGGCTGAAAAGCATTGACTTTTAGCTAGTGTAACGTTAAACTTATCAATATTTTTAAGCACTATTCTAATTTTAAACTGACAGTAAATATATGTTTCCTTATATAAAGACAGATTAGTAAATATTCAATTATGACTAAAAGAGCGGGGCATTTCTATTTCGATTTTCATTAATATATGTGGGTTTATGCCCATGCTTCCCTCCTGGGCTGGCAGGACTCCATAGGTAGAAGACAGGCCACGCATATACTCTAATTATATCTGTCCTGCAGCTTCTTTTGACCCTGTCACTTTATTTTTGAAAAATAGTGACATGTTTAACTCAAACATAACATGCTTCAATTCAATTAATCTCAGTAGGCACCTGCATTGTAGGGAGTGTGAACTCACAGACAATTAAATCATGTTACTTACTCTCCATGTGCTCAGACCTTAATGGAGTAGAAAAATACAGGAGCAGTGGTTTGAGTTGCTTTATTTGAATTAATCTATTTATTCTCTCTTCTTAATTTACTCCTCATTCGGTGTCATTTCTCTGGTTCTTGTTTTCTTCTTTTCTCTTGTTTGTGTTGTTAGAGGTCCTTTCTTTTTCCTTAAATTATAGCTTTGTTCATTTATTTGTTTGTTTGACTTGCAAAGTGCACTTTCCCTTCCCATCTCTCCTCCTACCCCCCCACACCTGTTTTCACCCTGTAATCCACTGCTTTGTGTTTGTTCAGGAAAGGGCAGGTCTCCCATGAATGGAGATCAACAAAACACAGCATACTAAGCTGCAGTGAGACTAATCACCTCCCCACTTATTAAGGCTGGCCAAGGTGACCCAGGAGTAGGGTCCCAAAAGCTAGTGAAAGAGTTGGAGAAAACCCCTGTTCCCACTGTTAAGAGTTCTACAAGAGGACCAAGCTACACAACAGTAACATATGTGCCTACGTCAGTCCCATGGAGGCTCCTTGGTTGCCAGTTCATTCTCTGTGAGTCCATGTGAGTCCAGATCAGTTGATGCTGAGCTTTCTTGTAGTGTCCTTGACCCCCCTGGCTCCTACAATCCTTTCTCTCAGTCTTCGGCAGGATTCTCCGAGCTACACCTAACGTTTGGCTGTGATTTCTTCCTATTGCTGGTTGGACCCTCTCTGATGACAATTGGGCTAGGCACCAATCTATGAGTATAGGAGAATATTGCTTGGCATCATTACTTTCACATGTTTCCCCTCCAGCAAGCAAATGGATGGAACTAGAAAAAAATCATGCTGAGTGAGGTTACCAAACCCAGAAAGAAACACATGGCATGTACTCACCTGTAAGTGGTTATTAGCTGTAAAATAAAGGGTAACTAAGCTACAATCCACAGACCCAGAGAAGCTAGGTAGCAAGAAGGGTTCATGGGAGGTGGGGGAGGGGGGCTGGATCTCCCTGGGAAGAGGAAACAGGAGAGATTTCATACTGTTTTCTTAAGACTCTGGTTTGCTGTCTGCACTGTTTTGTCCTTTGCTTTGATTTTAGAATCATCTATATCTATATCCCATGATTTAAACTGAAAGTTCTCTCTCTCTCTCTCTCTCTCTCTCTCTCTCTCTCTCTCTCTCTCTCTCCCTCCCTCCTTCCCTCCCTCCCTGCCTCCCTCCCTCCTCTATTCCTCTCAGCCACTTTCCCTCCTCTTCATCTCCTCTCTTTCATCATCCTTTCATGGAAGAATACTAAGTGGTCCCTGTCCAGCTTTTTCACTTGATGAACTGCATGTTTCCTCAGTCCAGGCTGATTCATAGTCCACTGCTTCCCCAGTACAGCTATGAATTGACTAAAAAGTGACTTAACGTGACTCTTTGAATTTTTGAGAAGTTACTAAGGAATCTAAAAAGCGGTTCTTGCAAACAAGGTTACAGAAATGTTACTGAAGATACTCTGGAGATTTTTTTTTAAATAAACTTTGCCTATTACATTTAAGACAGCAGGTGCATGCACATTTTGTAGCATAGCATGGAGGGTATTAACAATACTTTGAAAGGTGCCATACTTGGGCGGGGGGGGGACAAAAGTAACCAAAGGGATTTTTTTTTATAGAAGTATGAAATGTTTGACATAAAGGAGAAATTTTGGGTGTCATTTCTCATCCTCAATGAGTGATAAGTGACCAATGGAAGTTTCTAGTCCCGAACCACTGGAGGGAGGGAGAAGGAAAGAGGGAGCGAAAGCAGGAGAAACAGAATGAGAATTTGATGTTGGAAGTGGACCAAGGAGTATTATGAAACACTGTTTTCATAATAACAACAGGACTTTGCGGCTGAGGAGAAATCAAGAAATCTGAAATTGCTATAAAATAATAGGAAAAAGTGATAGTACAAAAATGGGAATTCAGTCACCTCGTATGTCAAGGTGTACAAGTGTAGAATCTGGGGCATGGCGAGAACTTCAAAGATGGTCTAGTTACCTGCTTCTCTGATGCATGAGGGTACTATTCACTGAAAAATAAAATTTGAGTGTTGAAGACATCGGGTGGCATTTGTTCTGTGCTTTGCTCTGATGTTGACTTCTGTAGCTCATTCATTTGTAGGAGGTTATCAAATCTCTAAACATAGATAATCCTCCTTATTTATGGTGGCTATACCCTACACAGTAGCCCATGAAACTGAATTGGTTAACACTGGGTCATTGCACATAAGAGGAATACAGGGTGACATAACTTCCCAACTCTGGTTATGCTTTCATCAACCAATAAAGACACTATGTTATTTGTTTATGTTTAGAAATATTTTATTTACAGCATATTGTTTTATTTCTATCAGAGCCCTGTAATCCTTGCTTCAATGAAATGATTTTTTTTTTCCTGTACAGTATGAGATTGTCCTCTTATGCTTTGGAGAAATAAACAGCATTTGAGCACTGGGATTTATAAAGTCACCAACAAAAAGGCACAAAGACTAAGTAAAAACAGTCAAGGATTTTTCACGTGGGAATGAGATACATGTTTCTGGCATAGGAGATGGAACACAGAGTCAGCACATCACTTTGCTTAGCCTTGGCTGGGAATGTGAGGAGCAGGAGGCTCATACGTTTTGAGTTTAATGTGTGTCCAAGGCCCACAGATGACACACAAGCAGCATGAGAACATTCAGTGTATCGATCTGTGTGTCATCTCCAAAAACGCTACCACACGGAGAGAATTTGCAAATGGAAAGCTCAGAAAAATGAGGATCAACTCTGAGTGCCCGAAAATGGACATTCACCTTTCCGTGAAACCCCTTCTTAGCCTCTTGTGTTTCTCAGGAGTACATGAGAAGGTCTGTAATCTGAATTTCTTATGTCTTCAAATATTTTCAGAGAAGCACTGAATTCTGTCCCCTAAGGTGTTTCTGCCACTCAGTCAACTGTATCTTAAGCACAGGAAGGGCTCTGATTTCCTGAGGGGTTGATGGGACACTGATGACTCTGCATTGCCTCCTTGTCCTGTATCCCATGCATCCCATGCTTTGGTCACTGTGCAACAAATGGCCAAGTAGCTATTCAGCAAATGGGGAAAAGACCTTGGCATGGAGTGCATGCCTTTGATTATTCCTGATGGTCTTTACCATTTGTTTTGCTTCCTCAAAGCCGTGGGTCTCTCTAACTTATTTATAGAGTTTTATTTGCTTTTTACTCCTGATTTACCTGATGAAATGACGTTTATTTCACATCATAAGTGCTTAAACTCGTTTTCTGTCTACACAAAATACTGGAAATGTGCAATTGGGTATGATATTTGGGAACCTCCTGGCCTATTATAGATTGAGCTTAGTGTTCTTAGTAATTCTGAACTGGAAGGAAAACTGTAATTAAATGTATTCACTGCTTATAAAAAGCTATTCTCTTGTGTTTTGCCTTCTTGGCAGCATCTGTGTTCCTTATTGTCTGTCTCTGCCCTGTAGGTGAGTGTTTGGATCAGAAGAGACAGGCTTCAACACCTCCCGGCTCCTCAGGTGTGGTATATGAGCAATACTGAAGTTATTTTGCATAATCAAAGGCATGCCTTCTAGCCACCAAGAGCAGCTCTCAAGGCACTTTACTAGCTGAGCTGGGTTTCTTATTTTCTCTCTTCCATGCATACCCACTCTCCAATCACTGCAAACCCCTTCCAGATGCAACAGCACAGTGAGTGGAACAAAAGGATTTGAGCCATAGCAGTGGCTGCAGTTGCATTCTGCCTGCAAGAGCATAACACAGCCCCTGACTCATATTGGCCCCTTTCTCTTCAATACTAACAAGAATGAAGGGATGGTTGGCTAGATTCTATAACTGTGTGTGTGTAGGAACTTCAGTAATATGCGTTTTCTCTTTAGTATGAATGGTACTTATGCAATTATAATTTTATTTCATCATATGTTCTGATATTTTCCCCCATAGTCCTTCCTTCTCTGTGACAGATATTCACTACAGGTTTTCATTTTTATTTTTGACTTGCACATGTATGGATCTTGTTTATTACAAGTTCAAGCTTCTGCTCTGGAATGAGTTATGAGGAATAATTTTGTGGTTGTACTTTGGAAATATGCAGTGATGCATACATAATGGAGTGTGTATGAGCCATAAATTTGTGGGATAGGTGTTGCAGGTTAAGTCATGTCAGGTTGTGGATGTGAGTTCTTTACACAGTATGATCATTAAACACATTACCGTGATGTCAAAAGCTCATTTAGTTTCTCTTATTTGTCATATTGAAGTTTTACAGTTTGTGATGAACGAGCTGTAACTCCAACAGTTCACCAGATTGGAGCACAGATTATCTTTCACACTTTGGTTCTGAAGTGATTTTAATTCGTTTCAAATGAATAATTGCCCCTTTTCTGGGCCCATCCAGTGCCATGTGGAGTTCTTTTTCTTGCAGCTGTTCCCAAGTATAAAATTCAGCATTCATCACATCTATCTTAAACTACAGCCAAACACAAAATAATTTTTGCATTATTCTATGATTTAGGCTTTTTGTTGAAGTAAATTAATCATAATATGTCTACTGGATCTGTCTCTGGGGTCATATCATCAGCAAATGGGGGCACTTGTTTTTTCTGGTTACACCTGCATGAGATGATTTAAATTATTATACTAGACACAGTAATATTTAATCTTGTGGTCACAGTCATAGTGTCTTCTGAACCTTTGAGGCTCTATTATTCACTCATGTTATATGTCAATCATGGGCCATTACTTATGGCTCAGTTTATGGTTTGACAATGGGTACTAAGCTGATAGGGAGCTCCTATTTGAGGGTCTTATGGCAGAGAGTGATAAAAGAAATGCTATATGTTCAGTGCCCCTTAAAGACTTTCAGGAGTCACATTTTTAAATTTACATTTTATTGTTCAATTAGGTCATATGACTAGTGTGAGCAGATAATTATAATAACTTCACCAAAAGAAGAAGTTATTCATATTCACTAGGAAACAACAGTAAATTCAACATCAGTATCTTGCTTGAACACAAAAATTCACTTGCCCTCTGTATCCCCAGTATATCTTCTGATTTCCAAAAGAAACACCAACAGCATCATCCAGTTAGGCTTAAAAGTCAGGACTATATGACAGGACATGTAAGTATCAGCCTGATTCCTTTCGAGCTAAGGGTTGCATAAGGCAAGCCAAACCATTCCTTTATCCTTCATATTCCTCTACATACATTGTATTGGAGTCGAGCCTCCAGCTCTAAAATCCATGGGAAGAGATACGGGGAGGCTGCGGAGGCACAGACATGAGCAGTTCTGCGCTTCCGTAGGTTACGCCCATGAGGATTTCTGACACGAAGCTGAGGTGCATGTCTTAGAGTTCCAACTTAGGCTCTCTGTGACTCTTGAGATTTGGGGCTTCACTCACTAGGAGGTTCTTCCATTTTCATTTATCTTCTTTTGCCACATCTAAATAAGAAATTGGAGAACATACTCTAGCTAAGAACCCCAAACTCAGCTTTATAAATTATACACGTTTTTCCATAATGGCTGTATCAATTTTTATTTTAAATCAACAGTGTTCAAGGGCTCCCTTTTCTCTATGTGAGGCACAAAATGGCATCTTAATTTAAGAAAAATTATTAAGTACTTAGATTAATTAACACATTTGCCCTTCGCTACTTCCTTTTTGTGGTGAGAACCTTTGAAAATCTGTCTTAGCAACTTTGAAATGTACTAAATAACCATTGCTGACTATATTCATCGCATTGTATGTTAGATCTAAATAAGGACCCTCAAACTTATTTCTCTCTCCTAACTGCCCTTGAGTCACCTCAAGTTATTTATTTGGTTTTTAAATTAGCATATAGATTGATGATTTCATTTTTATATGTGGAGAAGTGGTTTGTGTTGATTCTCCTCCCTCTTTCCTTTCTACCCATTGCTGCTTCCTCTCCAATATCCTCCCTTGTGCTTGCAGACACACAGACTCTACCGCCCTCTTTTGACCCCTACCTTCCTTTCTTTAAGACTACCTTCCCCCTGTCATGTCCCTTTCCAAGTATCATGACCTAAACTCACTCCTCTAGGCACATAAATTAAAATTAAAATATCGAGGATCTACTTAAGAGAGAAAATGTGCAGCATTTCCCTCTGAACTTAATGTAAGAATTCCAGTTCTATCAATTTGCCTGTACACATCGTGATTTCATTTTTCTTTACAACTGGAAACAATGTCATTATGTATATGCCACATTTTTTTTCTCCACTCAGCTGTTGTTGGACATCTATCTGGGCTGATTCCATTTCCTAGGTATTATGAATAATCAGCACAGTCACAGAGGTGGTATCTCTGAGGTAGGATATAGAGTGTTTTGGACATATGAACAAGCATAGTATTGTTGGATCATGTGGTAGATCTCTTACCGTCTTTTTAAAAAGAACATCTGTACTGGTTAATATAGTAGTGGCATTAGTTTATGCTTCTTCCAGCCACAAACAAAGGCTTTTTCCCCACATCTGCAGCAGCATTTGCTCTGATTTCTTTTCTTGGTGATCAGCATTCTGACTGGGGGGAGCTGGAATCTCAAAGTAGTTTCAATTTGTATTTACTGGATGGCTAAGGACAGAGAATACTTAAAAAGGTAGTTATTGGTCATTTCTGTTTCTTCTTTTGAGAGCTGTCTCTTTAGCTCATAAGCTCATTTATTGACTGGAATATTTTTGGATGCTTTAGTTTATAGTTCGTGTACATTCCAGATATTAAGTCCATGCCTGAATTATAGTTGGTGATAACTTTCTCCCATTGTGTGGGGTGCCTTTTCACTCTGATAATTATTTCCTTTGCTCTGCAGAAGCTTCCCTCATTTCGCATAACTCCATTTGTCAGTTCTTGAGTTTATTTTCTGTGCCAATGGAATCCTTTTCAAAATGCTTTTGCTTTAGATTAAGGTCTTTGTTCCATTTTGAATAGATGTTTGCAGAGGGTGAGCGATGCAGATATATGAGGGCTGTCTTTTTTTTTCTAGTGCACATTTTTGAAACAAGTATGAAATAAAATTAGCTGGCTGTAGCCACACAGATTATTTCTGGATCCTCTATTCTGTTCCATTGGTTTGTGTTGGTTCTACACTGTCTTTGTTACTCTAGTTCTATGATAAAATGTGAAGCCAGATATTGTGACACTACTCGCAGTATTTATGTTTGCTTTGGCAATTTGGAGACTTTTGTGTTCTATGAGAAAATTAGGAAGCCCCTCAGTTCTGCGAAGAATAAAATGGGATTTTGGTGAGGGTTAAAGCTGTGTTAAATCTGTAGGTTACTTGTAAAAATACAGCCATTTTTACAATACTAATTAGGTTGATAGTTGTCTAGTATCTTTCTTTGTTTTTTTTGTTTTTTTGTTTTTTTTAATACAAGAGATAGAAGAAAATTATGGAAGAAAACTTTGTTTTATTTTCTTTCAGTATCTTAAAGTTTATGTGCTAGAGGCCATTCATTTTCTTGGTTCCTAGGAATTTTCTAAGTTTTGAAGCTACTGTGACTAGGTTATATTCCCTTATTTCTTGGCAAATTCACTCACTATTGGTGTATATAAAAACTACTGGCTTTTCTATGTTGATCTTGTATCCTTCTACATTGATGGAAATGTTTATCAAGTCTAATAGTCTTCTGGAGTTTGAGGGGTTTTAAAATATAGACTCATGCTTCTTGAATATATGGATAATTTAACTACTTCCTTTTCTATGTATTTCTTACATTTACTTCTCTTGTCTTTCTTTTTATAACTAAGATTTAAAGCAATATGTAATACAAGAGTGTAGCTAGTGGGCACCATTGTCTCCTTCTAGATTTAGCGGAAATGTTTCCATTACTTCCTTGTTTAGTAAATTGCCAGTCATGTTGTTTTCTATAGCCTTTAATTAAACATTGTCCATTAAACATTTGTGTGTGTGTGAATCTTAGAATTCCACTGTCTGCCACTATATCCATCTTTTTGTTCTTGGTGTGGTGGTGTTAAGTGGTTACGTCATCAGATTTGTGCAGCAAGTGGTTTACAACAATAAGCCATCTCCTCACTGCACATAGTTTTTATTATGTTGAGTATGTTCCTCTGTTCCTACCTTCAAAACTTTTATTATGAAGTCATGTGAAATTTCATCAAAATACTTTTCTGCTTTTATTAATATGATCATGTGGCTTATGTCTTTAAGTCTGTGTATATGATGTAGTGTCTTTGCTTATTTGCATATTTT
>NW_004949104.1:6870061-6873999 GCF_000317375.1 Microtus ochrogaster
AGACAGGGTTTCTCTGTGGCTTTGGAGCCTGTCCTGGAACTAGCTCTGTAGACCAGGCTGGTCTCGAACTCACAGAGATCCGCATGCCTCTGCCTCCCAAGTGGTGGGATTAAAGGCGTGTGCCACCACCCCCCGGCTTTATTTGCATATTTTAAACTATCCTTTCATTCTTATGAAGAAACTTAATTGTAAATGTGATCTTAATGTGTTCTTGAGTACGTGTGCTGCCTAGGTTTCTGTCACTTCTATACAAGCTAGAGTTATCAATGAGGAGAGAGCCTCAATTCAGAAAATGCCTCTGTAAGACTGGCCTGTAGGCAAGCCTGTAGGACATTTTCTTAATCACTGACTGATGTGAGAGGGTCCTGCTCATTGTGGATGGAGCGACCGCTGGGCCAGTGATCCTGGGTCCTACATGAAATCAGGTTGAGCAAGCCATGGGTGACAAACAGTCAGGAGTTCTTCTCTGTGGCCTCCGCCTCCGCTAATGTCTCCAGGTTCCTGCCTTGCTTCCGTTTTTGCCCTCACTTGTTTTGGTGATGAACAATTATATACAGAAGTGTGAGTGAAATAAACCCTTTCTTCTCTGAGTTGCTGTTGGTTATGGTGTTTTATAATGTCAGTAATAACCCTTACTAAGAGAGTATGGTTTCAAGTATTTTATTGAGAAGTTTTTCTATCTACGTTCCTGAGAGAAACAGGCCTATAGTTTTTATTATTGTTTTGTCTTTATACAGTTTTTGTGTCAGGGTAATATTGGCTTTGTTGGATGAGTTTTGATCTGTTCCTTCCTTTTCTATTTTATGTACCAGTAAATGAAATATTGTTATTAGTTTTTCTTTAAAAGTTTGCTAGAAATAAAACGTGTATATGTCGTATCCTGCACTTCCCATTATGGAAGAACTTTTCATTACTGCCTTAACCTTCTTGCTTTTAGGTCTTTTAAACTTAATTCTGTCTTCCTGATTTAATTATGAGATGTCATGTGTTTCAGGAATATATTCTTTCATTTTTAATTCCCAAGTGTTTTGGAGTCTAAGTTGTATGTGCGTACATGTGTGTGTGCTTGTGTAGATATGTAGGTATATGTGTATTGGGGTGGAGATGTGTGTGTGTGTGTGTGTGTGTGTGTGTGTGTGTGTGTGTGTGCGTGCATCTGAACATGTGGACGTCAGAGGACAATCTCTGCTGTCATTTATTAGGTGCTATCTACCTTGTTTTGGAGACAGAATATCTCGGTGTTCTGGACTTTGTCCCGGGTAAGAAAATCTGAGGGTTCTATGTGTCTCTGCCTCACCAGCAGTGATTTTAAGCAGGTGGCACCAAGCTCAGCTTTTAGTACGTGGTTTCTAGGGAATTGAATTCAGGTTCTTTTGCTAGCAATACAAGCTCTTTGTCAGCCCAGCAATCACTCCATCTTGGAAGATAAAATTTTAATGTATTCTATAATGATCTTTTGTATTCTATTAGGGAGTCTTATAACAATTCCCTTTTATGTCCAGTTTTATTAATTTATGCCTTTTTACTTTAATTTATTACTTTTTACTTTTTATTCTTGTTTATATTTTTAGAGAAACGTATCTTGGAGTCGTTCTGGGTATTATTCTTTAGGTTTTTTGTCATTATTCTTAGGTCATTGATTTCTGAACTAATTTTATTATTCTTTGTTATCTAGTACATTTAGATTTGACTTCTTGTTTCTCTAGAAACCTGAAGTTGTTATTTATCCGAGATATAGCTAATTTTTAATGTGAACACTTACAGCTGTGGCTTTTAGAATTGTTCTAACTGTATCCCTGAGTTTCTAAATGTCCACTAAAATCAAACTTTCATTTGACTTTAGAAGTGTTAAAATTTCTTTCTTGATTGTTTTTCTACCCCACTGTTGTTGGGTCCAAAGAATGTTGTTCAGTCTTTAAGTGCTTGCATTGTTTTGGTGGTCTCCCTTCCTGTTGATGTCTATGTGTTTATTTTTTTTATGTGGTCTGGTAAGGTATAAAGAATTATTTTTATATTTAAGTTTCTTTTTGGATTATAATGTGATATATTTTAGAGAAGGTTCCATGAGTATCTGAGAAGGATCTATTTTCTCTATCTATTATGTATAATATTCTGTAGGTATATGCCAAATACTGTTGATAGGTGACATAAATTAGCTCTGATGTTTCTTCTTTGATTTGGGTTTAGGACTCCCGTTTTTATAACTTCGGGACCTGCGGACTTTTGTACCTTTTAGTGTTTCTGAAATTGAGACCCCCAACATGTGATGCATAAGAATTTAAGATTGTTATATCTGTTTTATTATTATCCCTTTGTTCAGTTACATCCCTTTACTAATATATTATATATCATATATATTATATTAATATGTAGTGACTTCCTTTACCGCTTCTCATTGCTTTTTGTTTGAGTCTACTTCATCAGATATAAGAATTGTTACACAAGATTGTATATGGTATGGTTTCTGTTTGTTTGGCCAGTTAGTTTCCCTTCTTTGACTCTAAGATTTTGGATACTTTTTGTCAGTGAGGTGTGTTTCTATGAGATAAATGATAGTCTGTTCAATCATTTTTTTTTTTTTTACCAGTCACTTAACTTACATCTTTTAGTTGATGAGTAGAGGTGATTTTTTGAAGTTTTTTTCTTACCGGTTATTTAAAGTCATTATTTATTATTTTAAATCATTTTGAAAAAGATTTTCTATTGCTTATTGTTTTGTTGGTTGTTGTAATTGGTTGGATCACTGATACTGCTTTTTTTTTCTCTTTTCTTTTATTACTGTGGATTTGCTTGGTTTTTGTGTTAGAGACAGTGAATTCTTTCCTGGGTTTCTTTTGTTTATCTGTTCCTCTCATGAAATGTTTCTTTTGTGTGTTCTTGTGTCCTTCTCTATGTGTATATTGTTCATTTTCTGCAGTTCTAGGTTGGGTGTTAGGAATTGTCTTAATTTGTGCTTGTCTTGATGGTTTTGTCTTCTCTATCAATTTTGAGAGATAATTTTGCTGGGTATAGTAACCTTATTTACTTTTCAGTTCTTGAAATATATTACCCCATGCTTTCATGTTTTTTAAAGAGGTTGAAGACTGATAGATTGTTAAATATATGATCACTCTGATGTTCCTCCTTTGTGTGTGAATTGGTATTTTCCCCCATACAATGTCTAGCATTGCTTGCTCTACATTTTTCATGGTCTGACTATGATATGTCATAGAGAGAGTCTTTTCTGCTCATGTGTTCGGAATCCTAAGTGCCTTTTATCTCTTGATGTTTATCTTTCCCTTTATATGTATCCCTGCCTATGATTATATTAGAACCAATTTCCTCCTTATAATTCTTTAGCATTTGCCTTTAGTGTCCAGGTAGCCTGATTTTGGGCACATGAATATTTTGATAGTTACATCTCTTGGTGAATCTACTCTTTTGCCATTATTGCATTATTTGATCTTGTTTTTTTTATTTAAAACTGGTTTCGATGCAAAAATGTATTTTGTTTGGAATAAGTATAGCTATTTCTGTTCTTTTGGGTTATGGCTTTAAAAGTTTATGGGGTATCTTTGCTTTCACTTCATTTTCAGACCCTGTCCTTAGTATCACAATGCATCGTTTTAAAATATTTCTATTAATTCCTTGAATATTTTATACATGAATATTGTATGAATAGTGTATTTTGGAACCTATTTTCCTCCCAACCTCATGTTCTCCTTCTTCTTCTTATTAATAGCTCCCTGAGTCCAGTTAGTACTGACCACTTGCAAATGGGCATTGGATCATATATGAAGAAATGGGCAAGCTTCCAGTGCTCTAAGAATTCCAATTAGCAGTCCCTGAGAAGCAGGTGTATTGGGAGTGAAGTAAGTTGTTTGTTTTTTATTAGAAAAAAACATTAATTCTCCCTCATTTCTAGAAGACAACTTTGCTGAGTAAAATTCTTTGGTTGG
>NW_004949104.1:6875071-6876291 GCF_000317375.1 Microtus ochrogaster
AAAAAAAATTCCCATAGGCTTCTTTTTTCATTATTTCATTCTTTTGTCTTTTTGTTCCTGTGATGAGATAATTTTGAGTGTTCTGTCTTCCAGACCACTGATTCTTTCTTCTGCTTGATTGATTCTGCTCTTGAATCTGTTGTTTGAGTATTGCACCTTTGTCATGAGATGGACTTTTAGTGGAGTTGAATGATCACATGACCTTGTGTATGAAGCAAGCATAGCCCCTAAACATTTCTGAACAGCACAGAAGGTGATTGCTTTGTCCTCTGGATTTTCAATGTGGCTGTTGGGTGGCTTTCTTAGCTTTTGGTATCAAGCATGGCTAGTTCCTATATTTCTTTAAAACGGGGGACATCAGAAGTAGATGTCATTTCATTATCAGGGACTCTGAGCATGGCCAATGGAGAATAGCCAGGTAGTGAAATTGGTTTGATTTCAATTTATATTGTGCTCTGAAGGCAACCATCTCTGCTTAGCAGGAGACCTATGTAGTTCACTAATGTAGCTTATCTGTCCACAACTGGTAGTAACTAAGAGGTAACACCTAAATCAAATCCAAGCACTGGTCACAACGACCTCAGCTTTACTTCTTCACTTCTCTCTGACCCTGGGTAATCTGACTGTGCTATTGTCCCTCTGAGATGGAACCAGAATTGGTTTCCTGAGAAGCTGGGTGGCTCCTTAGATTTTTGTATTATTAAAGTATATTCTTAGCAATAGTACAAATCACAATAAATAGGTAGTACAAATGAGAAAAAAAACTTTCCTTCCTTTATTTTTTCTTTTTTTTTCTTTTTTTTTCTTTTGGATTTAGGGTCTTGATTTGCAGTCTAAGTGAGTATGGAACTTGACTCTCCTACCTCAGCTGTTGAAGAATTGGGATTACAGTTATGCATTGTCACATTAAGTGAAGAAAGAATATTTTCAAGACCACAGAGATCTCACAATTGTTTGTTAGTTCAGTTCAGTTCAAGCTAAGCTAATCAGATGTAGAGCTTGTTAGGAGGGGCAGACTATTGTGTTAACAACACTTTAAATACATAATGTGAATTCTGCCCGCTGCCTCGGAATGTACTTGCAGTTCACATTGTTTTCATGAAGGGTATCACTGGTGAAAGCCCTACATAAGACAATGTTGCACCATACAACATATAACCATTCAAAATCCCTTCATATTTATGTTAAAAAGCATCATGTGCCAATTCTAAGAACATTTT
>NW_004949104.1:6879806-6891590 GCF_000317375.1 Microtus ochrogaster
GGTTTTTTTTCTTTAAGTTTATTTATATAGTGGATTACATTGACAGATTTTCATATGTTAATGCATTTTACCTACATGGTCATGATGGGTGATCTTTCTGGTATGTTCTTGGATTTAATTTTTGAGTATTTTATTGAGTATTTTTGCATCAATGTTCATGAAGGAAATTGGTCTGTAATTATCCTTCTTTGTTGAGTCTTCTATAAAGAAAATTCTCATCAGAGGAGTCTTAAATGCCTGGGCAACACATAAAGAAATGCTTAACATCCTTAGCTCTCAGGGGAAGGCAAATCAAATGTTCTGAGTTTCCACCTTACACCTGTCAGAATGGCTAAGTTAAAAAGACAAGTGACAACACATGTTGACAAGGATGTGGAGCAAGGGGAATGTTCCTTCATTGTTGGTGGGAGTTAAAATTTGTACAACCACTTTGGAAATCAATGTGGTGGCTTCTCAGAAATTTTCAATAGACCTACACATGTAGGTATATCACTCCTGGGCATATACTCAAAGGATGCTGTACCATACCACATGGTAACTTGTTCAACTGTGTTCATAGCAGCTTTATTTGTAATACCCCAAAATTGGAAACAACCTAGATGTATTTATTTGCACAGAGGAGTGTTACTCATCTGTTAAAAATCAGACATCATGAAATTTGCCAGCAAATGGATGGAACTAGAAAAGATCATGAGTGAGGTAACTCAGACCCAGAAAGACAAACATGGTATGTACTCACTTATTAGTCATATTTGCCATAAAGTAAAGGATTACCATGCTACAATCCACAGACTCAATGAACCTAGTAATACGGAAGTCCCAAGAGGGGTAACACATGAATCACACTATGAAGGGGAAATAAAATAGACATCACAGATGTATGGGGAAGGATTCTGGATGCAGGAGTGGGCACTGGAACAGGAGGGATCATGAGGGAGGGAGAATGGATGGATAGAGTACTGGGAAAGATTCAAATGAAGGGCATAAACTAGAAACCTAAGGCAGTGGTAACTCCCAGGAATCTCTAAAGTTGACCCTAGCTAAGACTCCTAGCTATGGGTAATACAGAGCCTGAACAGGCAAGATTTCCAGGGGAGAGATTGACATCACAATCCAATGACATAACCCTTTTCCTACAATTTGCCCTGCCTACAAGATGTGCTAGGATCAAGCTGGCACAGAAGTTATGGGAGTGGCCAATTGATGATTGGTCCTTCTTGAGACCCATACTGTTAGAGGAAGTCCAACTCTGACACAGCCAGGAGAGACAGGACCTAGGGGCTAGACAGCCCGGAGACAGAATAGAACCAAATATGGTTGACAAAAAACAGTCAATGAAATGATTGTTAATGATTTTCTGGACTCATAGGTGCCAACCAGAGAATGTTCGTGAGACTGACTTAGGCTCTCTGAACACGATACCATTGGGTAGCTTGTTCTTCTGGTGGAGCTCTTCACAGAGGGAGCAAGGACTCTCTCTGACTTTGTTACCCGCTTTTTGAACCCTTCATTCCTACTGGGTTGCTTTGTCCAGCCTTAGTAGGAAAGGAAGTGACTAGTCTTAATGCAACTTGATGTACTGTGGCTGGCTAATATACACGGGAGGACTGTACTTTTCTAAAGAGAAAGGAGTGGATGGGGGAGGGGAGGAAGAGAGACGAGGTTGGGGGAGGAACAGGGAGGACAAGAGGAACGGAATGGAAGCTGTGATAGGATTGGGAAAAATTAATTAATTAATTAAAAAAGAATATGAGAATTTCTAAAAAATGTCAGAGTTTTCTGAGAGAGAGAATGGAAAAATCTCCATATTTTTCCTGTGTGCAGACCAATTCTTCTGAAGAAGGATCCTGAGTTTATGTAAGATAGAGTATAAATATGCATCCCTAGTGGGCCAATAGGAGCTCCAGCAACTCTTAGTTCACAGCACAAAATGTATTTGGAGTTTTATTCCTCACTGAAATGTGAATATGTTACTCTTTATGACATATTTGCTACCAATTTACTATTAATTTACCTTTTAGCTCAGGTAAGTGCCAGTAAAATGTGCATAAGCATTAATGGTCTCATCGGATTCCCACTACATGACACGAAGTGGTGCTGGGGTTGAAATCAAGTGGAGGTAATTATGGTATAGTATGGTAATAGAAACAAAATGCAAATTGACACGTAAGAGAAAGTTCATGATCAAGTTGAGCTCCAGCATTTTAGTCTTAGTGCAAAAAGGAAGACCAGAGATACTATATGATGTTCTGTATAACGATAGAGATACTTAGGAAAGTGTCGCTCATTCAATAACATGAATTTGAGATTAGATAGTTTTCTTCAACATTGTTTTTCATAGCACTTGTCTGAATTTTTGCAGACAGCCACTTCTTTCTTAAGCTGGATAGAGTGTGAGAACTTAAGATGCACCTTTTCACACTAAATCTGAATCAGAAGAGTCCAGAACTAGAATAGTAGGTGCTAGTGTTTGGCTCATCACTCTTGTCTGTTAAATTGTTCCCACAGAAAGGTCAGGGCACTGCTAGGATTCTTTCCTTTCATCATAAGGTCTTTAACATTTATGAATAATTTTCTGTAGACATTAGTACTTATGTTTCTATGACTATCTTTGGAGATAGATACTATTATTATTCGAAGTTCACATATGAGAAAATAGAAGTACAGGAAAGTTGAATAAGTTTTCTAAGAATGAACATAACTAGTCGACACATTCTTTCTTAATATTCTATTCTTGTCTTATTCCCCCAAAGACCAAAAATGAAGGGTTCTTATTCAAATTGTCTGAATTACATCTGAAGAATTAAAAGAATTGCAAATGTCAAGAACTCAGTGACTTCCATATTAATAGACAATTAAAGCAGCTGATAGAGATGGTCAAAAAACAACAATGAAGAGGCCAAATTGAGTCAAATTTCTATATGGCACATTTTCATGATAATTGTCTGATATTCTCATCATTTGACTATGAAATGGCTTATGACATTGACAGCAGACAAAATGTCTTAGGACTTCCTCTTGCTCTGGTTGTCTTCAATTCTTCACAGTCATGGTTCTAAACATATCAAATGTAGCTTTCTTTAGAGCTAGCTCCATAGGAGCTTCAAGCAAATATAGAAATATAGCAATTACTACTCTGAACAACTTCAGACCTGGCAGGTGATATCTTGATTTTATGCATGGGCATCACAGAAAAAATTAAACTTAGCATCATAAAACCAAAGGAAATGCTAATGAGAAGTTATTACCTCATCATATCTTCAGAGCCTTGGCAGGCATTGAGGGGAACATGGAGGTGGACATGATCCCTCTCCAGGTTATAATGGTTTTAAGAGTGCTCCTAAAGCATGCTCTTGGGAGAAAATTGCTTCTCTGTACAAGGTTAATTACCACATTGAGGACACTGACAGCAATGACATTGACAAGAATAGAGAAGCAGATGGCCTTGGAAATCCTGCTTTTTACTTGAATGGGGGAGGAAATAAAAGGTAATACAGCATGAGATACTTCCACGGTTCTGTTCACATTTACCTCTGGTTCAGAATAAGTGCATTTTTTTTTAAAGTCAAGGTTTTAATATCCCTAGTTGGCCTGGAACTTGCTGAATAACTAGGCTGGCCTTGAATTAATAGAGATCCACTTGCCTTTGCTCTCTGAGTGTTGGGAGTAAAGCATATTTTACCATGCCTGGCCTAATAAGGAGAATTCTTAATAGGGCAGAGTTCAAACACACTGCATATTTTCAGTGTTCATTCTGAACTTTGAAATAATGGAATCCTTAGAATAATTCCATCATTCTCAAAGCGAACTGCTCTTGAGTCTTTCTAGATTGAGATGGGATAGCATATGAGCATTTGGCACATTTTATTATAGCTGCAGTTTGAGAGGACCACCCTGACAAAAATAGGTCCCCTTTTCTCTTTAAATACAATGCCAGATAGAACTGGCAGTGCTTCACTGAAAATGAATTCAGAGTGTGAATAACTACTCTAAGGGGTGCATTTACATTACATACTCTTTTTGAAACAGATAGCACTAGCATATGTAATAGTATTGCAGCAATAAAAAAGTACTTGTGTTTAGCATAAAAGCATACATTTATGGAACACTGCTTTGGGCCAAGAATTGCTTTTGGTCTTAGTAAATATTAACTCATTTAATTTACACAACAGCTCTTTTAGGTGAATGCTATTTTCATTTTACTTCTTTTATAAATGATAAAATTAAGAAACATAAAAGTTAAGGTTGCTCACATTACACAGTAATCATATACTAAAATCCAAGCTTGAACATGGAGAATCTGTTTTTAGACCCTAAAATCTTGCCTACTGCTTTCCCAGACATAAACTACTCTACAGTTTACATTATTTTTATTACTGTTATTGTAATAGGTTACCTGACTAAAGGGGTTCTTAATTGACAGTCAATTAATGTATTTGCATCATTGTTTATTTATTTATTTACTTAGTGTCTGGAGAAAACATTACAGGGTGCACAGCGTGTATACAGAATAATATTGCAGAAACATACATGGCAGGAAGAAAATTTTAAGTACATTTTGTAAGGCTTCCCTTGAAACCCACATAATTTTAGTGTAACTAGCTTCTGGAGACTTTATGTTCACAGTCTCACCACAAAGAAAATATCATCTCTCTAATGCTCACACATTTCAAATCTTTTAGTGAAATCTCATAAATGTATGTGGGAGGGTGTGTATTGGCATCGTTCTGATTGCTTTGCTAGGCAATTAGCTATGCGGGATGTCTAACAGAACATGAACATCTTAGATTTTAGGAATCAGTTTTCTTCCCAGCAACTACCAGTCAGTTTATCTTTGCTGATTATTATTTATTTTTTATTTGACTATATGGAAAATATGGATAAAATCTGACTTCACAGGACTTCTGAAGACTGAGTTTGTTAAGATATGTATGCCTGTCACAAGTAGTTTGCTTACTTTGAAGGCAGTAATAACAACAATTAAATGAGTACATATATTGCAAATGAGAAAGCTGTTCTCATTGTTAATGTCTATTTATGGAAAGCAATCAAATGATTAAAAGTGCCTGGAACTTTGCTTTGTAATTAAAAAAAAAAAACCAAGTGACTGTAGCATGAATAATAAAAACCCAGAGGCAGATATTGGGGTTCAAGATGAAGATCAGAAAAGCAAAACAGCAGGCCACTGGAGAAGTCTTAACTTTACCAAGGTTGGGAAACTGCTGACTGAGCTCTGAGCCTGTTTTCTCTCATTTATATACCCCTCTAGAGCTGGAATTAAAGGTCTGCGACTCCCTAGTACTGGGATTAAAGGTGTGAGCCACCCCCACCTGGATCTCTTTCTGCAAACACCTTGTGTAACCCAGGGTGACCTTGAACTCACAGAAATCCATTCGCCCCTGTCGCCCAAATCCTGGGATTAAAGGTGTGTGACACTATTGCCTGGCCTCTAGTGACTTAGTTTTACACACTCCGATCTTCTGGCAAGCTTTATTTATTAAAACATAAATAAAATATCGCTCTAAGTGACTAAATGAACTTGATTTGAGTTCTAAATCTTTTTGTCTCTACCTTCTGAGTGCGAGGATTATAGGTGCTTATAATCATATCAAACCACAAATTTTATTGTTCTACAGTCTTATATATGACCTGTACATTTTAGCACAAAATGTAACAGTGTACTGCTTTTCATTTCTTCACATCTAGACCTAAAAGGTGACTGTGAAACTCAGGGAGAAATGATAAAGCCCAATCACCTTAGCTACAGCTTGTATTATACTGTGCACTATGGGGTAGCTGCTTATTGGATGATTGTGTAGTGAGTGGAGAAATGAATTTTAGATATTCAGCATAGTTATCAGATGAAATCGCATTGTTCTAAAAACCATGCATAGCATTTTAGTGTTACAACATTGAGAGAATCACACTTGGCTCAAGAAAGAAATACTTTGAGTATAGATTTCTTTTAGATTTTAGGAAAACAGTTAATTTAGTAAAGTTGATGCAAATGTTTAAATACAGAGCTATGCCACAAGAAGAACTTTCTCTCTCTCTCTCTGTCTCTCTCTCTCTGTCTCTCTCTCTCTCTTGTCTCGTGTGTGTGTGTGTGTGTGTGTGTGTGTGTGTGTGTGTGTGTGTGTGCTGAGGTAAGATTTCACAAGCTGGCCTTGAACTAATTATGTAGCAGAAGATGACCTTGAACTTCTGATTTCCTTCTTCTTCCTGGGAAATGCTGGACTACAGGTATGTGCTGTCTCATACAGATGTACATGGTGCTGATGATCAGACTGAGGACCTCCTGCATGTTATGCATCCACTGTACCAGCTGGGCTACATCTCTACCCTCAAGACTGAGTGCTTTGTCTGCTTAAAAAAGAAAGCTGGAAAAGAAAGGAAAAAGAAAAAGACAATTGAAGAAGAAAATAGTATCTCTGTAATTCCAGTCTAGTCCAGTCATGATGGCTATGAAGTGTGCAATGACTTATGTATATTTTGCTGTCCTAAATTAGTGACTTTGAAGGAAAACAGTCTCAAGTTTCATTATCTAGTTTGAGAACCATCTCTCAATTAGTGAAATGGAGATCTGCTATTTTCCTGATAGATTTCTCCTGTGGTCCATTACCTTTGCTCTACTTGCACTGAAGAGAACACTCAGAGATTTGTGGCCATCTACTGAAATTTTTATAACCTGAATTGACTTTCCAGGTTCAGGCAGCAACACCTCAGATATTAAACTGACACTTCTGAATCTCCCAGAGCTGCTGGTACACATCTGCTATTCATTTCTACTGTTTACAAAATGGATATTTTTTTAAGTCACAGGAGTCTAAGAAAGATGTCACCGACAGGATGCCTGAAAAGATGAGTAAAGATATAATACGTGCTTCCGGATTGCCCCCAATCTTTGATGATGCCTGCAATCTAACTACCTAGAGACTGCTCCATCACTGTCAGGCTACTTTTCAATCTGTCTTCAGCGAAGTTGAACAATTCAAATAGAAGCGACATGAATCATCAAAGAAATGACAGACAGAAGTAGAGATGGTGTGCCTTAGACATGATCTTGAGGTATTTGGAGAGAAACAGGAGAGTGTAGTGCCATGTTAAAGTTTTAACGCTTGCTTCTATTTTGCACACACTTTTGCACTGGTAAAATGTATAATACAAGGTCACTTTCCCAGACAAGATCTAAGGAGCATTTGAGGCTATAATGAAAGACTATAGTTAAAAGGAAAACACTGCAGAAAATCCGACTATTATCAGAGTTATGAATTAAGGTAGTAATTCCTAAATAGCTAAACCACTTGTGATTGTTTTCCCCATCAGTTATATGACCTTGAGCATATTACTTAACCGTTCTTGAGTTTAGTCTTCTCACCTACAAAACAATAAGAAGAAGAATACCTCAGAGATGTATTTTCCGGATTCAATAAGAATAATTTGACAATAAATACTTCCCAGATATCTCAAGATGTTTTAATTGTCATTTTGTAGTTGACACAAAATTGCTGTGTCTATAATGGAAAAAACCCGTTTGTGGATTTGTCTTAAGTTATTAGAAGAGCTGAAGAATGGGGATATGGCCTCCAAGTCACCGAGTTATACATCTGCGCAAAGGATAGGAAAACATCTATGTTGGAGGAATCCATTAACAATGCCCAATTTTATTTGGACAAGTAATGAACTTATTAATATTAATAGATTTTTAGAGTGGAATTTGGTTTGTTGCTAAGAAATCCTATCAGTTCAGTTTGTTTTCTGGGCTACTACATAGACAATACAATGTAGCTGAATGACATTGAAGATGCTACTCACTTGAGGCCATGATTTCCGAACACTTTCACTGACAAGCTGGTCAGACAACGTCTGAGGTCCTTCCAGAGGATTCAGAAAGTGAAAGTTTTCACAGGATGCTAAAATACTATTTGTCCTCCTTTCTTCTTTCATAATGGTACAAGGTAATACATCAGAGGCTATATGATATGTAATGCTGAAATAAAGCAAGTGCAGATAATCAAGAATCCTGTTCTTTATATCAAGCCAGATATTAAAGACATCTCAAAAAATTCTTATAGCATGCCTTTTTGTTCATTAACTTTCTGCTTAATTTTGGATTTTTAATTTTTTTAAAATATAGACTTGCTATTTATGTTACAGATGTTATTATTGTTATATTTTAAAGGATGAAACATGTCTAAAGCTGTTTCTTGCAGTGTATGCTGTAAGAAATGCTGATAGAAACATTTTATCCAAAGAATAACTTCTCTGGTTCTGTAGTTATTTTAAAAAGTGTAATCTGGTCCCAGATTCAAGTTTTTAGAACTTACAATCAGATGCCTACAGATATAGGATAAACAATTACAAATGCAGGGCAAAAAGCAAAGCTTATCTAGAATAAAAATGTTACCCATTGCAGAGTGTTATACAGGCCCTAGAATTTATTACATTCATACTGGTGGAGCTTGGCATACCTTTGTATGTGAGGGGTCCACAGATAGCCTTGTTTGATCTTAATACCATCCTATATTGGTCACCTTTCTAATAATTGCCTGTCTTTGTTTTTTTAACACCATGCTCTTACTGTTTCTGTTAGCATATATTTTTACTCTGTTTTGAAAGCTAAGACACAGATACTTTGTTACTAAATAAAAGAAGTAGGAGGGAGAGACAGAGATAGAGACATCCATCCATCTCTTTCTCTCATCTATTTGTCTATCTATCTATCTATCTATCTATCTATCTATCTATCTATCTATCTATCTATCATTTATCATAACTATCTATTTATCAATCACCTATTTATATATCTATCATCTATCTTTCTATCATCTTTCTTTCTACAATCTATCATTTATCTATATATTTATGTCATATTGCATATATATATGTGTAATTATATGTACTTTATACAGATACATGTGGAGCTTAAAATCAAAAGAGGGAGAAATATTTAAGGTTCAGAGTATAAATGCTATTTATTTCCAGTACATACTTGAAAATAAGGATAAATAAAATGGGTTATTTATGAAAGGCAAATATATGTTCTCTACTATTCTCTTTTAAAGTACTCCCTCTAGAACAGCAATTCTGGGTAGTACTGTCTACTAAGATAGATTGATATGCAAATGCCCCAATGATCCCATCACTGAATCCTTGAGGTGTCCTTCCTACATAGCTTTTCAGGCTTGTGAGGTTTGCTCTGGGTGATGGGATGCAATAGACAGAAAAGTGAAAAGTTCATGTGCTTTGGAGCCTAACCCTCTACTAAGATCTTCTACCACATAAAGTAGGTTGGTGCTGCTTATTCCACTGATTAGGCATAAGTCACAGTTCAGGGACCAGCTGTGTGAATAACAGTGTTATTCCTTTAGCCTTCATCAAGAAGCCCAATGACAGCAGCTGCTTTCTGGATGCCAGCCCACACTACTATTGTTGCCAAGAATTGGTTGCATACTCTTTCCTCAAGGCTGCGTGCCTCTTGCTCGAAAGTGTAAGGAGCATGACCTAGCCTGGGAGTTTCTCTTTCTTTTTTGACATTTTAAATTAATATTAACCTTTTATTGAAATAGACATTTTACAATAATAATTCAGATTATAGTTTCCCATCTCCCAACTCCTCCTAGATGCTCCTTACTTTTGTGCCAACCCAAGTTGACAACCTTGCTTTCTTTCTCTCATTAAGATACAAACAAGCATCTAAAGTAAATAATAATAATAAGAGAATTAGATAAAATAAAAACAAACAATCCTGAAAAGAATAAATAAAAAACAGAAAAAAGGAGCCAAAGAAAAATTTCAAGAAACAAATAGATGAAGAGACACACAGAAAAAACACAAAACCAGAAATCATACATATATGCAAAGACCTGTAAGGTTTTAAAACAAAAACAAAACAAATAAACAAAACCTATCAGAGCATTATGAGAAAAAGAATCTCCCCAGACTGAGTTCATTTTGTGTTGGCCATCTGCTTCTAGGCATGGGTCCTGGCTTTAAAACTGGTATGTTTACCCAGTGAGACTCCATTGGAGAAAAGAAATTTTTCATTTGGGAGTGGTTATCAGTTGGATATAGCTTCTGGGTCTTGTGTCCTCCTCTCTCAGCACAGGGACCCCATCAGTCCCAGACCTGTGCAGGCTCTATGTATACTAACAAATTCTCTGTGACTTCATATGTTCATTAGTTCTGTTGTGCTTAGAAGGCCTTGGTTCCTTGATGTCCTCCATTCTCATGGGCTCTTATAGTCTTTTCATGTCTTCTTCCATAAAGTTCTCTGAGCACCGAGTGAAGGGAGTTGATGGAGACATCCCATTTAGGACTGAGTGTTCCAGGGTCTCTCACTTAGAACATTGTACAGGTGAGAGGCTCTGTATTTAGCTCTACTGCAGTTCAAGGAAACTCCTCTGAGAGTGGCTGAGAAAAACTCTGTTCTGAGTATAGAAATGTTTTGTTAGGAGTCATTTTATTGCAGGATTCCTTTAGCAGAACAATTATCTTTGATTTTCCCTCACGTGCCTGGCCTATCCTAGTCACAGGTTCTTGACCACGGAGCAGAATATGGAATGGGTTTTATCTCATGAAGTAGGCCTTAACTCAAACTGAATATTGGTTGGTTGATCCCACAAGCTTTGTGTCACTGTTGCCCTAGCTCACCATTGTCGATCAAAGGGCTGGCAGCTGTGTTGTTGTTTGTCTTTCTCCTTTAGTAGTAGTTAGAATATATTCCAGTAACATGATCACTATTTGGTAGGGCTGAAGGCTCTAGGTTGGCACCAGCTCGATTCCTGTGTTTGGTGAGTTATGTAGATGATGTCTGAAGCAATTGGGTCATATAATCAGTTTGTGGTGAGCACCCAATAGCTTTGGCAATAATCTGGGTTGTTTTGGGGTTTCTGTGGGACCCTGTTGGCCAACAACTCAATTAAATGTAACCCATTTCTGGTAACAGAGGCCTCATTTAATGGCAAGACATGTCTGCTTGTTTGTTTTTTCCTCTCCCACTATTTACCTTTTTCATTTATATTTTTATGTAAGTATATAATTTTAAGAAGTTTTGATTGTATTAGATTTTAATGCAAGCCATCAGATGGGCCTCAGATTACTGTTAGTTTTCGCTCCCTGTACTCCTCCCCTTACCCATGTCTACCCTGCCCTCTTCACATTTGATCCTTTTCTTCTAGTCTTCTCAGTCTTATTTATCCATAGCTATCTATTATATTTCAGCTTTCTAGGGAAATTCATATTCCTCTACCCCTAGGTTTTTACTCTATACCTACCCTTTGGAGTTATGTGGATTTTAGACTGCCTATTGAAAATTTAACAGCTAGCATCAACATGTAACTGAATACACACCATGTTTATCTATTGGAGTCTGGATTACCTCACTCAGGATGCTTTGTCCTTGTTCCATCTATTTACCTGTGTATTATAGGATGTCATATTATCAGTTGAATAACACTCTAATGTGTAAATGTACCACATTATCTTCATCCATTTTTCTGCTGAGGGACATCGGGGTTGTTTCTAATTTCTGACCATTATGAATCGAGCAGCAATAAACGTGGTCGAGCAATTGTCTTTGCGGTTGGATGAAGTGTCCTTTAGGCAAATGTCCAGAAGTGTTAATAGCTAGATCTTGAAGTAGATCTATTCTGTGCTTCCTGAGGAACTGCCACACTGATTTCCACAGTGGCTATAAAAGTTTGTAGTCCCATCAACCATGTATGAGTGTTCCCCTTACGCTACATCTTTACCAGCATGAGCTGGTAAAATCTGAAAAAAAAA
>NW_004949104.1:6891935-6897617 GCF_000317375.1 Microtus ochrogaster
AAAAAAATATCACCATGGAAGCTGTAGTGAGACACAGTGAGTCACACAGTAAACCCTTTTGTCCATATAGTTTGACTTGCAAACATTCACTGCAAAGAGTCATTGGTCTGGTTCAAGGCCTCTGGTGTCTGCTACACAATCAATGCTGGGCCTTCACTTGACTCTTTTTGGTTATCTTGTTGTTGCCCTGTGTTGTAGGAATTCTGCAGCTTTCTGTCTGCAGAACTGGTCCCTTCATGTGCTCCAGCAGATCACAGATGGGGTGGTTATTGGGGTGGGACAACCCATAAACCTGTCTCAAAGCCTGCATAGTTGCAGGGTTGGTCAGTCTGCCAGCTCCCCCTTGTCCTCACCACTAGGGTGAGCTCTCCTGCAGGGCCCTTGAGAGTTCACCCTTGTAGCTGTGAAAAAGAGGCGGGGTCAGCCAGTTCTTCAGCTTTCAGTCCTTACTGCCCTGAACTCTCTCACCTACACCTTCAGGGTCAGCTCCACTGTTTACCCAGGGGTGATATAGGGGCCACTCTCCTGAACAATGACTCTTTGCAATGAAAGTTTGCAAGTTTTATTAATTCCATCTTCTCTCTCTTGTCTTGAACAGTTCTTCATTTCCTTTCACTGTTTCTATTACAGTTCTTGAAGGAATTTATTAATTTTCTCCTTAATAACATCTGTCGTATTCCTAAAACCTGCTTGAAGGTCCTGGTCTTTTTGCTTCAGCTGTGTTGCATTTCCCGGGCCTACTGTGGTAGGGTTGCTGGATTCTATTTGAAACATTTTCATGGTTCTTTTTTACCATGTTTTTATGGCATCTAGGCAATCTGGGTTTGGGATGATTATAATTCTAGATGCTGATGGTTTTGTCTTTGTTGGGTGGATTTTCTATTCTTTGGTTTCTGTTGCTTTCCCTGGATTTCGGGAGTCTGTTGTAGCTGTAGATTGCCTAGTTGAAAGTGCCTCTGAGTCCCTGCCAGGTGTGACCTCAGGGGTTCCCAATCAGAACTTGTTTCTAGATGTTGGTAACTGACAGGAATAGGAATTGACTTGAATGGCTGTGTTTGCCAGGAGGATCTATGGAATCTACAGGAAATGAAGGAAGAGAGGGGAGAGAGACCCCCTGTAGGCAGTCTGCTACAGTCAAAGGGACAAGACTGGGGGATTGGAATTAGAAAGTGGGAAGAGAGTAACTATCACCTACTAGATTCCCTGGCTGGTGTGGCCAGGGGTTTTCAAGGGAGAGAGTGATTCATGCTTTGGCCAGCGAGACAAAGGGATGGACTAAGGAAGGAATACTGCAAAAGATCTGCTTAGTCCCTTTGGAAAGGGGGAAGAGATGAAGGCGAGGCTGGAGCAGGTGGTCTGATACCAACCTGGGGATGAGACTGGGGAATTAGTATAGGAGGATGGAAACACGAGCGAAAATCACCTACATCATTCCCTGTAGTGTGTTGCCCGTGGGTTTCCAGGTAGACACGGTCTTGTGTGTTGGCAGGTGAGACAGAGAGATGGGGTGAGGAAGGAAGACTGTAGGCGAGAATCTGCTTCATTCCCTTGGAGTAAGACAGCCAGTTGTTTCAATTGTCAGCTACTTGAAAAGCATAGTGGTTTTATTAACCATCTCCTTATTTGTTTATTTAGCCTCAGGTTCTCAGGCCTGATTCTTTTCAATAACTGGAAGGTCTTGTTATCACCATTTCTTCCTTTAAGAAATATTTTCTGTATATTCCACTTTCTGGATTCCCTAATCAGTCTTCCCTCTTATATTTCCAAAACATTTACTTTGATTTTTGGCAATTTTATATTCCGAGTTCTTATTTTGAAGGTTTCTTTAAATTTAAATTGTTCTGAAAGCTCTTTTATAGTCTCCTGCTTTTATTTCTTGGACACAATGTCTGATATATTATTGCTTTTTCTGAGGATGTTAATTTTAGCATATCTGGTTATTTCTTCTCACTTTTGTTTTATTTTAATCTTTTTATTTGTCCTTAGGTTTCTGTTGAAATCTTCCTCAAAGTCTGATGTCTAGGATCACTTGAAGGGCAAATATTGAGTGGATACTGTGGGTGCTGAGTATTCAAGTCAGTTTTCTGAAAGGTTGGCAGAATAGAAAATACATGGCAGAATTCTCTCCAAAATTCCTTCAGAAGTTGCTTCCCCCTCATCTATGCCAAGCATCTTCTTCTTGTCTTCTGGCTAGCTAGGTATGCTCAGTGGCGTTAGTGTTTTGTAGATTCAACAAAGGGGCATAAACTATCTTATCATTCATATTGTTCATGAACCCATGATAATCTTACTTGCTTCTTGTTTTTCTGTATACTTAGTGCCCAAGAGCTGAGAATTTTTTTGATTCACATCCTCCAGCATCTATACTTGCTTCTCATTATTGATAGATGGTGGATGTGTCTAATCACTTTTTTCATCTCCTTGAAAACAGCTATGAATGCAATGTAATAGTGTGTGATTTGGATTGGTTCATGACTTCAGAAGATTTCATGCATGCTGTTGTAGGAGGAGCAGTGGGCTGTGACCGCTGTCTGGCTAGCTTATACCCTAAATAACCACAGAGAAATTGTATTAATTAAATTACTGCCTGGCCCATTAGCTCTAGCCTTTTGTTGGCTAACTCTCACATCTTGATTAACCTATTTTTATTAAATCTGTGCATCACCACGTGACTATGGCTTATTGGCAACAATCTAACATACATCAATCTCAGGCAAGAGATTCATGGCATCTGACACACTGCCCTTCTTCTCAGCTTCCTGTTCGGTCTACTCCACCTATCCAAATTCTATCAAAAGGCCAAGGCAGTGTCTTTATTCAACCAATGAAAGCAATAAAAATATAGAAGGACCTCCTACATCACATGCTAGCTTGGCTATGTTGTTTCTGGGCTTGAGCATTATAAGACAGAACACTATGGCAGAGCAAAGTCTTATACCTCATGGTACATCAGAGCCAGAGAGGAAGTGTACCAGGACAGAATACCACATTCAGGGCATGCCTCTGTTGTGTGACAGACGTTTTCTAAAAGGAAAAAACACATATATGCATCTACTAACTTCAGAAAGGTAATTTACAAGACACTAAAAGTAATGATTGCACCAAAGGCAAACATGGTGAACCAATGAGATTTTCCTGGGGATCACTAACAGGAGTGTGGGTAAGAATGCACCTGTAGGAGCAGGGGTGACTCTGAAAAAGCTGCACCACTGAAAAGCCAATCCTAATATGGGTGATGACTCAGAAATGCTCCATCCTTGGTGTTGACTCCCTGTAGAATATTCAAAGTTTCTTAGCTCAGAGAATTCTCTTAGCATCTCAAATGGTCATGTCTACCAGGAGTTGGTTACTATTACTTTAACTCTGGAGTGAGGCCTGGTGACTCTAAAAGTTTCAGCTTTCTCAGAAGTTTGAAATTGATTCACTTCCTGCATCACACAAGCTGGGAGAATGTTTCAATTTGGAGGAAACTGCTATTCAACAGGATCTATTCTACTTCTCCTGAATAAACACCCATCTCCCAACAGCCCAGTTGTCTGTGAACTCATCTTTATTCATTGATACAGTTAAGACACTCATTATTCAGTCACCTTTGGATAGCTATGTTGGCTAAGGACCAACACACTAGCCCTTTGGTGTAGCCAACCTCCTGGAAAATTGGAAGTACCTTACTTACTTCAGATGTAGATTTTAACCAACTGTGTCAACTCTGGACCTTTTCACCTGCTGCCTGAGGCCCCTGGTTTTCTCTATTACTTTATATTCCTTTTTACCTCTGGGGTTCTGAAATGAACCATCTGACTCTTGCCAGCACCCATACCTGCTGACAGATTTGACCTCTCCTAATCTAAAAACGTGTTCACCACTCCTATGTGAGTTCAACCCACATTCCGTAGCTAGGCACTACAAATCTTTCTAGTATAGCTAAAGACGGAATGTTGTGGACTATGTGTGTATGTTGTAAGGATATGTCTCTGCCTAAAATGCCTTCTGATTGGTTTAATAAAGAGAAGACCAATAGCTAGGAAGAAGAGCATAGACAAAACTTCCAGGCAAAAAGAGAACTCTGGGAAGAAGAAAGGAGACATCAGCAAGACGCAGAACAAGTTGGGCATACTGTACAGAGGAGAGTAACAAAATCACATGGCAGAACATAGATGAATAGAGACAGGTTAGTTGAAGTTATAAAACTAGTTGGGAACTTGCCTAAACTAAAGGCCAAGCTTTCATCAGTAAAAATAAGTCTCCTTGTCATTATCTGTGAGTTGGTGTTCCAAAATGTCTGACAAGAAAGCTTACATCAAGAGAGTAGTATTTTCCTTTTTTCTTATAATTTGCAGATGTTTTTTGGGAAGGAGGGCACAACAACTTAATATTGCATCCAGGTTTGTTAATTGTATTTTATTGACTATAAAATTAGTTGCAGAGCACAGTTATGGGCCTTCCTGATCTGATGCTTTCCCACCTGCCCAGCTTTCAGAGATTATGTGCTTTTATAGATGATTTAGTCACACATACTCTGAGTTCCAGATTTACTATTTGCATTTCTCCAAATGAGTTATGTTCATTCCTGGCTTCTTATTCTTCTCTGCCTTTATTAGTCCATCTGGCGAAGGATGCCCATGAAACTAACGCCTATGTAATGCCTTTTATGAACAGCAGTACACAGTCATTTTTCTGCATACTCACAGAAGACAACGAATTTGCCAATGAACAAGTTTGAAATCTATCATTTTCCTGTTTGTCTCTATAATAAAAATAAGTAGACGGAAATCTTATGGGTCATGAGCTAATTGTTTTTATGTTTCCTGTACTATGATGTGTTTGTAATGCTTACCAAGTAAATGAATATATATGCTGAGAATTTTAAAAGCTTATCTTCACTATCTTCTTTTGGAAGGTGATTTTCTTTTCCTTAGACAGGATCTGTTTGTTTAAATTTGGTTGATCTAGAGCTAGCTATGTAAACCAGGCTGACTTCAAACTCACAGAGATCTGCCCACCCTGCTTTCAGAGTTCTAGGATTAAATGTATGCACAGCTGCACCCACCAGGAAGATATTTTTCCTTGTGCATCAGATAAATTTTCATAAATCAAGTTAAAAATATTCTCAGGACTCTTTTAGAATTATTAAATTTAAGAATTGGATCAACAGTAAAAATATCATCCTAGTTTTATAGAAAATGCTGTGGTATCAATAGGACTCTAAATATAATAATAAAAATAATAATAATAATAGTTGTATAATTTTTATCCTTTGCTGTTTAACATAAATATGATGGTATCCAATGTTCAACTATCATCATGACAATTTAATTTGTGAGTATAATTTTATTAAACTTACTTAATTATGTGTATTTTAACATGATTTTTAAATAATGGTCAATTATTAACTATTAGAAATGTAGAGTCTTATTCACTAATGATTTATAAACATTGGTTTCTTTGGCCACTTATATAACACAGTGTAAAATCTCCATTGCCTATTATAGTACTCTGTACTGGATCTCTAGTCCCTGTCACAGTTCCTAACACATATTAGAGGTTCAGGACACATTTTCTGAATAAGTAGTTTTCTAGGAACCCTGCATGCAAGTTTTAGTATCAGGATAAAGTGACTGAGGAAAGCCTGGTTGATTTTCAAACATCTTTTTTTCCCAATTATTTATTTATTTATTTATT
>NW_004949104.1:6897877-6899273 GCF_000317375.1 Microtus ochrogaster
CATTGCCATTGTTCTTGAGTTCTCAGTACATCTTGAAGATCGCACAAGTTAAAGGAAAGGATAGAGATTTCACCTCAGGACCCGGAAAGTTTATCAAATTCAAATACTGGGAGATTTATTCACCACCCTCCAATATCTCACTAGGAGATATAGCAGAAGGCTTAGGTTTTTTATTCTGAGCAATTCCTTCATTTAAAAAGTTGTCTCTTTAAATTCCGAATAAACTCATTGGGAGGGTGACAGATTTGCACATTAAAAGTTATTGCCTCATTAGCGCAGATGGTGCATTCTAGCATAAGCAGGCTGCTTCTGACTAGTTTGTAGGAATCTTGCTTGCCTTAGGGAAGATGCAAATTTCCATATAGAACCAAAACTGGGGAGGGAGGTCTGGTTGGAATTCCTTAAGATATCTTCCTGATCATGGACTTAAGTGTCACAAAGGAAGTCAAGGTCTCTGAGTAGGGAGCAGGGGTGATTTTTCCTGCAGAGCTCTACAGATTTTTTTAAAATTCCTTTTAAAAATATACCACATAAGCCGGGCGGTGGTGGCGCACGCCTTTAATCCCAGCACTCGGGAGGCAGAGGCAGGCGGATCTCTGTGAGTTCGAGACCAGCCTGGTCTACAAGAGCTAGTTCCAGGACAGGCTCCAAAAACCACAGAGAAACCCTGTCTCAAAAAAAAAAAAAAAAAAAAAAAAAAGAAAAGAAAAAAATATACCACATATTTATTCTTTTAATAAAGTGTAAATGATTAAAATTTGAGATTTACATGGAAAATGAGAATTTTTGAAAGGTCATTCATTTCTGATGATAGATAGCCACTTTTTTTGAAATGTATTTCCTTCAGAAAAAAATATGCATTTCTAGATGAGAAACCAAATGCTTCAAGCTAATTATCACAGAATCATATTAAGTGTGAGTTTTCCTTTAAAATGTGGCTCGAGGATTAGATGCCATGATTAATTCATCTTGGTTGCCCCAAGTGTTTGGTTCGCTGCAGAGCAAGTTACAAGCCCAGAAAAATATTTACAAATGAGTGAAAAGAACTGTATCCATGGTGAGACTCCAGAATAATGAATATCTCATTATGTGAATCTGAATAATTTATTGTGTTTGTGATTGACAAGGTATTTGAAGTACTTTTGAGTCTGCTCTTCATGTGGGAACATACAGAAAAGCCTACAGAACCACTTGTCACCAATGAAAGCCAATGGGAACTCTAAAGTAGGAAATTTATTTACCAGAAAATGGATTAGTTTCAACAGGCAACACAAATTGTTTTATATTTAGGTGGTAACATTTTATATTTCTTTTTAAATACAACCTTTAAATTCATCTTAAATTCTTCTTCTTCTTCTTCTTCTTCTTCTTCTTCTTCTTCTTCTTCTTCTTCTTC
>NW_004949104.1:6899983-6956223 GCF_000317375.1 Microtus ochrogaster
TCTCTCTCTCTCTCTCTCTCTCTCTCTCTCTCTCTCTCTCTGTATGTGTGTTTATGCCAGAACTCCTTGTCATATGTCTTCTAATGTTTTGAGAGAGGATCTCTCGGTGTACCATGGGCTCATTTACTCAGTTGGTTGGCTCATCAGCAAGCCCCAGGGATCCCTGTACCTCTCTTTTCTCAGTTCCACCATTGCAAGCATCTGCTACTGTTGCTCTTGGCACTTCCATTGGGGTTAGGGATTGAACAGATTCTCATGTTTGTGTGGCAGGTATTTACTGATTGTATCATCTCTCCAGCTCTTATTAGCAACATTTCATACCTTATATAGTAGCAGTACCATAATATGTGTATAATACAGTAAACATGATCACATAAGCTGCCATTATTATTTCTGAAACTATAGAGGAGTACAGTATAATCATAGACTGCTGTTCCTGGAATAAATTGCCATGCTTCTGTAAAACATATCTGAGTGGCCATCAGCTTAGGTAGCAGCCACTGCACTTGATGTCTTTCTGAGCTGTGTGAGCATACAGATGCTGGGTGACTGCCTAGCAACAGGCAGCCTTTTCCTATATCATTTTTTCAGCATGTTATTAGATATTATTTAATTTGCGGAAGCAGGTATGTTGTATCTAGGGAGACAGAAAGATCACATACCCTTGCAAATCTGAAAATAAATGGGTTGGAGGAAATAAAACTAAAGAAGGATCATTAAGAAATCAGAAAGCTGTTGAGAAAATTGAGTTCAAGATGCTGTCATAAAGATTTGAAATGCTACGACAGAAGGTTGGTTTTTTCTTTTAATTTTATAGCTCTTTTCATTGTGAAAGGTCATGGCAATAAGAGAGATGGAGCATTATCCTTATGGTCTCTAATATTTCAAGATACTGTAAACAAATAAATCTTGTGAATAAGGAAATGTTTATTAGGCTTGGGAGACTTTACAATAGTTTAGTTAATGCATTAACACTCTCGGTGTCAAAGTTGAGTGACAAAGATTAGTGCAGAGGAAATAGTGTCTTTCTAGCCCATCAATCATCCATTCTTTTGTAGTTTGTGGGATCTTGAGAATACAAGAGGCTGCCTTTTAAATTTAGATGATTGACCAATGTAGAAAATAACCTAAGAAAATGAACATGCCATAATTACAGAAAGGAATTTGAAGACCTGTAAAAGAGGTGACAGTCTTGGAATAAGGAACTGTGGCAAAGAGTTTCTTCTCCACGCCCACCCCCCCATAGCAATTTGATCTGCTGTCCACTTTCTAATTGTAGAAGAGACATTTTCTTTGGATGAGTGGAAAATTGTGTTCTTTTGATTTCTGACAAAAATGATATATGTCAAATCCTGCTTTTTTGAGGTTTATATTGACAATGCACTCCTCAGCTCAGATCCTAACTTTTCCCCCAAAGTGCATATTTTGAAGGCTTGGTCCCCGAGTGCAGCAGTGTTCAGAGGTGAGGCCTTTCAGGAGTAATTGGATCATAAAGGCTGTGACCTCTTGACCGGGTTGGTGGGTTTGGGGGAGAGGTTTGTTACAAAAGTGATCAGTTGGTACTGCCCAGCCCCCCCCAGCTGAGTAGTCTCAGCTCTACCTCTCCTTCCTTTCATGCTCTGCCTCACCCCTGCAGAACTGAGAAACCACAAACTGAACTTTGAACTTGTAAGCCTTTAGCAGCTGTTTCCCTTGAATCTTTTGCTATAGCAGTAGGGGATTGACTGACACAGCATCTTAGGGACTCTTTAAGAAGTATTGAATAAGCTCTTGGTATGGGGGTACTCAATAAAAAAAGAGTTCCCTCCTCCCACCCCAAGTAAGAGAGCAAATAGTTTAGGGTTAGAGGAGGAAAAGGAGGAAGGAGAGAAAGAAGGAGGGTGTTGTCATTGGCTGTTCATTCATTTTCCTGCTGTCCTGAGTCCCAAAATAATCATACAGAAACTATATTATCTGCAGTACTGTTTGGCCAATACCTTAAGCATCTTTCTAGCTGGCTCTTATTTCTTCAATTAACCCATGTATATTAATCTGTGTATCACTGGCAAGGTTCTGGCACATCTATCTCCAGTTGTGGCTACATGGCTTCTCACTGACTCTGCCTTCCTTATCTCAGCATTCGATTTAGTTTTCCTACCCAAATTTTCTCTGCCCCATCCCTGGCCAAAGAACCTTCTTTATGCATTAACCAGTGAAAGCAACACATACAGAAAGGAGGGAGAGAGAGCAATATGTTTGAGCTGAAACTAGAAACCACAACAGGGTAAAGGTTAAATATAGATCACACAAAGATACAGATCGGTTTCAAGACTCTGCTGTATTTCCATTCTTCATTGGGCTCATAGCAAGTAGAAATACCTGAATTTGGGGACATTTTTTTTAAGTCTATGATTTATTCCAGTGAAAAGTTAAAATATAGACTTATTTAAGTGAATTCATAGCAGATGATATCATGAAAATTGTGTGGATTGTGAATTTTTTTTCTTCTAAAAATATTTTTATTTCTGGGCAGTAGTGGTGTATGTCTTTAATCCCAGCACTCAGGAGGCAGTGGCAGGTGGATCTCTGTGAATTTCAGGCCAGCCTGGTCTACAACAAGTTCCAGGACAGGCATCAAAGCAACAGAGAAACCTGTCTTGGAAAATAAAAAACAAAAGAAAACAAAACAAAAAATTATTAATTGCTTGAGAATTTCATACCATGTATTTTTGATAATATTCACCCCCCCCAACTCCTTGTCCTTGCATTACCATCTCTCCTTTCAGGCCTATCCAGCGTTGTGTCTCCTTTCATTTAAAAAGTTGTGTTCAACTTGTGCTCCCCATATACTCTCTTTATTTAAATTTGTTGTTTTCAGAGCTTTCTACTTGAGTACTGTGTATCATTTCTAACTCTTCCACTCTCTTTTCCTTCCTGCACACACTCTCTCAAATGCATTACCTCTTATTTATTGCTATATATGTATATATATATTTTATACGTATATATATATATTCTAAAATCTACTAAGTACATTTAGTAATATATATTTATAATTTGTACATATGTGTTTAGGGATGCCAGATGCCTACTTGGGATTGAGTAAACTATCAGTGGCCGTGTTTTTTGTAGAAAATTGAGTCTTTTTCAGCTGCCATTTATTGCCTGTGGTTTCTCATCCAAGAGTGGAGTTTTGGGAAATTCCTCTGCCCATGTTGGCACTGGTGTGGTCATTATACAATCTCGTTTGTACAGCCATATTGTTGAGAGTTCACTGGTGCAGCATCCTTGTAATATCTAAGAGACATTAATGAGTAACACGTTTGCTGATATTGCTTTGTAATTGCTCCACACATGCACAGACACAGACACATACACACAAAAGAACACATTCATGTAACTTTGTATACAATATTGTTATGATTATACCAACTTGTTATCTGTATATCATTGTTTACTGTGCTTAATGTATAAATAATCATAGCTATAGATCTCTAGGAAAAAGTCTGATCCATACTGGGGTGATATAGTACTGTTCATGGTTTCAGGCATCTATTGGGAGTCCTGGAGGTATCCCCTGAAGATAAGTGGGGAGTACTGTAATATTTTATCTTGAAAAAGACAATATTTACTACTTTAACGGGAGCTTAAATCCTAAGGATTACTTCACAGCAGTTCCATTCAGAGGAATATTTCTTATAAATGACTTGCACATAGTCAAACCTTCTAAAGTTTAAGTCAAATTTATGCATCTCTGACATATATAAACAGACACAATAGCTGTCATCAGATGACAACCTTAAACATCTCTCAGAAATTTCTGCACACAATTATTCTCTAGGCAGATAAATGGCTTTGGTAGAATTACTCTTCCAGTAAGAAAATGACAGAATATATGTTACCTCATTATGCACTGGGTGTCTAAATGTGAAGGAAATTTAAATATCATCATCCCAATTCTCTAAGGAGATGCTGTCATATATTAATTAGTAGCACTAGCATGACACAAGCACCTCATATAATGGTCATTCCTTTGGCCTCCCAAAACGTATTACCGAAGCAAAGGCATGGCATGCATCATCTTTATTTTAAACACAGAATCTGGGTGATTCTTAGTGACATTTAAAGATCAAACACATTTACTTCAAGTGTGGAAGCTTTGTCCCCAACATGGTAGTGAAGCCTTTGAATATGTAGGATCAAATTGATGGCACTTGTATCATGTAGAATCCACCTTCACAAATGTATTAATGCTGTCATGAAGCAGGGTGCTAGGTCTCCTGGGCTGGGAATACTGATTTTGAGACTAAGTTGCAGTGGTTGTTTTACAGCCAGACTCACCTTTGCATACAAATGACTCCATTTCTGTGTCTCCAAATGTGACAATTTAGCCACTTTCTAAGATGCCAGTGTCATGATCTCTGGACACTTTGACCACCAGAATCATGATCTAATTATTCAAATTTTCTTTTGCTTTATAAGTTTATTTCCTCTCTTAGGTGCCTGTGGTTCTTTGTCTAGGGTTGAGGCTCAGTGAGATTTTCCCATTCTGTTTTGGCATGTCTATTTGTGTCTTCCTTATTCAGATATTGTTTATACAAAAACTTTTTGCAACAGTCAGGAGATTACACACACACACACACACACACACACATACACATGCACACATACACACAAATAACATAACTAATCAAATTGCACAGAATAAGAGATTATGTCCAACTGATCCACTTATAACACAACCTTTGCTCCCAAAGCTCAGGGAATATTGCAGAAGATAGGGCACGATTAATATCAGAACCCGAGGAACAGAGTGTCTGGTGTGAGATTACATAAAAAAACATGACAGCCTCAACAAAATGCCTTTTTTTGTATATAAGCCAGTAGGTTTCCATGTTCCTCTTCTACCATCATTGAAATCACATCAGTCATGGCTCTAGGGCCTCTGTACCAAGATGGCATCCCTGGTTTTCTGACTCTGGTGCATTTTAACTTATAGTCTATACATGCTGATGATAAACAGCACCACTGTTATTCCCTAGAAAGACCAGAGTGCAACTTCATGAAGAAATGTGGTACATATAAGCAATGGAATTCTATTCAACTCTGAAGAAAAACACAAAATAAAATCAAAGCTATAAAAAATGTGAATTTTCCAGTCAAATGGATAGATTTCCAGTTACTTGGAAATATATTGACAGAGGTAACTCAGACTAAGAAAAATAAATGCTGAATGTTTTCCTCTTATTTATTGATCCTAGCTCTGAATATTTAGATTTTAGTATATAGCCTGATGAAGCGACAGAAGCCATAGCTGTATAAAGGGTTCATGGTGGGTGAATGAGGGTAGGGTTGAGATACTAAGTATTTTGATCAAAGGAAAAAACAATGGGTTTGTATTTGGAAATAAAAGGACAAGGCAATCATTTGATTTTCATGGTAAACAGCTCAAGAGGCTGATTGACTTCCCTATTATGGATAGTACTTTTTATTTCTCACTTCTTCTGTTAAGCAACGTTTCACCTTACAGTATGGAACACTGATAGAAACATTTTACAAATAAGCTAGATTTTACCCATGCTTTCGGATTTTGTTACAAAACATGGGTGATGATTTTTATTTTTGGTTTTGTTGACACTTAGGTTCTATGCTCTGTATTTTATACCTAAATTCCTAGTATGACTTGTGGTACTGACATGGAATTAGTCACATCTTCTATATCTCATGCTGCGAGTCATCCTCTAAGTTTAACTGGGCATCTTCCTTGAGAAAACATCCATTTTGTTGCAATTGGAAGGTTGCCTTGGATGAAATCCTTTCATCTTAATAAGCGTTAACTACAATGGAAAAGCACCAGCAGATTCTTCATTGACAGGCATCCCTCTTCATTCTAGCGGCATGTTTTATAGTTCAAATATACTGCAACGTTTGTGCAAGCAGACTTAAGTTGGAACAATTGGTGGGTATCACTCATTTCAGAGGCTCTCTTCCTCTAATCCTGGTAAAAGCTCCTGTTTTTCATAACAGCATATCGCTGTCAGAACATGTTTCTACCCATGCTTTCTTCCTGTGATGTAATACTCTTAAAAAGTCTTTATTAAGCACTTAGCAGGTATTGTGGATATACCTTTTCCAATTTGAAAAACTAAATTCCCTGGGATTTAATTTTACATCTTTACAATTTCACAGTGAGATGACTTGTTCTAACTTCAGACAGTAGTGACTTCAGTGTGAGATTTTTATTTCTATATTGTCATAGTTCTCTGTATGGAAAGCACCTGACAACTGCTCTTCCATGCATAAGAATGGCCAGTGTCACTGCTCTCACAGTTCATACCTTCATTCAGTACGACTTGGGCTTACTGGAACACCTGCGTTTCAATGTTACAACAGTCATTCCAGTAACAGAAAGAGCTGCCAAGTGACTAACACATGGCTGACAGATACAGACGGACAGAATGGCCACAGGGATGACTCCCATTGGAGGCGAGACGAAGAAAGATAGAGGGAGATTTTTAAGCATGTTATTCAAAATAGCATGAATCCAAATCTTTCAAGCTGTTTTTTTTTCTAGAAATAATTCTCACTTAATTTCTGGTATAGGTTTTGACCATGAGAAAATGTCTCTGTAGAAAGGGTAACTATAGATGAGGGCTGGACTACATTTCAAATAGTGATGCTCTGCATCAAATGCTGTTGAGAAATAATCAAATGCCAAGTGGACTTGTGGAGACTTGAAAGACTGGCTAAAGTGCTCCTTTAGCCAAAGGGAAAACAAGGAGGTTGTTTAGAAGTAAAAATGCATGCTCTACATTTTCATTTATACTAGAGTGTAAATCTAAACATTCATTCTGATCACCTAACGCTACCTCAGTTGAGTAACCCCATTTTGGTATTATTTGCCATTCAGTAGCATATGTATGTTTCTCATGGAAATATTTGTGTAGATAACTCTGTACTGAAATAAAATCAAGTTTCTTACCTCCTACCTCCTGTGAGTCTTTTTAATTTATCAAAGTTGCTGTTTGAACGTCTCATGTTTAGAAAATTTAGTTTTGTTACTTTTGAAAAGTAATGTTCATGAAGACATTTTTAAAATATATAAGGTCATGGATAAAGTCTTTTATGTTCTGGCATCTATGGGATTGTCTACGATAGCATCATTGAAGACAGACAAAACTAGTATCTTTCTGTGTCCTCTATCATTATTAGCTGTGGCACTCTTTGCAAGTATTAATTTCATTAGCAAGAAATAGAATTTGTGGTAATCTACTTATTAAAAAATTTTCTTTGACAATTAAATTAGATAATGTTAATAATATCTAGTACATTAATACATTCTTTGACTATTAGCTATGACAATGTTTTCTCTCATCTGAGACATTTAAATACCACTTATATTGTACAAAATGTCCCTTTATCCTTATATGAAGAAAACTGAAAAATCATAAAATGTCATATACTGCTAACTTCTGTATTATAATTAGAACCACAAGTTGGGCTTCATTTTTATTTTTTCTAGACAAGGTTTCTCTGTAGCTTTGACCAGGCTGGCCTCTGACTCACAGAGATCCACCCGCCTCTAACTCCCAAGCATAGGCTTCATTTTTAAAAACATTTATCATTTGAATTGATGTTAATTGCATATATTTTTATGAGGTATGTCAACTAGTTTTTATGTCAGCTGGACATAAGCTAGAGTCATCTGAGAGAAGGGAACGTCAGTTGAGAAACTGTCTTCATATGATCAGGCCATAGGCAAGCCTGTTCGGCATTTTCTTAATTAGTTGTTGATGCAGGAGGGTCTGGTCCATTGCAGGTGGTGCAACCCTGGGCTGGTGGTCCTGTGTTCTGTAGAAAATCAGGCTGAGCAAGCTATAGGGAGGAAGCCAATAAGCAGTCTCCTCCATGGTCTCTGCTTCATTTTCTGCCTCCAGGTTCTTGCCCTGTTTGAGTTCCTATCCTCACTTCTTAGTGATGGACTGTTACCTGGAAGTATAAGCAAAATAAATCCTTTCCTCTCCAGGTTGCTTTGGTCATAGCAATAGAAACCTTAACTAAGACATGGGGTACAGTGCCATGTGTAATGATCAAATCAGAGGAACTGGCATTACTTGTGAACTTGGGTATTTACTGTTTCCTTCTGTTAGAAACCTTTTTTTTAGTGAATTTTTAAAAATTATTTATGAAAGATTTCTGCCTCCTCCCTGCCACCGCCTCCCATTTCTCTCCCCCTCCCCTGGTCAAGTCCCCCTCCCTCATCATCCCAAAGAGCGATCAGGGTTCCCTGCCTTGTGGGAAGTCCAAGGACCACCCACCTCCATCCAGGTCTAGTAAGGTGAGCATCCAAACTGTCTAGGCTCCCACAAAGCCAGTACGTGCAGTAGGATCAAAACCCAGTGTCATTGTTCTTGAGTTCTCAGTAGTCCTCATTGTCCGCTATGTTCAGCGAGTCCGGTTTTACATTTAAAATCCTCCGTACTAGTTATTTTGATGTATTCCAATAACTGTCGCCAACTACAGTTAGGCTACCAGGCTGAAGAACAAATTACTCTTCTCACCACTCCATTTCTGTACTCATTAACCATGCTTTCAGCCATCCCACTTTCCACCACGCTTCATAGCCTCTGGTGACCACTGTACTATTCTCTATTTCACATAAGTGAGTGTATGCAATGTTTGCCTTTCATGCCTGACTTTTTTTCTCTTGCCGTGAGTCCATTCTTGCTATATGGATGCAGAAAATTTGCTAAATTCTTGTAAAGGCATTGTCTTTGTGGTAGTAGCCATTCAACTTAGATGTGGTGATATTCCATTGCAGCTATGATTTGCCTCTCCTTGAGGATTAGTGGCAATGAACATCTTTTCCTAAACTTCTTGGCGATTTATTTGTAAATCCATTTTTTTTAAAAAAAAACTCCATTTAGACAAAATTTAACTGCAGTATTATTTTTCTTTGTTGAGTCATTTGATTTGCTTATATATTCTGGAAGGTAACGTTTTACAAGATAACTTGCTTATAGATATTTTCTTTTATTTTGGAAATTGTCACTTTACTCTTAGTGATTTCCTTTGTTGTTTGAAAGCATTTTATTATTTTCTCATATATTACAACCCTACTGCTGTTTCCCCTCCTTCTACTCCTTCCCCCTTCTCTCTCTCCTAGATCCACTCTGTTTGCTTTCAGAAAATAAGCAGGCCTTCCAGTGATATCAGCCAAACACAGCTTAATAATTTACAATAAAACTTGTCACAGATCCTCATGTCAAGGCTGGACAAGGCAACAGACAAGGAGGAAAAGGGTCCCAAGAGTAGGTGAAAGAGTCAGAATTACCCCCCCCACTCCCATTTTTAGGAGTTCCACAAGAACACCAAGCTACACAACCATGCACATATGCAGAGGACCTAGCGCAATCCCATTCATGCTTTGTGATTACCAATTCAATCTCTGTGAGCCCCCATGAACCCTGCTTAGTTGATTTCCTAGGCCTTGTTCTTGTGGTGACCTCAAACCCTCTGGCTCCTATAATCCTTCCTTCCCTCTTTTGGGTGGTTCTCTAAGCTCTGTCTGTTTGCTGTGGATCTTTACATCTACTCCTTACCAGTTGCTGGTTGAATCCTCCCTGGTAGTGGTTGGGATAGGCACAAATCTATGAGTATAGCAGATATCATTAGGAATCATTTCATTGACTTTTTTTTCTGTCATGTTTGGTTCTACCCTAGATCTCTGAGCCATTCAGCTTCTGGTTCCTGGCCATGTAGGTAGTATTGAATATGGATTCTCCCTTATGGTATGAGCCTCAACTTAAACCAGTCATTGGTTGGCCACTCTCATAAGTCCTGAGCAACCATTACCCAACACATTTTGCAGGCAGGACAAATTCTAAGTCCAGGGTTTTGTGCCTGGGTTGGTGTCCCATATCCACTGCTGGAAGTCTCACTTGGTTACAGAAAATGGCCAATTCAGGCTCCATATCCCCCACTACTAGGCATCTTCACTAGGCTCACCCTAGTAAATTCCAGGGAGTTTCCACTGCCCTAGATTTCCATATTGACCTCCCCCCCCATTGCCATTTATGTCTTCACTTTTCCGTTGGCTGTCTCTGCTGTGCTGGTCATATCCAGATAATCTTTACCCAAACCATTGTCATGAATCATTCCTCCTATGTTGTCTCTAGTAGTTTCTGGTCTTATTTAGAGACATATACTTCATTTTTAGGATATTTTTGTCTATGTGGTGAGCTATAAAATCTCATTTTTATATGAACATTTAGTTCATCCCAAATTGTTTTATTGAGGAGACTTTAATTTTTTTTGGTGTATATTCTTGCTTCTTCACTGAAAATGCTCTGGCTGTCCCTATGCAGACAACTTGTGAGGTTTGGTTTCTGTGTTGCTGGATACATCTGCTGTTTAGGTGCCTCTAACTGTAATAGGTGAGGGAATCGGGTGATATGATTCCTCTTGCTCTCTACACAAGTTTGGCATAGTCTTAAATACAATCAGTTTTTTATCACACTATTGTACATTCACTCCATACTGACTGCAGCCTTTGCCCATCTGTTGTATTACTAAATATCATCGTTCACTTTCTGTGTCTTAAGTACATATGCTTTGTGGAATTTACTTCTTGTAGGAAGAGGTAAGTAGAGAAACAAGTTAGTTAAGTTTAGTTTTGACAGTTCAGAGGAGATTCATGTATACTGTCTGGAAATGGAGAAATACCTAAGGAAAAAGATGGATTCCCACTCCATTTTAGAAAATATTTGCTAAGTATTTGTCAGAAGTGCAAATCATCAAGTAACAAATGCTTTCAATGCCACTGGCCATATGATGAGGTTTCCATTGTCAAAAAAATATATACGTACCTAGACAGGGAAGGGGATTGGAAGAGGCAGGAAGAAAACAGAGAAGAAATGCAGCAAAGTGAGAAGGGACCAAAGTATAAAGCCATCTTGTTATGGAAAAGTTATAGACTTTCTTTTGAGTATAGTTGGGGTATGAAAAATGATATTGGGGGGCTGGAGAGGTGGCTCAGAGGTTAAGAGCACTGACTGCTCTTCCAGAGATCCTGAGTTCAATTCCCATCAACCACAGTGCCCTCTTCTGGCCAGCAAGCATACAGATAGACAGAACATTGTATAAATAATAAATAAATGGCACACAAAAAAGATATTGGTATTTGATATATATTTTTAAACTATGTGTAAGAGAGTACAATATAATTTATATGTTTACAACTACAATAAAAAGTGTAAAATCACTTGAAGTGTCTGAGGGCCTGTGTAATAAAACATATTTAATTATAGTTGAAGAAATTCTTCTTTAGCCACTTGAAGGAAGAACAGTTTTGAGGAATATCAAGAAATAAAATTATTTCTTGACAATGTTAAAAGGATGTTATCCATTTAATAATACAGTGCATATTGTCTTCAGAAGTGTTAAATGTTTGAGTATCTGTTGAAAGAAAAAAAAGGTTTAGAGTTTGACTATTATGTCAATTGTTGAGACATCCTTTTGTGAACAAAGCTGTTTTACAAATAAAGAGTTTTCCATTGCCTGTGCTGATTACTTTCTTGAAAGCATAATGGTTGTTTATGACATCAAATTTTGTCCCTCTGGAAAAGATTATGCTGTTGTAAAGAAAATATTATGATTTCAGAGGAAGAAGAATGAGAAACAGATCTCTTAAAATGAAAACTATGTTTTTATGCAAATATCCTTATTTGTAAAAATATTCAAAGAAAAATTATGAATTTGCCCATTAAAAATTGCAATATAAACAAAATCTCTTAATCACAAAATTTTAGATTTTTCACAGGGCATCCAATATCTCATAATTGTAAACTTCTTCACCTTTAATAATGTGAATAAAACCCTTAAAAGAGTTGAAATACCAGTTTTTTTTATGGAAATCTTTTTGGTTTATCATGAAAATCAGTTATATTTATAGTTTCATAAAACCACTACTAAAAATTAACATAAACTGGTCTTTATTGCATAAAATATATAAATCAAACACACATTATGATTTTTTTCTGTCTTCTGAAACTGTAGGAGGTTAAAAACTTAAGTCTTGTTTAAAATGATTTTTTAAAATCCTCCTTCTCCCCCCCTTTTGTCCTTTCTGATTTTTGTTATATCCTTCCTTCACAAATCACTGAGTCTGATTCCTATTTTAACTTGTGAACGGAATATTATTTTATGTTGGTGCATATGATGAAGATAATCGTTTAGATTTTCTCTCTTTACAGGAAATTACTTTCAGTGCCTTCTGCAAGTTGAGGCAAATTCGATCTTGAGTATTTTAGAAAAAAACCCATAAGCAAAAAATAATAAAGAAACGCAGAAAGATATGATCAGCATTCATATCTTGAGTGTAGCATGAATAATAAAAGCCCAGTGACAGAAATTGGGGTTCAACCCCAAAACCAGAAAAGCAAAGCAGCCAAGCCAACAGAGAAGTCTTACCTCTACCAAGGCTGGGCAGCTGCACACTAAGCAGAATAAACCTTTCTCTCCTCTCATTTTATATTCCCTCTAATGCTTGGATTGAAAATGTTTGACTCCCTAGTCCTGAGATTAAAGACCACCACCACCTGGATTTGTTTCTGCATTGGTCTTGTGTAGCCCAGGGTGGCCTTGAACTCATAGAGATCCATCTGCCTCTGTCTCCCAAATCCTGGGATTAAAGGTATGTGTCACCTTTACCTGACCTTTAGAGGCTTTAATTTTGCCTCTAGTCTTCAGGCAAGATCTATTTATTAAAATACAAATAATTTAGCACTAAACTTGAGATCCCTCAAATTTTCTATCAGAAGCAAGCATCATGACTCTGGTTTGCAATAGCAGTGAGTGCTTGTCTAAAACTGACTGTGTTTAATAAAACCTGCTCATTTTGCTTTTAAACAAAATAAGTCGGTATGATTTCAAAGGTGTTTTAAATTTGTAAGAACTAAATAATACATGGCATCTGATAATAATTCTTCTAGATCTAGATCCACAGACTCACATCCCTGTACAAAACAAGACAGATGAGAATGATGATCAATGTGGAGTCAGGAGACACATATTCAAGTCCCATTTTGTCAATTCCTAAAAGACAAATGTGGTCCTGCTTAACTTTCTATCCTAAACATTATTCATCTTTTAAAACCAAATTATAGGACCCCAGTTCATAGAGTTATTTTTTTCAGAAATGTCATTTATGTAAAACTACTCTGTCACCTCTAAAACCTATATAAACACGAGCTTCAATTATCACTCCATTATTGCTGCTACAGTCTCTTTTCTTTAAACACTTACCATTGAAACTATAAATTTTTGTAGAGTATAGCTATTCATCCCTAGCTATTCAGAAACTCTGAAATTATTTTCATAGAATTACTGACTTTAAGACCATCCAGGCTGAGAAACTGTGAGAGGTGCATATTAGTAACTGCTCTTGAACTGCTTCCTGCTGGTCCAGTTCGAGAAGTACTATGATCTCTCCCTTTCTACATTTCACTGTTCTCTTTAAGCTAGGGTAGTAATGGCGATCAATACATGTTTTGAAAAATAATTATTTGTGGTCATTTGAATGAGACTAGCCCCCAATCAGCACATACATTTGACTACTTGGTCCTCAGCTCTTAGGGCTGTTTGGAAAGGATTAGTAAGTATGGCCTTAAGGGAGGCAATCTGTCATTGGAGGTGGACTTTGAGGTTTTAAAAGTCTATGCTATTCCCAGTTAGTGCTCTCTTTAGCTCATGGTTGTCTTAAGCTGTGAGCTCTCAGCTCTGCTACAGCACAATGCCTGCCTGCTACTGTACTCTCTCCCATGGATGGCCGTAGACTCTAATTTTCTCAAACTGTATGGCCCCAATAAACTTTCTTCTGTAAGTTGACTTATAGTGTCTTACCTCATAGTACCTTCTACAAGTGTCTTACCATGGGAACATAAACGTGACTAAAATATTAGTAAAATATAATTATATTATTCCCTCTATTTCCTTTCCTTCTCTAACTACCACTTCTTCTCAAATTCATGCACTCTTTATCTTTAATTGTTATGTGATATATATGTGCATATATACATCATATATACATATATATCAGATATATGTGTAAGTATATCATATTCACCACACACAGATATATAAACACAACCTGTTGAGTCCATTCAGTGTTGTTTGTATGTATACAATTTCTTGGGTGATCACTTGTATTTGGATAAACAAATAAGGGCAATCATCTCTTGAGGAAGACTATTCTATTCATCTCAACATCACTTAGTTGCTTGTATTTATTTTTCAGGCCTGGGGTCCTTTGTTATTTCCTCTTTCTAAGTTATCATGTTTGTGGTTGTGGTGCTTGTTTAAGTTCTGTTTAGGCAATCATGTTGAGGTATCACATATGAAGTTACCCTATCATTTTCAGGTGATGCAATCTCACAACATATTTCTGGGTGTTCTGGCTTTTCTAATTTTTCTATCCCGTCTTCTGTGATTTTCCTTGAGCCCTAGGTTCAGGATCTGTGTTATAGCCATATCCACTGAGGCTGAGAATTCCATAATCACTCTTTATCTTCACTTTTAGCAGTTGGGGTTTTCTGTCATGGTTTCTTTTGTAAAGGGAAGCTTCTTGGATGGAGGATTTACAGCTACATTTATATGTGATATAAGGGTGGGTATTTAGAATGCAATGAAAAATTATGCAGGTTTAGTAAAATAGTGATAGTAGATTATCCTCTAAGGTCCATGATCTTACTAGCCCCATCTAGTTGGGTAGCATTATAGTATCAGGTTTGGTCTCCCTCTTGTTGAGATTGCCTTAAGTCCAATTGGATAGCTATTGGTTACTTAGATATGACTGCCAGCATTACACCTATATGTAAATTTTGTGGTTCACAGGATTAAAGGTCAGAAAGGACTATTGGTTGCTCGCCTCCTTTGTTAGATTGCATAACACTTCCAAGACAGTGAAAAGTCAATCTTCAGTGAGGAGGCTCTTAGGATCAGATCTATTTTGAATCGTCTAAGTTCTGTGTTCAAAATTCATGGTTTCCTCAGCAATGTGGGCTTGTAGATATATGTGAAGAACTGTTAGATCTTTTACATACCTTTATAAATCTCATTCCACTAGAAAAAAAAGTACAACCATCTCCTCCAAATAGCCCTTTCTTTTCATTGGGCCTCCAACATGCACCTGCCAGTAAATACCTTCCAATTTTATATAAACCTTCTTATTTGATGTCAAAGAGCTGTGTGTCTGACAGCATATTTTCATTCATTTACATAAAGATTTATAGAACCAAATTCAAATATATAATTTTTACATTTCCCATTTAACTATTCCTACTGCACAGGCTGCAATGGAGTCATAACAAAAATACAAAAATATTAGCCTACTAACCTAAAGAAAAGGGTGTGAGGAGAGCTGTGGAAAAAGCTTCAAAATGATTTTAAATTATTATTCTAATGATAGACCCACTATTTTAATGTTTTATTAAGGCTCAAATCAGTATGCACTCCTTTGCCCTTGTGATTCATAAAGAAGTACAAGAAAATATAGTTACTAAAACACACAAGGGTGGTCTCCAAAATGTTTTGGAGGTTTAGCAGTATTGCCCTAAAGCTGAGGATAGACAGAAAGAGAGTGAACTTATACCAGCATGGATGCTTGAGTTGTATATAGATGTTAAGTGATTGAACTGAGTTCAATTGCTAGGTTTTGCCTTTTGGCATTATTCTTTGTTATTCATTTAAATTTTTTTCCAAAAAGAAAAATGTTCTTAGAGAACAACATTAACATTCCATTTATCATATTCAAAGTAGCATTTTCTTGTTCTCCACATTTTCATATTGTGCTTGTGCTTTGTAAAATCAAAGGGGTTATCATGAAGAAAGAGATTTGAAGTTCAGACTCAAATTTAATATATTTAAATATTTTGAGAAAATATCCTTTTCATGGGCTGTTTTCCTGAGCTCTTGGTGAAGTTCTTCAAATTTGGCAAGGAAAGGGAGAGAAAGGTTTGCTGTTGTCTGTGCTCAAATACAGAACTGGGTTAGATGATGAGAGCTGGGTTAAAACTACTAGGAAAAACAGAGTCAAAATTACTGTCCTAAAACATGGTTGATCATTTCAATATTTTGATTAGAAGTCTTCAGTTCCATGGGGACTTTTGGTTTCTTTGGCATGGAAGGCAAATCTCTGCATCCATGACTCATGATTTTTTTTTTACCCTGCCTTGCTGTTGTTCCCATCTCATTCCAGTGCAGGTCTTATAAGGCATCAGCTCATGGCTTTTCAGGAGCAAATTATATGCTGTCTCTGCTCATCACTCTGACTGACTCAAAGACCTTTGATTTTACCTCTGAAGGATAATAACTTCTTGTAACCCTTAAGGAACAGGGAGATAAAAACAGAGGACAACCATGCTGATTTCCCTCAAGTTCGTGCATACGTATCTGTTGTGTAGTTTTGATAAAATATGATACATAATAAGAAACACAATATTTCATACACTGTTATGATATCCTACAAACAGAAGTGAGAATGTCTTGGGTGATGCACTAAAGGACGTACCTAAAGGATGTAGTTTCTCTTTCTCAGACCCAAATTTTGCTGCTCCTCGTGTGTGTCTTAATTGAATCTAGTTCCCCAGTTGACTTTTCATTCAGAATATCATTTGCATCACATTGGCTTTTGTTTCAAGTCATCTTTTCCCCGAACTGAACTCTATATTTGTCTGGTGGGTAGGGGTAAAGCCTTTATATTTTCATAATTATGACTTTTCAGTCCCTTGTTCCAAGAAAGTGTTCCATATACATTTGGTAGCTACCCCAAAATTTGCAGGTGGAGGATGATTAGAATTATGCAGAGACTATCTTAGTTATAAAGACATAGGCAGGATAGTCAAGTTAATGAAGATGTTGAACACATGACCTCTGAAATTGAATTGTCCATGACAGAGTCCGATTTCTCCCCCTTAGTAACTGCAGGATTGTGGACAAGTCTTTTAAACTTTCTTGCCTCAATTGTCTCATTTATTAACAAGACAAGTAGTATTTTCATAAATGTTTCACTGGAATGTTGGAATTTAAGTGAAGTACTATCTTCGTGTCACCTCAGGTATTCTCAGTTCTGTCACTAGAATGTGAAGAGCATATATAGAAATTTTGTGTCCATTATCATGTATATTAATTTACCCAGAAGATTTGAGAGAGGAAGCCCAATTCCCCCAAGCGCTGCTATAGCTCCAGTGCAGCATAGAAATGCCCACATAGTTATCTGCTGAATGAGCAGAAAGTGTAACCTGGTGAAGTCATTTGTTACATTTATGTCCTGGCTCTAATGTGACAGTGAGTTATTGTGTGGCTTAATGTTGTGAACCAATCTGAAGATTCTGGCATTACCAGAACCACATCCCTTAACAGCAATTCACCGTGCTTTAAAATTCTCTCACCTTGAAGTCCATTGTAAATATACCCTTTACCCATGTGTGAGATAAGGGGTGACAAGAGGCAGGGATGCAATATACAGATATGAAGACTGTGGGAAGAGGGACAAGGAATTTTGCCAGGAGGAAGGTCCCAGTGTACCAGGGAATGATGTGGTGCAAACTGAGGGGGACTCCTTCATGCTCCCACAAATGCACACTGAAACACTGGCTATTGTATTGTACATGTAACCCCACAGTCTCATAATTCCTTACATGACTCCACAGAAGGTGAAATATGAGGGGAAAGATTAGTGGGTTTAGAAAGATAAGGTGCTGAATTAACTGCTCACTGTTTGAAGAGTGCCATATATAACCACCTAGGACACACAGCTTTTGATAAATGTTATCTTCAGTGTATTTTCAGATAAAATAAAAGTTTTCCAATTAGTTTTTCTCAGATAATGTCACTTTGCCTCATGAATACATTGTGGTTTCTTCCATTTCTCATGTGTAGGTGAGTGAACCTAGGTGGGCTCTCAGGATGCATATTTCACTATGGTGCACTGGTTCTTAGACAGGGAGCTTCCACGAGCCAGGCCTCAAGGTGAATGAAACGCACCTCGGTGCCTCTTTGGAACACTAACTCATTCAGGGCAGTGCATTTCATCTTTAGTATACTAATTGGCAATTTGGGAGCCCGAGACCCTAAGGTATCCGTCAAAGAATTGTAGCCTTACACTTTGCAGCAGTTTACTTTCCTGGAGGGGATGTAGATGCTGGAGTTTGAAGGAAACATGAAGAGTCAAATATATAGGTTGTAGACAGAGTAGTGCAGGAAAGGCAGGTGTGACATGTGCATGTCAACCCCACAGGCATTCCCTGCAAAGTTTTGGTGTCACCTTAAAACTCACTACTTTTCTCTTTTTTTCAGGAAAGAAGTTCAAGGCCAATTATGGATGGATGTTAACAGGTCATGCTATGATAGTGTCTTCTAGGGTGAGTTGGTTTTGTAATATCATTGGCCATGTCAACAAACAGGTGCTGTTACGGTTGCCTTGTTTATTCAGGATAGATTTGTTCAACCCATTTATAAAATGTGTCAGCCTGCTTTATTAAGTCTTCCAGGAATAGCTGTACATCTGTATGATGTATTATGCCACAAGGTCAGGTATTCTTTCTAATATAGTAATGCTATTCCTTAAATTTAGTATGCCTTTGTTATTCAGAAATCATTGTAGTGTGACAGTTGGGAAATTATTTCTGAAACCAAATGGCCAGAAGTTTGGATGTAGTTCTGCTTGTGACTTGGAAAGAAAGAGCAGCATTTCCAGAACGATGGACTGTCTTTCTCTGTAGTACGGGATAATAATAGCCACTTACCTGGGGAGTTGGCAGTGAGACTTAAATAAGATATGCTTTAAAGCTCTCACTGTGGGGCTTGACATGTAGTAAATCCTACACAGAATGTTAGAGATCATCACCGTTATTACTGCCGTTGCACGGAAATAGTCAAGGTTGAAGTGTGTACTTTATGATACAAAACTTTCTTTAAAATTAGTGACATAAAATTCTCAGGAAAAAGTTCTTTATTCTTTATAAACTTGAAAGATTGCATAAAGAGGTCAGTGTTTTGATTGTAAGTTATTCTAAGGTAACCGGGAGAATATAATTTTCAAAGTGTACTTGCCTATGTTACTATATGTTCTTAAAACAGAAGGAACCAGAACCTACTTTTTTTGAAGTGGTCTGTTGATTTTGATTCCTCTTTGATTTAAATCTACTATTGACTCAATCTGATTGAGTCAGTTTTTCTTAGATTTTTCATTTATTTGTCTTTCTTCAAGATAATAATTCTAACACCAAGAATTTTAAAACAGGATTCAAATACTGGTCTGATTATTACTTGGCATAATTTAAGCCCTTAGTTCTGTCAGTTCATATATTTTTTTTTGGTCCCCTGTGCAAATGTTTGGCTTCTCTTTTCCATTTGCTTCTTTGTACATAGAGAGAACAACTTCATAGTACTAAAACGAAAATAATTGGGTTCAATTGGCTTGGCAAAACTATTAAGGTTACTTAATGTAAAGCAAGTTTCTCATCTGAATTCCAAATTGCTCCTTGGGGTGAGTATAAAGCAAGGCCCTTAAGTTCTGTCCAAAGTCACAGATGTCCTAGATCTGCTAAATAAAAGCTAATCAAGTTACGTTCTGACCGGAATTTTCTTGATTCTGGGTGTTGCATGGGAAAGGATTGCATGGGCAAATTAGTCTCGGAACAGTTGTTATTAACACTCTCTTACCCCTTTACAGATAATGATGCTCATTAAATACCCAGAAGCATTCAGTAGAAAACTGTTTTAGTTCTGTATGATGCAGGTTTGCTTTGATATATGTTATCCTGGAACCTAACAGTCCTCTCCCTCTTGTGTTCCATGGGCAGGATTAGCAGGAGCCTCACTGAGGTTGGAGATGGTCACTATGGTGTTGGTTCATGCCATGTCTGCACCTGACCTGACATACTTACAGATGCATATAAAGAGCTCAGATATGCGCCTACTGTATTAAGAAACTATTCTCCTCTGGCTAGTACAGCCCTTCTTTCCTCCTCTTCAGCAGGCATCTACAAGCTCAAATTAATCTTTGGCTGTGGGTCTCTGCATCAGTTTATATCAGTTGCTAGGTGAAGGCTCTCTGATGACAATTGGGGTAGTCCTCAATCTATAAGTAGAGGAGAATATCATTAGGGATCATTACATTGAGTTTTTTCCCTCCAGTCATGTTTACTTCTATTCCAGGTCTCTGTGCTATCCAGTCTCTGGGTCCTGACACTCCAGGCAGTGTCAGGGGTGGACTCACTCTCGTGGCATGGGTCTCAGGCTGGGCCAGTCACTGGTTGGCCACTCTCACAATCTCTGTGCTACTCTTACCCCAGCACATCCCATAGGCAGGACAGACTTTTGGTCAAAATTTGTGTGGCTGAACTGGTGTCCCAATCTCTCCACTGAAAGTCTTGCCTGGTTACAAGAAATGCCCAGTTCAGGCTATGTATCGAGAGTTGCTAGAAGTCTTATTTCTGGTCATCCTTGTATATTCCTGGGAGTTTCCCTTGCACCAGGTTTCTACTGACCTCAAAATGCATCCCCTTTATGGTCATCTCTTTCATTTGTCCCTCTCCATCCAGCCCCTAACCTGATTCCTCATTTTCCCATCCTCACCATCCCCCAGTCTACCCAGGAAATATCTTATATTTCCACTTCTTAGGGAGATCTGTGCATCCACCCTTGAGCCTTTCTTGTTACCTAGCCTCTGTGGAGGTGTGAATTGTAGCATGACTATCACAGATAATATATATGATGTGGGAATGATTTCTTATTAATAAAGAAACTGCCTAGGCCCATTTCATAGCCCCGCCGCTCTTATTTCAACAATATATACTTGTAAGTGAGAATATACCATGTTTGTCTTTCTGGGTCTGGGTTACCTCACTCAGGATGAGTTTTGCTACTTCTGTTCCTTTGCCATAAAATTTCCTGATGTCATTGGTTTTTACAGATGAATAATATTCCATTGTGTAAATGCACCACACTTTCTTATCCATTCTTCAGTTGAGGGTCATCTAGGCTTATTCCATATTATAGTTATTATGAATAAAGCTGCTTTAAACATAGTTGAACAAGTGTCCTTGTGGTACGATTGAGCATCCTTTGGGTGTAGGCCCAAGAGTGATACAATTGGGTCTTGAGGTGGATTGACTCCTAGTTTTCTAAGAAACTGTCATGTTGATTTCCAAAGTGGCTGGATAAGTTTGAACTCCCACCAGCAATGGAGGAATAGTCCACTTGTCACTTTTTTTTATCTTAGCCATTCTGACAGGTGTCAGATGGAATCTCAGAGTCATTTCGATATGCATTTCCCTGTAGAAAACTCACAGACTCACAGGATCTCACAGAGTCTGAACTGACAGTCAGAGAGCCTGCATGGGACCGATCTAGGCTCTCTACATATATGTGACAGTTGTGTAACATTGTCTACTTGTGGGACTCCTAACTTTGGGAGCTGTCCCTAATGCTTTGGCTGGCTTTGGGGGACCTGTTCCTCGTACTGGTTTACCTTGCCCAGCCTTAATACAAAGAGAGGTTCTTAGCCTTAACACAACTTGATGTGACATGCTTTGGTGATACCCAGAGGAGTGGTGGATGGGGAGGTAAAAACAGGTGGTGAAAGGAATGGGAGGAGAGGAGGGAGGAGAAACTGCAGTTGGGATGTAAAATAAATTTAGAGGGTGAAATTTATGAAGACATAGTACAGGACAGAAGCAGGAACAGAAGCAAGTTATGTCTGTGGTCTCTATTTTGGCTGTTGATGAGATAGCTGAGTGAGCGCGTGTGGCGTGGGAGTTGGCGCACATGTATGACTTCCCAGAGCAATGTATGAATTGCAAATAGAGTTTGCTTCATTAACTGATACATTTAACCAGAAACTTGTGAATCAAAAACAGAAGAGATGCTGGAAACTGGCAACCAATGTCATTTTGCAGGAAGAGGATGTAGGGATGGAAAGAGAGCAGGGCTGCTCTAGGTATGCCACAGTGACCAAAACTTAGAACATTGTGCAAAGGGAGGAAAACTAGTGCGTGACAACTCCTTAATGGATGGATTTGCTTTGCCTTTCTCATATATTATATCTGAAGAAATAGAAACTTAGAGAGGTTGTAATACACCTGAAGTTAAGGAGCTTCGGAACTTCAACAGACTTCCTGTCTGATACCCTTTCGGTCCTTTTCCAGTACACACCATTGACATTCTCTCCTGCATACCAGCCTATTAGGCTCTTGCTCTCCAAGAACTTTACAGCCACAGCACACTGTAAATATCAGTGCTAGAGACTGGGTGTGAGTTACAAATCCAATAGGTACAAGGCAGAGGTCACCACTGTTTTTTCATTGCTGGTTTACAGCCAATAAATTCAGCAAAGGTCTTATTCTCTGCTGGAAATAATAAGCCTGCTATTCAGAGTCATTATAAAAGTGGAAAGTAAGTATTTTAGTGTAGCAAATATAAGCAGTGTTGATCAATTTTTAAAGTCATCCTCATGACACATTTTTCCTAAAGGTATTGAATTTAACATTTAAATATGAAAAGTAAAAAGTATATACGCACATCTATATCACACTAATACATAAAAAGTCTTCAACTTAAGAATCATACCATAGCTAGATTTCATGATTATTACTTACATATGTGTTTTTAGTGCTCAGAATTTTCTTTTCCTTTTTTGTTATTGCTTCCAAAGTGGGTATTTTTCTATCTACAATAAATGGGAATGTTCAAATTGCAAAAATTTTTAACATGTATGCTTAAAAAAACATGTACAAACAATGTAAGGTATCAGATCAATACTAATTGTTTAGTTGTTTTGAACTATGGTAGAGAAAGTCCATGCTAGTCTAATTAATAGTATACGATCATTTTTTTAAGAAAGAAAGATGACTGGCTAAGTTGTCGTATAATGTTGTTGACTTAGGGTTTCAGTTGCTACAATGAAACACCATGACAATAAATAACTTGAGAAGGAAAGGGTTTATTCAACTTAGTCTTGCACATTGCTGTTCCTCATGGAAGAAAGTCAAGACAGGAACTCAAACAGGACAGGAACCTGGATGTTGATCTGATGCAGAAGCCATAGAGAAGTGCTGCTCCTCGTGGCTTTCTTTACCTGTTTTCTTTTAGACCTCAGGACTACTAGCCCAGATGTCACCACCCCCAATGGACTAGGCCCTTCCTCATCAATCACTAATTCAGACAATGCCAGATGGAAGCAGATGCAGAGATCCACAACTAACCACTGGGCAATGCTCCCAGAGTAAAATCAAAGTGAGGCAGGAGTAATAATATGGACAGAAGGGTCAAGACCATGATGGGGAAACCCATAGAATTAGCTGATGCAAACGAGTGGGAGATCACTGACTCTGGACTGACAGCTTGGGAACCTGCATAGTGCGAACCAGGCCATGTGAATACAGGTGACAATGGTGTGGCTAGGGTAGGTTATGGGGCCACTGACAGTAAGACCAGTATCTAACCCTAATGGACGAACTGACTTTGTAGAACCCATTCTCTATGGAGAGATACCTTGTTCAGCCTAGACGTGTGTGTGTGTGTGTGTGTGTGTGTGTGTATGTGTGTGTGTGGGGGTGTGTGTGGGTGTGGGTGGGTGTTCTGGTGTTGGTCCTGCCTCAAGGAAGTAATGGGACAGACCTAGTTGACTTCCCAGGGGAGGTCTTACACTCTCTGAGGAGCTAATGGGAAATGAGTTTTGGGGGAAGAGGAGATTTGGAGGAGAGTAGGGAAGAGGAACTGGAATTGGTAAGTAAAAAAATAATAAAGCAAATAAATAAAAAAGGGAAAATGCCTTACTGGCCTCTCTACATCCCAACCTTATGGAGTCATTTTCTTAATAGGAATTCCCGACTCTCAGATGACTTTAGCTTTTGTGAAATTGACAAAAAATAACCAGAACAGATACATATTGGTAATAGCTAGACAATTTATTTTGATGAAAAGAAAATGAATTGCTTGTTGTCAATTAAAAATAAACACTGGCATAGAAATCTCAGCTACCTAGAGATCCTTGTCCTTCACATTATTTTGAGCATTTTGTAGCTGTCTCCTTTTCAGTGCTGTACTATTGTAACCTCATCCTCATCTGTATTAATTTTGGGGGGCTATTGTGAATAAAATACAAAATTCTAGGTAGATTAAAACAACAGAAACTCACTGTTTCTGGGTTTGAATGCTTGAAGTCAGAAATCAAGGTATTGGTGACATCATGTTCTCTTTGATTTTCTTGTGCTTTCCAGCTACACTTTGTATTGCTTGGCTTGTAGAGACATCATCCATCCACATGACCATCTTCTCTCTGTGATTTTTGATATTGTTTTCCTTCTATGTATCTCTGTCTTTATGTTACAATATCTGCTTTCTAGAAGGGTACTGCCTGTAGTGGGTTAGAGACTACCCTCACGACTTCATTTTAACTCAGTCACTTCTGCAGTCACTGTTTTCAAAGTAGGTCACATATTGAGGTACTTAAAGTGACATTGTAACTCTATCTCTTTGGAGAGACAAAATTCCATTTGTAATAGTAAGCCCTGGACTCTGTAGAGGGATTGAGATCCTTATCTTATTCTTCAATAATTTTCCAGAAAGTGAGGACAGGGCATCTTATTCCTGCTTTTTAAAAAAATTCTTATCTCCTCTTTCTTATATTCAAGCATTTTACAAAATGCTATACACTTTGTGCTTTAGAAAATAAATTGAGAAACCAAGATGAACAACAATGGAAATAAAGACAATTGTACATCAAAAAGAAATTGTCTTGCTTACAGGAAAATTGTTGAGCTGCAGTTATGAAATCAACATCATATATTTGTATGCTTACTAACTTTATATGTAGACCTCATCAAGATTTGAAGAAAGAAATTCTCAGGAAATCAGGCTCTGAAAAATGTGGGAGATTTCAGAGACTCTGGCAGGCTGTGCTGCAAATCTGGTAATGAGATGGGAAAGAGTAATGGAGACCTCACATTCCCTTTACAGTAAACTGTGACTATGGATAGCAAGGTTACTCCTCTTGAAAATAATTGTTTTAAGTTTATCATGGCCTAGAAAAGTAAAAGCATTGAACATATCTGAAAAGTCAGTTATTATGTGTGAATGGTAGAATAGCACTATCTTATTTCTTTCTTTCCAACATTTTCTCATTTATCATATCTATCTATCTATCTATCTATCTATCTATCTATCTATCTATCTATCTATCTATCTATCTATCTATCTATCTACCTACCTATCAATCTAGTTTTGGTTATGCAAGACAGGGTTTCTCTGTAGCTTTGAAGCCTGCCCCGGAACTAGCTATCTATCTATCTATCTACCTACCTATCAATCTAGTTTTGGTTATGCAAGACAGGGTTTCTCTGTAGCTTTGAAGCCTGCCCCGGAACTAGCTCTTATAATTGAGACCAGGTTGCTCTCAAAATCACAGAGTTCTTCCTGTCTCTGCCTCCTGAGTGCTGGGATTAAAGGCGTGCACCAGAACTGCCTGGCTTATTTTTCTATTAACTCATGAGAATTTCATATAGCAACTTTTAATGATATTATTATAGCTCCAACTTTTTCCAGAACGACTATTCCTTTCCTTCTCTTTTTCTTTTTTTTCCTACCCAACAAGACCTGTTTGTGCTGCCCATATATTCATGGATGTGTGGCTTCCACGGGAGCCTGGTTCTATCGGTGGCAATTCTCCCTCTCTCAGAGGCTATCAGTTGCCTATAGCTACTAAGTTAGGGGTAGGACTTCCTGCACACTTCCTCTCTTCTCACAGAGATTTGATCTGGCTTGATGTTGCATGGGGTTTGTGCATGCCATCTTAATCTCTGTGAGATCATATGTGCAACTGCGCTCCATTTTCTTATATTTTTCTCATGGTCACTTGCTCTAACTGTTTTCAGCTCATCCTCTGAAAAGATCCTGAGCCTTGGGTGAAGAGTTGCAATATAGATATTTCATTTAGGACTAAGTATTCTGCAGTCTTTTCTCTGGATCTTGGCCAGTTGTGGGTCTCTGTTAATCACCATTTGCTACAAATAGAAGAAGGTTGAGAGATGAATTAGTCTATTGATATAACAATAACTCATTAGGAGTCAATTTGATACTATTTTTTAAAAGGATAATGTTAGTATGTTTTCCACTATAGATTTTGCTAAAGGTTCTTGGACCAGAAGTATTTATTTTAATTTTAACCTAAACTTTTAATTAATTTTTGAGAGTTTCAAAAAGAAGTACTATATGCACTCTGTTCTATTCATTGCGTGTGGCATTCCAACTTCCCTTATATCTCTTCTACTCCTTAGAATTAATTACCTCTTTTTCTTTAAGTGTTGATAGATAAATAAATAAAACCCAATGGATTCATTTAGTGTTGCTCATATTTGTATGTATTTATAACTGACCACTTGGGATTGTTTTTTCTGTTAAGTAAGAGCATATATAAGAGCATATTTGTGACTCTGTGTGTGCGCGCGTGTGTTTCAGCATCCTGAAAGCATCATTGTCCTTAATACATTACTACCTTAATTGTCTTGACTTTCACACACAGGTGACATGATGCTAGGATATTGGTCCAAATGTTGTTATTTTGTAGGTTTTGCCCAAGGCCATGAGCAACATGTTCTTTAAACAATGGATTAGGAGAAGAAACGCAGTTCTGAAAATGCAGGGTCCAAGCAAGGCAAAAGCCAATTCAGGACAATACTTGAAGTTGATTTTTATTTAACTGATGAACCACAGTATTGGCTGAGATTACCTAACACGTTCTCAAACCCCTAATCCATGGATATACCATATTTATGCCAATTACAGTCAGAGTTCTTCATACTATTCGATTACTTAACAGTAACATAACTGACATTCCAGTTATAGTTATTTAAAGATCTCCTTTGGATAAAGATTCTTTGGTTTGTTAGATTATATGTAATATATAAATTATGTATTATATATAATTATATAAAATAGATCTTATTACTGTGAAGATAGTTTTATTGCAAAGGATAAAGTATTGGAAAGAATTTTGTTGAGACTCTAGAAAGAAAATAAAAGGAAAACAAAAAGATGGAAAAAATTCCCCAGAAGGAGCTTTGTTAATAAAAGGTTGGGCAACATTTTAAAAGCTCTGTTCCCTAGTGAGATATAGCCATTCATTGGACGCATTAGCCTTTAAAGTCATTTTATTTTTAAGTTTAAATAAAGATCTATGAGAATTGCTGTTTTGAATTCAAGAATCAAATGCTACCTTTTATATTGTTAATCTTTCTTGAAGTATAAAGACAGGGGACAAAGGAGAAGATCATTTCATCTTAAATTTAGTCTCATGTACACTTTCATCACTTTTAACCCACCTCTCTTTTATGAATACTGTCTAGGCACCAGATAATAAAGAAATAATACAAAACAATTGACATGATTTGTAAATATGGGAATCTAAAATTCTTATGAAGTAAATATATATAGATGATAGTATATTCAAGAAAGCATATTGCAATGATGGCAATTCAGTCACTAAGTTATTAATTATGGGTTAGGAATGAGATAAATGCTTTATGAGCTCAGTAGCCATTTTATCTCATTTGCTTCTGTGTCAGCATCATCTATAATCTTACCTTTTGCATTCTGAACAATTATTAAACATATTTTAAATAAAAAAATAAGAATCAAAATTTGGATAATGAAGCTACAGGTATTCTGAAATGGAAACTTGAACTGACTTTTAAAATGGAAAGGAAATTCAGCCTTAAAAAATTTAAATTGTGATAAACCTTGAAGAATAAATTAGGGAGGTTTTTTTTACAAACTAAAGGGAAATGGAATACATAGGGGAGCATATGCTAGCAGGTTGTGTGTACACTGACAGATGTTGCTAAGTGATCTTTAAAATCACCAAGTATGGATGTGTTGTGTGGATAGAGAGGGTAATAGCCAACACTAATGGAATATTCTTTACAAGATTCATCAGAGAAATGCTAAATGCTCAGATGACATTAACCTAAAAATGGACAAGTTGTTTTTTTTTTGGGGGGGGGGGCTAGGGGAAGAGAGCTTCTGCAGTAATGCAGGATGTATCTAATAATTTGTAGACCTTTAATGCAAATGAATTGGAATAAAGTAATTAATATAATTTAATAGAGAACAGTTCATTGTTTAGACAATGACAAAGAGAGAGGAATGGGTGACTACAAGGCTGCCTTTTGAATGATGAAGATAGCAGGCGTCATTCATCCTCTCCCAGTGTCTTTTCTCGTTCTTCTCTGCTGGACTAATTTTTCCAGTCTTGTTTACCTGGACCCCACTTAGGATGATTCATAGTCTCAGATCATGTATCTTTATATTTTTTTTTCCCATCTGGGTTTGGTCCCCCTTTATGTACTTTAGTAGTTTCCTTTCCCAGATAGTGTCTTCATAATCTTTGTGCTGCCTCATTTGTTAACAATCTTTCCTTTTGCGTCAGACTTCTTGAGTAGAAGAGATGAAATCATCTAGTTCTCAGAACAATGCTAGACATAAAGCCAATGTAGGTGCACAACAATATAGTAATTCAGGAGCAGCTTCAGCCTTTCTCTTTTCTCTCTCTTTCTACTTTTTACTTCTGCGTCTTGTCCTGCTTTTTGTATATGAGCATGTGCAGACAGAGGGAGGCTAGAATTCAATTTCAGACATTTTTCCTCATGTGTGATCCACTTTGTGGTTCGAGACAGGGTCTGTCATTGATCTGGAACTCATCAGTGAGGCTGGGCTGTCTGGCCATCAAAGCTCAAGAACATTCCCATCTCTGCCTACCCTGTAGTAGGGTTGCAAGCATGCCATCATGCCCAACTTTCTCACATCTATTCTGAGATCAAACTCAGGTCCTCATGCTTTTGCAATAAACACATTACTGACTGGCCTATCTCTCCAACCCTATATTTGTAACAATGACTAGTCTACAACTTGGGTGTGCACTATCTAAGACAGTAGTTATAGGAAGTGCTATTTTGGTACTGGTACAAGGTTTTTCTGGTAAAATCCTTTTTTTTTTTTAAAAAATATGAGCCCTGTAAGACCATTTAAGCATTTAATAAAATACTAAGCCTATATAATGTACACATAGGATTTTTAAGGTTCCTTTTATGGTGTTCTTGTTGGGGGTTATTCTGTGAATTCTCAGAATTGAGAAATGATGAAGGCATTAGATACTATCATATGCCTACATTTTCAATTGCCATTTGAATAATTATAAGTGAGGTGTCTGGGAAATTTGGAAGTGGCCCCAGTGTACTGAATGCTTACATTTGAACTCTGGTGAGAGTTAGACTCAGCATCATTAATATCTAAAACTTTCAAATTACTTCATGTTTAATTATTGAGTATTTAAGTTTTCATATAATTTTTCCTGTATCCTTACACATCAAGTATTTAATTTGGAGGTGCCTTAACTGAAAAAAAGGAAAACAGATATTGTACTCAAGTAATTAAGTTGCTACATATTAAATCCCTGTTAATTATATTTATTTTACCAAACTGATTTGAAAACGCCACATTATGCAGCAAATTACTGAGATATTGTGTATTATGAACAACAAAATCTAGTTTCATAGAGACTCTTTAAAGCATAGTATTGGTGATCTTATCAAAGAGTACCTCAGGGGTTAGAAAGATGGTTTAGCCATTAAAAACAGTTCTGTTCTTCTTCATTGCAATTTTTAGCACTCCCACAATGTCCTGTAATTCCAGATCCAGGGTAACAAACAGACAGACAGACAGGCAGATACACACACACACACACACACACACACACACACACACACACACACACTGCTGTAGTTATAATTGGAATTTTTTTACAACTTCCAGTAAATAGAAAAAAAATGCCTTATACATTTTAAGTCAACTTCCCAATGACTCTATTACACTAGCAATCTTTTCTTTTTAATCTTGCTACAAGATTGAAAGTCCCTCAGATGAGTTTTTATTGTTGCTGCTGCTGCTGCTGCTAACCTCCTTCATTTATGTTGTTTAAGCCTTCAGTAGTTTGGAAAGATTATTTTCTCTTAGATAATGTTCATCTACTCAGAAGTACTTATTGTGGCCTATCGGTAATTGCTCCATGCTCTTAAATGTCATGGATAACACAGATGTTTAGAGGTTATTCTCTAGAGATAGTAATAGGAGCACTGAGAAATTCAGCAAGGGAGGATGCTGCTGGCATTTTAGAGTGGCCACAGAACACATTGTTGAAAAAGGTAAAACATGGTAAAGGAAACAATATCTTCTGATATTGGAGGCAACATATTCAAGCCATAAGCCTCCATAGTGACTCTTGATCTTCAGGGAGAGGACATGCCTGCATGCTTCAGGAGTAACGCGGCAGCCCATCAGGAAAACCAATAAGAACCAATTTTGAAAATTGTGGGAGAGTGAGTCATGTGAGAACTTTTAACCACCGGGAAGAATTTGTCTTTAATTTGAAGTGAAATTGGAAACCATTATATAGTTTTGAGCACAATAATGACATAATCTCCCTGTATTTTACCAAGATTATTGTAGAGTCTTTGTTGAGAAAATCTACAGAGGCAAGAAAAGAAATAAGGATAATAGAGAGAAGGACAATTCAGCAACTTAGGCAAGAAGGCAGCAGGTGCTTGGACAGCAGCGTTAGCCGTACAGGTGAAGAGAAGTGGGGGCTGCGGTGGCAGGTTCTGGATAACTTTGAAAGGCCGGGCAATTGTACTTGACCAACTCAAAGAAGTACAGCAGAAAAAGTGAAAAGACAAATATCACTCTCAAGATTTCCTCCTCCAAACAACCAGAAAATGACAGATTTAGTAATAATGTGAGAAGATTGAAAGAGAGGTGATTTCTGAGAAAGGACCAAGATCTTATTTCAGATATATTGGCTTTCAGATGTCTGTTAGACTAATTCAGATGGAGTCAGTTAAATTACATTTGGAAAGCATCGGTTTTTCAGAGTGTCTAGCTTATTGTGGCATTTGAAACAAAGGGATTATGTGCAAACTTTTAAGGAGTAGCTGTATTAGTAAGGAAAAACAGAGACTCAAGGACTGGCATTTGAGGTCTACCAACACTGAGAATCAGAGAAAATGAAAGAACTCAAAAGAGGAAAATGAAGACGAGAGGCCAGGGTTCAGAGATGTCATGGAACCTAATAGAAACTGCAAACACACTGCAGAATGGGGACCTCATTGTGATGGCATGATGAGAGGCAGAAGGACTGGGATAGAGTCAAGTAAAATGATGAAGCTTAACTGGAAACAGTACAACTAAGTAATTTCTTCTAAGAAACTATTGGCTCATTTCTGAATATATATGAATATATGTTAATATTCATATATATTTCACATATCGATCCCAAGCATAAAATATTAATTAAAACATGTGCTACTAATATTATAATATACTGCATTGCTCATCTTCAAATGAATGCTTCTGTCTGAGCAGAAATCATCTTGGGAAGCTTTCATCTCTTTCCAGGAACGTCTCCATTGACCAATATTAATTTGAAAAAAAAAAAAAACTTTGTATTCCTACAATAAAGGAATATTTGCCATCAAAGCGAGAGATTACTTAGGAAATTATGTCCTTTTCAGGATAACAGATGTAACTAGAGATAATCAGAGGCACTAAGCCAGTGTTCATTTTCTTTAATTTGTGATTCATAGTTTTTACATAGATATGTAAAATAATGTATGTATGATAGATAGAACCAGAGAAGTAAATCTGCCAAGGGGCCAATGGTGCTATGGGAGGGTAGAGTGAGAAAAAAAACATAATCAGAGCTAAGGGGAGAAGAAAGTAAAAAAAATCCAACACCAAGTTAACCTGAAGCTTCTGATTTTAATTTAGGTGACAAATCACTGTGGAAGAATTCAGGGTATTGGCTCATTTTGAAACATTATTGTCTTCATGAAGATGGGCAAAAAGGTGTGTTGGGAATCTTAAATCACAGTTATATTTTCATTCCTACCCATGTTGTGTAGCTCTGGCCATTAATTAGTACCTTAGAACGTACACAGAATTTCTAAGGTAGCACTGACATGGTAAAAGACAAATGTAGCATCTTAGAAATACAGTAGTGCAGTGACAACTGTCTCTTCACCATGCTCTGTTCTCCGTTTTTCGAGAAATCTAGGGCAATGACTGCAAGAAGGAACTCAAAATATGCACAGCAATTTAATGTTATCTAGGTACAAAATTTATGACTAAATGTGGGTAACTAGAGGCTAATACATTGATCTATTTCTGTAAAATGTGTAGCCAAAATTTATCAAGCCTACCATAAAATTCTCTAGTTTTCATATGCATGTATATATAATCAATACACTTCTAGTATACCTCTACCTTAAAGACATAATAATAAAATAACTTTTGTATTCTTTATGTTGTGATCATTTTATCTTATCCATAATTCTTTAGAACAAAAAATTATATATGCTTTGACTTTAGCATTATGTATTTATGTTCTGGGTTACAATATGCATTTTAGGATCTAAATTGGGATTTGCCAAAAATAACATTTTAATACCTTTTGCAGTTCCTCAAACATTTGTCAGATGTCTTTTAATACACTGATTTTTTGTCAGATCCATATATAACATTGCTTTTGACTGACATGTAAGATTTTTGTACCTGATCTGAGATTATTTTATCTCTATCTTCATGCATTTTTAAAGTCTGTGAATAATTGCATAGTTTTAAGTTTTATTTTAATATTCTTCAGTTTTTTTATGAATTACCTGAAGATTAATGCTTTTATGTAATTTTAAAATGAAGTTAATAAACTTTGCAATTTTATATGGTGTTTTTTTTTGGAGCTAAGGTTTTGGAAACAGATTCTAAACACTTTTAGTAGGCTTTTCAAAACAATGAGAAGACACGTAGAAACTCTCTGAGTATACAGGAAATTTCAAAAGGGCAACATGATGGGATAGACAGCAGGCAGACTGGATTTCTGACACATTTTTAGGGTTAGGTATAAGTAAATAGGGTTAGGCTCCCATTTTGCTTAATGAAGCAACTTGCATTAGATTTACCTTTCTGTTTGTAAATAACAATGAACCTAGGAAGAATCTATGAGTGAACTCTTTACTAGATCTGTAAAATAAGTGGAAAACACTACATGAAGCGATTTGCAAAGATTGTCATGCTTGATGCTCTTGTTCAGTGTGGAGAAATATATTCACGTTTAGGAGTGCTGAACTGTATAATATTTGCAAGACAGGGTACTGGAAAGAAGGAATTGGTACATAGAGGAATAACAGACGTCTATGTGGGTCATTTTGCAAATTCTTGATCAAAGTGTAGGGTTTAGCCATTCAATAGGGGGTAATTTTTCTTGCCGATGGATGAAAAATCTTCCCCCGCACAAAACTAAAGCTGCAAAGGATTGTTTTGGGCTCATGGTTTTAGTACAAAGATAGCTGGTTTGAGCAAGGAGGAATATTTTGGTGGTGGTAGAAAAGCCAACGAGTAGAGAATAAAGAAGAGGTGAAGGGACAGAGAGGCCCATGACAAAATGAACCCACACAAATCACACCATGTCTCACTTCTTTCAGTTGACCCCTACCAAGAGTAGCCCACTAAGCTATGAAATTAACAATGTGTTAATTCAGGGGGATCTTATGATACAAACACGCCCAAATGGCTATAGCTCTGAATACTGCTATTATAGAAACTGAACATTTAGTGTATGTGGCTCATGGGAACTAACTTTCATATCTAAGTACTAAAGGTAAGAATCTGTGAGTCTTCATCCAAGAATAGCTGCTGATGGTCTGTGTCTTTATACAGTTGGCATGACTTATGTTGCCTATAATGACAATAAGTGATTTTTAAAACTTCTTTGATTTACTTACAAAGCTCAACAACAAGGAAAAGTCAACTTAAGAGACACACATAGATACTTTAAAAAAAAGTATCTCTTTGAATGGTCACTTAGCATTTGATGTCTGAGGAAAATGCAGAGAAAAGAACCACAGTGGAGTACCATTTAAAACTGGTTGGAATGTCTCAAATTGAAAATTACTGAAAATACCACCTGCTGGTGAAGATCTAGAGAAAACTGTGCTCCTGCACTGCAGGTGGGCATGCAAAATAGTAGACTTGTATTGGAAAAACCACTAGTTAGTTCCTAAAAGGTTATGAACATGTGTATTCTTCTATAATGTATCAATTCCACTGAGAGTTAAAACCCAAGAGAATTAAAAATGCACCTGAATACAAATATTTCTACAGAAATAGTTTAAAAATCTTTAGTCTAGCAGGTAAAATCTAGGGAGCCAACGTTTATCACCTGGGAAGTTTATGAACGCATTTGGTGTACAATGTGAAACACAACAGCTACTAAGCAATTCAAGGAATCCACCTACAAATATGGGCAAATCTTGAGAGACAGGATAGGACTTATCAAAGTCTGCCTTTTACAGAAAGATTGAGACATGGGACCTTCTTATATAAGAGGGAACTGTATCAAAACATGAAAGAATTGTCTGGGATTGAATATTGTTGTCCTTAAAGCATTGTACCCATATCTATTATTTTTTAACCTTATAACCCCAAGTAGCTAAGAGCTGACATAAGTGCTCTAAGAGCAGGATGTGTTTGGTTTGATAAAGTTAAGGCTGCACATATACTGAACTCTGTGTCTAGAATAAGGTTATACAGGGGGTGGGAAGGTGTATTTGGGGAAGCATAAAGGGGAACAATGGCAGCTTTTGTAATGATTGCAACGTATTCCTTAAAAGATGATGTATTTCTTAAAAGTCAAAAATAGAGCAAATAATAAAACTGTTCATGTAACCAAAAAAGAAAAACTCTGTTCAAGTATAAATAAAGACGACTTGAGTTGTTTTGGGGCCACTTGAGTGTAGTTCATTTTTTTTGAACAGAAGCTTTTCTTGTACTGACATCCCTTCCCCACCTCAGGACCTGAATCGAAGCCGAGGCTGGACCTTGGCATCTGTTTTCATCCAGTGAGAAAGTAAAATGCTTTAGAATTCATCCCTTCCCCACTTCAGGACCTGAATCGAAGACGAGGCTGGACCTTGGCATCTGTTTTCATCCAGTGAGAAAGTAAAATGCTTTAGAATTACCCTCTCGAGGCCAGCCTGGTCTACAAGAGCTAGTTCCGGGACAGGCATCAAAGCTACAGAGAAACCCTGTCTCGAAAAACCAAAAAATACAAAATAAAATAGAATTCCCCTCTCACTGCAAATAGTTAGAAGCAGCTGTTTCCTGATATTGTAGCACGGGGAGAATAGAAAAGATATAATGTCTCCAAACTGAAGAGTTTTTCTCTTTCCAGAGGCAATTTTCATTCTGTGGTACAGAGAAAAAACAAACTAGTGAGTGTAGCAGTTTTGCAGAGTTGAACAGATTTGTAGAGAACAAAATGGTTAAAATTCTGTGGGTAAAATACTAGAGATAAAGAAGCACAGACAATCTGGAAATCTTTCGCGTTGTGTCATTAAATATTTAACTGAATATATACATACTTGGGCTAAAACCCAATAGAAAAAGAAAGACTATTCAGGAAGAAAAATGATTTCTGAGGGAAGCGTGAACACAAATAGAATGGTTTTGTTGAATAGGATTAAGAGTGTTTTTGACTGTACAGATGAAAAACTTGGTGACAAAAACATGTCAACTTAGAATTCTAAATTCTAAATGCTTTTCGAAAGTATAAAACATTTTTCAGACTAAAATTTTCCACAAAACATAAAACCAAGAGAAACAGTGACAGCATATTTATGAAAAGCAAAGCAAAACCTTAAGCTGAAGAGAAATAATGTCAGTTAGATAGGGGATTCAATAGAGAACCATGAAAAGATACAACCAGTAATTTTGTGGAAAAATAGATGTGTTTTTGCTTTATTTTAAAAATAGCTTTAAAATAATAACATTTAATAGACTAACCATAGTATATATATATATATATATATATATATATATATATATATATATATATATATATATATATATATATATATATATATATATATATATATATATATATTTGTGTTTAAAATTTGTCATTGTCTATTCTCTCTTGACTGTGCCTACAGGCTTTCTGGATGAATATTATACCCTGGCTGTATCTTACCATAGTTATGATTACTCTCTTAAATAGCAACTGTGCCCTCTGGAACGGCACTGTGAAAGAAAGATACAAAGTTCTGTAAGAATAGATCTATGAATGAGAGAAGAGAAATGACTATTCACTGCTTATAAGAAGGACAAGAATTATCATTGTAGAAATAATTCTCTTCTATTGTTTTATTTGTTTTTGTGGTTCTTGGGGTCAAGCCCATAGTCTTGAACATACTACCACCAATCCACAAACTCACCCCTAACAATTTTCTCCCAGAAATAGAAGGTAGAATACACACAACCTTTGCACAATAGTCTCTTTTGGAACTGTTACACGTTAGATTGTACATCTTTTTGAGTGGCACTTTTTAATGTGAATGGTTGACGGCAAAGTGCTGGCCCCCACATTCTTTGAATGCTACTTCCGTAGCCCAAGTCATGTCACGTCACATCTTCACAGGTATATTCACAGAACTATAAAGTGTATATTGGGCTTAAGATTGCAGTTGCTGAAGAGGCAGAATCTTTAATGCTGTATCAATAACAAAACAGATACTACTAGTAGTAATAAATAATAATAATAATAATTTAATTATCATATGATTCATACACCAAACTTCAATGTCTCTATTATGAGAGGGCAATTTCCCTCTATACTTAAGCATTTTAAAAGAAAACTTATTGGAGGCTGTCAACAAATATAAAAAGTTTAAAAATAACCTATTTACTAAAAGATTCTTAAGCTTATTTACATTATGATTTTCCTGAAAATAACCTTCTCTTAGATTTAATAAAAGCAAGACAAGGTTATGGGGTTTTTCCTATATTATGGAGACCAGGAATGTATTTTGTTTTCTTCCATATTTAATTCTAGAATAATGTCATAAATTGTTACAAATTTGAGTATCTCAGTAAAAATGATTAATAAACTAACTATACTAATATTTAAAAATGGCACTTGGGAGTCATTTTTTTCCCAAAGAACTACCTACAGTGGGAAAGTGAAAAAATTGCAAATATATATATTTAAATTCAAAATGAGAATAATGACAACAGATGAAACTAATTATTGATATACTCTCTTGACCACTGCCAATGTTTTTTTTAAAATATATAATACTTAAAGAAGGTTAGAGGGAGATTCCTTTCCCACAAAAGAAACATTGAGGTTTTTGGTGAATGGATCAGAAGGGAATTTTCTTTTTTTTTTTAAGTGTCAGTTTGGGATGTGAAAACTGTTTTGTTGTTATACAGCATTAAAGATTCTGCCTCTCTAGCTAGCTAATGTAGTCTTAACCCTATTGTAGTTGCGTTTTGAGGTGCTTGCTTTTAAAAAGAAAGCCATATAGTTAATGTGGTACATTTTATGGTTGATTTTAGACAAGATTTGTCTTTGAATTCTAAGCCTATAATTGTCATTGTTTTCACTAATGGCAGCGTTAGTGTTTGCAAATGAATTATTTTTAATGGATTTAATGTAGCCCTTTTGAAAAGTTAGCACTGTAGAATCCTCGCTGCATTGTCTCTGCCAGCCTGTGAAGATCTTTCAGAAAATTAACTCTGCAGCCTACCAAATGATTTATAATTTTATACTGGTTGACATCATTGAATATGGGGACATGCTTTTCTGTGTTAATACAGATACTCTGAGAAGCTGGGACCGAGGTAGAGTTTGATAGGGATGTTGTTTCTTGGGGGTAACCCTTTGGACCAAAAAGGAAATAAAACATGTAAAGCCTGGGGGAATTCATGGACTGTGAGGGCAACCAGGCTTTCCTGAAGGAGGGAAGGAAAGCTGGTGCCATCATTTCACACGCCTGCATGATCCTAAAGCAATTCAGCAAGGCTGAGCAGGAGTCTCCAAAATCAAGGCTCCTTGAAAAAGCATCTCTGGATGAGGAGAATCCACCAGCATCGGCTTTAGATGCAGGATTCACTGTCATTGGCCAAGAGCATCACTGGAAAGTGAATGAAAGGCTGATAATGGTTTCAGACATAACAAATAAGATTCCAGGTCAATTACACACTTCATAGTGGGAGGTCTGAAGGGTATTCTGGCGTGTAACATGACTTCTATACTTCTGAATGGGAAAAAAAATGTCAACTCTCTTCTCAGAGATTAAATTGTGTTCATTTCTAGCTCATCTTCATGAACTACGAATAAGAAAATTTATTAATCAATTATTGTATAGCAACTAATAAAGTATGTTTAATTCTTTTGTAGTTTTAAGATAAATAAAAAATTTGCCTATTGAAATTTTGAACACTTGAGGCTCGGGCATGTTAAGTAATGATGTCCAGAGCATGAAATTATTAATGAGTTGGAATTTAAATGAATATTTTTACACTCCAAGTTTCTAGCCTTTGTTAAAAATTGTAATGCCCTGATATTATCTGAAGCGATGCTGAGGTACAGCTAGGTTTAATGAGGGGTCAGAAATAATAGACATGATCTACCTATGGAAACACTGGCAAAACCTGAGCAGTATTGATGCTGTCTGGTCTACTTAATTCTGTCCTCTTTGGATACTTCTGTCTCTGACCTCCTTTTTTGTAATACCTTTCTAAGAATAGTGGTTCTGTAAATGTGGACCTCTTGTTACTGAGATTTCTTGTTCCCAGATTTCTGTTAGCTATTGTGACAAGGCTAATGTGCACATACTTTCTGTCAAAAAGCTCTTTTATGTCTGAGTGACTTTTGTGCATGGGCACGGGCAGGCATAATTGCTAATATTTGTTCTTTGTTTAAAGCTCAATGTTCAAACTATGTAAATATAATAAAACAGTGGAAATAACTTTTAACTTTTTAAGTGGATTACATATTTCTAATTTTATTAAACTTAAACTGTAATTATGTTTGATTTGTGTGCCTTAAGCAGAAGGCAAAGGGCACAGAAATAGTTTATCACAAAACTAATTACTTCATTTGCACTCAGACCATTTCTGGGATTTAGTTAATTTTTCATAAACTCCCTATTTGCTTATCATTCAAGTATAACAAGTAGTTTTTTTGGAAGGTTTTCAATGTTTTAGTAATATTACTTTGTTATAACTCTATAGTTATTATTCTCTTACATTACTTAAAAGAATAAAAGATCTTTTTGAGCATATTTAAAGGGTCCCATTTATTAACCAGTGGATTACTGTTTGCATGTAAATATGTCTTGCTTCTTCCAAAGTGATTCAAAATCAAACCACTAAAAATAAATTCAATGGACAATAATGAAAAATAAATACTACTCCTGCTTAAAGAAGAAGAAAATTCTGGGACAATATAGATAAAACTGAAGGCACTGTGCTAAACAAAATAAGTCAGAAAGTTAAAAGATTCCATATTCTGATTCATGTAGAACCCAAAACAGATGAACTCATGCAGAACTTGGAGCTCACAGTTTTAGTTAGACTATGTGAACCCATCAGATTCTGTCTCCAGCCCCCTATAGAAGGACTACAAATGCCTGCCATCCTGCCTGACTTTTCTTGACCTGAGTGCCAGGATTTCAGTCTCAGGTAGGTGCTTACTGTAGAGCAAGTACTTTATCCCTGGATACAATTTTTTGTCTTAGTTAAGGTTTCTATTGCTATGTTGAAGCACCGTGGCCAAAACGCCTTGTAGAGGAAAGGGTTTATTGGCCTTACACAGCCATATCCCTGTCTATCATCCAAGGAAGTCAGGACAGAAACTCCAACCGGGCAGGAACCTGGAGGTAGGAGTTGCTTCGGAGTTCATGGAGGGGTGCTGTTTGCTCCTCATAGCCTGCTCAACCTGCTTTCCGTAGAATACAGAATGACCAGCCCAGATATGGCACCACTCACAATGGGCTGGGCCCTCCCCCACTGATCACCAATTTAGAAAAAATTCAGATCTTATGGAGGCATTTTCTTGATTGACACTCCCTCCTTTCTAATGACTCTAACTTGTGATAAGTTGACATAAGACTAGCCAGTAAAATCTCCCCAGTCCCTGGAGCTTGTTATTGGTAATATTTTTGTTTGCTCTAAATGAGTTCATCCCTTTGGTAGAGACTTAATCCTTTGCTTCATTAGTCTGAGCTGTTGATAATATTAAGATCTTATGTGCATTTTTATGTACTATTGAGAGGATGTTTTATACTTCCTAGGATGTTGAGAACAGAGTCACCCAACTTACACCTTGTGACTGGCACATGGGTCTTGTTAACCGCACAGCACCCTGGTTGAAGTTATACTTGATCATCCACTGATTATTCGGACAGTGTTCTTATTTTTTCGCCGATGTGTTTTAAATGACTGACAGAACTGATCAGTCTTTTCAGTTCTTGGTAAATTCCTACCCTTTCAAATACTTGTTGATTTATTCCTGCTTACTTTATCTTTTATGCTCATGCAAAGAGAAGCATCTCTCAAGATTTTTAATGTAGATGATTAATGGAAGAAATGTAAATGTATCAAACATGTATATATGTGATTTTTCTTTATTTATTATAATGATTTTCATCCTCACTTATCTTTCTACAACTGCGTGCCTGTGCAATTTATCTACTAATGTCGTCTTGTACATTTATTTCATCCCAGAATGTGTTTAGAAGTATAAATGCTCATGGCTGATTTTCCTGGAAGAGTAAGTTTTAAATAGATTCACTTTCCTTTTAGGCACGACACAAGTTTTTCTGCTGGCATTACTAGGATATTATAAACCCATCCTGAGTTCAGTTATTCTTTTACGGAATTTTGATTTAGTAGAGTGTTGTTAGAGATCAGTCCTGCATAAATGAAAATGCTTACATGTATAAGGGTTTATGAAAACTAAAAGCTAGAGAGCTTATATAGTTGAGTCACTTTCAGTGACATAGTCTAGCTATGGATGTTGATCTTCCTCACTTAACTTGACATATGCAATTTTCATAATATTTTTACTCCACTTTCCTACTGTATTGCTTCCTGTTCTCTTGAATGTGGCACTTATATTTTATAATGCTCTCCATTGATAGTATTCTACACTGTAAAGACAGTTATGTAGAAACTGTAAACATACCGAAAAGCCTTAAAGTTCCTGCAGTATAAGAAGAGACACACTCTATCTTCGAATATTGGAGATCACCAGTGATTCTACACTAACTGCTCTTTCTTTCTGATTATGCCCTCCCTCAGTGAACAGGACAGGCGGGATAGGAGAGTGTGTGACATGGAGAGAATCCAGTGTAGACTCTGTGGCATCCTCATAGAGTGATGAAAGATGTGAACCTTTGCGGCAGACTCTAGATTTGCACAAATGATTAATGGGTTAAGGGGTTAAATGACTGGTGGCAAAGAGTTGGGAAAATATCAGGAAGCTAAACTCCACAAAAACAGAAAAATCACAGCATGTGTATTTGAGTCCTCACAAAGTCTTAATAAATAAATAGCTGATTTGACTAGGAATGTCCAAAAAGCTTAGCTCTATAATTTTTCAGCAATAAATCTAAAGTCCTCCCTAATTAACGTCCATCTATTTCCTCCAGGATACAATTCTAGTACAAGAAGTTCCCAATTTTTGGAGATTTGACTTTGATAAAGCCACATGTTCTCATAGCAGACATAAAAAATTCTGTCCTAATTTTAGACATGTGTTTTTGTAACTGGAAGAATTATTAGGACTACTGAATATCCACCAACAGGGTAATTTTGAAAGCCCAAAACTCTCTGTTCATCAGTGGTGTTTGAAGGGCAATTTCAACTTTCAGATTACATTTACATTATTTATATTATAAAAAGGAAAAAATAAAATTGATAATGACAAGCTCTCTCAACAGAATATGCCTTCCATATGCTGTATTGATAATGGTACGTTGTTATATGAGGAGGTATCTCCAGTGTACTGTGTTTAAGGGAGACAGGAAGTAAATAGCTATGCTAGAGCAGTGATTCTTCTCCCTTACTACAATATTGAACTGAAATTACAAAAAAAGAAAAGAAGAATGTAAATGTAAAACTATGAACAAAATGTCAAGCATGAATTGACAAAGACTTTGGCTAAAATAAATATTTAACTACTAATTTCAGAAAATGTTTTAATTACTTGAGACTTGAAACATTATTTTACATGGAAATTGATGAATATACCATTATGCACCATTTCAGGGGTGTATTGAATATAATATTTCTGCAAACAGGTTGCTGTCTAAATCTAAAAAAGAATTTATAAGCTGATTGTCTTACAGACATTCATTTAGCACATTTAAACACTCTCAGTTCTGTGAAAAATAAAAGAAAGCACATTTATTATATATATTAACATTGGAAAGTTAAGCAAATAGCTAAAATCCAAACTATCGTTTCTCTTAGAGACATTGTGACTTGTGTTGTATGGTGTTAATATTTGATTTTGACTCACCAGTTGGAGGATCTCAGTTCTCCTAATAGCCTGCATTTGTCATGACAACTCTAACCAAGGTGCATCTGTCCGATAGAGACTGTCATTATGTATTCATTGGCATTAAAAATATGAACCATGTGACATAAAATACCAAGTGTTTATTTAGGCAAACGCATCTTTAAACTAGTCCTTAATATTGTTATTTTAGCAATCAGTTGTCAGGCTATATTTCTCTAAATGATGAGTCTTCTGTTAGTTGACATAGTTTGAGGTAAACAACCAGGAACATCAGGAAGCAATTTTAGGAAGAGAAAATTCTTCTCTTTGGGGAAGTTCTCAACAAAAATTCATTCATACTATTTTGTTTCTTAATTCAAAACACTGATGAATCTGGATCAATCTTCCTCAAAACTGGCACTACTGTTTGAACATGAGATTGTATAGAATTTACAGAATTTTAACAAAGACACAAAACTCTTGTAATGTAATGTTTGTTACAAGCAAATTCACGGAGAGGGGTCAATTTAATGGAATTATACTGGTATTTGTATCAAGTTAATCTTATCTCATTATTTGCCTCTCTAGTTCTTTCCCCTTCATTGCTTGGGGTGTGTGGAATATCTTTTTCTGCTTTCTCTTAATGATTCTATATAAACCAGTACATCAACAAGTCCATATATTATGCAACCTTGTAAGCCTAGTGCTAGAAAGTGATTATTACTTCCTTTTGAGAACTAGAGGAGAAAGAAATCATTTGGCATAGCAGGGAGTAACAGTAATGGAACCAATTGGTTACTACAACTCTGGTAAGAAACATCACTTGAGTTCTAGGGTATTTTTATTTTCATGTTTAGAATATAAATTATTATTTTATTTTTTTAGATTAGAATTGCATCATTCCTCCCCCTCCCCCTTCCCCTTTTTAAACCCTCCCTTGTTTTTTTCAAATTTAAGGCCTGCATTTTTCATTAATTGTTCTTTTATATATGTGTGTAAATGTATTGTATACATACATATATATGTAAATACATAATGATAAAACCTGCTTATTCTTTATAATTTTGCTTCCACTAGGCCTCAAATGGACATAAAGAACTAAATGCTACTAAGTAGTGCTGGGAGCGGAATAGTCTTCCTCAGAGAAGAACATACTGATTGATTATCCAGTATAAAATCATTCTGAGATGTGGAGATGATTTTCAACCTAGTTTTATTAGTAACTAATTTGATTAATCAATGTATTGAATTTCAAAACTGAGTTATTTGCTTCCATTTTCCAGATAGCAGATGAGGGAACAAAATTAGTCTCAGGTTAAATGGCTCATTTAAAGAGACAGTGTCATCAAGTTTGACTTTCAATTTGATCCCTAGCAGAATATAACACCACAGAGGGCAGTATCACAATGAATACAGACATGGCAAAGGAAGAATAACATTTTCTGCATTATATCTTAGATTCATTGAGAATGACTCAAGCAAAAGTGATCAGCCATGAAGAGCAAGGACTCTGGAGATGAACAGAACGTGGCTCAACACTGTGTGAGCCAAAATCTTAGTCTTTGAATGCGATCATTCATTTTGCAACCTGGGGAAATAATCTCAACCAGAAATTTTTGTAAAACATTGCCAGAAAATCTGTGCAATCATTTAACAAGTCTATAATAGGATTTTTTGTGCATGCCATTGTGCCCAATGCTTGTAAGTTGATTGTTCTCAATTCAAATGACACACAACCTTTGTACAAATTTATCACAACTTTTGCACTATTCTTACTTTTAAAATCCGCACTTCTGTGGTTGAGTATAAAGGCACCAAAAGGAAACCCAGGAATTTTTAAGATTGGCAAGCACATAAACTCTTATTGTAGGTTTAATGTTACATGAAACATATTAATTCTGTCCTGAATGCTTTTATGTAAAAACTGCAAAAACTGACATGTAGAAGAAGCTTTACCAGCAATCAGATTATGTTGATTAGGCAGAGTTTCAGGAGGCAAGTAAAAGTATTTATCTGCAAATGAATTCATAAAATGTTAGAGGTAATGTCGTGTTTTTATTAAAATCAGGATTATCATCCTTTGAAGTGTAAGACTTCAGTAGATGTAAAGATTGCAAAAATTATTTTGGGGTTTCAGTTCAACATACGATGGTATTAGAAGATTACAAGTGAAAGTCACTTGCTTATTTTAGAACAGTTTACCTCATTATTATGTGTCATTACTAAAGTCACCCAGTACATGTTCAAATATTTAAAAACATCTGCAGCACACCTGTTAGTATATAATTGTCCTGGATTCTAATAGGAAAATTATCAGAACTGCTCTTTCAAGATGTTCATATTATTGTCACTATCTTCTTGCTATTTATATTGGCCTACTTAGAGTATAGATATTCATAATTTGCATATTTTAACATTGCAAAATAGGGGAAAACTCGAAAGTTTGATGCATCCATTCTTCTACCTTAAGTCTTGGCTGCATTACAGCCGTTGCATGCAAAACCGTTTTCCTCTATGAGGCAATCCTAAGGCAATATAATTTAGCTTGTATCAAAGCATATGATTAACATGTTGGGGTGAGGTTTGCTGTGATTCTCATTTTGTAACCTCCTTGTAAGAAATGGTTTCCTGTAATCAGTATATATTTCCCACTGACTACATGTGTATTTGAAAGAGTGTAGTATGAAGTAGAGGTTGGACTCCATTACTAGGAGTCCTCATCAGGGTCACCCTCAGAGATTCCAGGAACTTTCCACTGTCCTAGATTTCCACAGCACCCACCAAATGCCCCCAGTTTCAGCTGTTTCTTCTCACACTATCCGTCTTCATCCTTCCCACCTGATCCCTTCGTTTCTAGTCGCCCACTAGCCACACAGTCCACCTGCAAAATCTATTTCATTTCCCCTTCCCAGGAGATCCTCATAAAGCCCTCCTCTTTCCATAACCTCTTTGGGGCTGTGGATTGTAGCTGGATTATCCTTTATACCGCAACTATCCATTTATAACTGAGTACATACCATATTTGTCTTTTCGGGTCTGAGTTACTTTACTGGAGAAGATTTTTTTTTCTAGTTGTATCCGTTTACCTCAAAACTTTATGATGCCGTTTTTTTTTTAAAACAACTGAGTAATACTCCAATACAACAGAAGACAAAAAACTAAAGTCATGCCTCAACTGAAGGACATTGACTTTTATCTTCTGTAATGTTTTATATTTTAGATTTTTTAAACCATGTCTTCTATTAGTGAGCACTTCCTGAAGGCTGGTAAGTCATCTTCCATCAATCCACAGAAATTTGAGTCTTTCCCGAGTAAGGGGTAATGAGGACATCATGGAATTCTTTCAAAGTAAAGAATTATGGAACTTAATAACCAGTGAGGCTTAGAAGCTAGCATTTTGTTTCAAACAAGAGGGAGACAGCAAATGCACCACAGCACAGGAAACTGCTACCAGCTGGCCTGGGTCTGAAAAAACCTGGGATAAAACCGGACTCGCTGAACATAGCGGACAATGAGGACTACGGAGAACTCAAGATCAATGGCAATGGGTTTTTGATCCTACTGCACGTGCTGGCTTTGTGGGAGCCTGGGCAGTTTGGATGCTCACCTTACTAGACCTGGATGGAGGTGGGTGGTCCTTGGACTTCCCACAGGGCAGGGAACCCTGATTGCTCTTTGGGCTGATGAGGGAGGGGGACTTGATTGGGGGAGGGGGAGGGAAATGGGAGGCGGTGGCGGGGAAGAGACAGAAATCTTTAATAAATAAATAAATTTTAAAAAAAGAGGGAGACAGTTGTATTTGGGAAGTGGCATTGCAAAGTGGGTGCCATTTCTTAATTAGGGTGGCCACACCATCTGTCTTCCCTGGCCTACCATGGAAGACACCCTGGAGAGTTAGGTGGCATCACTGGAATCAATCCCCAATTTTGAACTATTCCACTAGTAAAGTCACATTGTTTCATTTTATAAACAGGATATCTATTTACTGCATGCCTGCATTAACTTAAACATCAGTTCAGGCTTGAAAGGGGAATCAGTTATAGGGCCCCGGTTTTAAGGATGGTGAAACAGAACAGTGGCTGGTAATTGAGGAGACCGAATGGTCCAGAGATGATTTAAAAGCAGTAAAGGGAGTGGGGACAGATGGCTTCAGCCTCACATTTTATGTGTTTTTAAAGAGAAAAAAATAGTGTTCTATGTCTTCATGAGACATTTTTATTCTCTTCTCAAAATGCAGAACTGCTTTTTGCAATAATGTCACATATTCCAGACAAGCAGTGCCTGTTAATCCCTTAGAGATGAAATTAGTTACTTATCTATGGGACAGATACACGTCTGGTAACCTAAAGTCAGACTTCCCCCAAGGCTTCATTAATGTCCTTCATACAGATATGAATCAGACTGAGAACATTTTACATTTGTGACAATTGAATTCAAAACTTATTCTAGGAAACTAAGCAAAAATCAACATGAAATGCCTGCCTGTCTTTTTGGGAGTGAGATGGGAATGTCTTCCCAAGATTTATAGGCAAATTGCCCCTCCGGGATCACTGGCCTCTGTGATCATAAACTGGAATCTTCTCAGCTGCTATAGAAAGTAATTGCTCTCTTACAGGTTTCCCCAAATACCAAGTCTTTCATCTCCATGTACAATTTATGTTCTCTTTTATTGTGTCACCTTATTTTCAAAGATTGAAGCCCTATGTTTTTAGCAGTGGTAAAAATGAAGGCCCTGTATTACCTTACAGCTCATGTTAAGAAGATTCATTTGCAGTATTCAGCTTTTAAACTAAATTAGTGCAATTTGTTTCAATGCCGCAATTTCATGGTTTGTGAATTCGCCGTTATTTTTAACTTTCATACCAAGTTTTCCTTGAAAATGAAGAGTAAGTATTAACTAACAAAAATTGAGTAGAAGCTAAAGCTTCATTGAATGGACATTGAAAGGTATATACTTCCATAAAATGGGCAAACAATGAGTTTGTAAAGCAAAGAAAGTTTTAATGAGAACAAAAGGAAGCAATGCAAGTAAAAAGGTAATTCAGATTAATTGGTAGCACAAATATACAACATCCTGATGGTTGAAAATTAACTAATATGGCTATGGGAATTTGAGCAGGAAGACAACAAATTTTATAATGCCTTCCAGCTTATTTGTAATAATGATATATCTTTAAATGAGATACTTTAAATTTTTAATGATTTAAACATTTTTAAATTTTAATTTTTAATATATACACGTTTGCTTGCATGTATGTCTGTGCACCACATGTATACTTGGTGCCTCTAGAGTCAAGAAGAGCCCAATCAATCCTCTGTAACTAGTGAATTGCAGTGTGGGTGCTGGGAATAAAACACCCCTGATTTCTGAAAGAGCAGACAGTGCTCTTTACTGCTGAGCCATCTCTCAAGATCAGTTTTCATGATTTAATAGTTACTTTGACTTTATAGATCTTATAGATGTCAATACTTTAATTACCATTAGATATAATTCTGTGCTTGGTATTTTGTAGCTAGATTCTTTGTGTGTGTGTGTTTGTGTATGTGTGTATGAGGAATGGTGGAGAAGAGAGTTTTTTTTTTTTATCATTTTAATGATTGGCATCAAGGATTGTGAATCAAGCTTTCCGAGCTAGGTAAGCTTATTGCTCTTAAAGCGTCTTATGATATGGCAAATTTACAAAGACAACTCATATAGAAAACTTTCAGAATAGATTTTTTTCTCAAAATGAAAAGTAACTTGAAAACCATTATTATTTAAGGAATAGAAATAGACAAGTCTTACTTACAGAATTCTGCTTCAAATGTAATTTTTTAAAAATTATACTTTTGATAGTACTCTGGAATGCTGTGTTTTAAATGGTTCTATCTGTTCTGTCTTTTTGCTGCTAGAACCCAGCTCGCTCAGCTGCACTTGAACATCATTCATTCCCTTCAACTCCTGTCTCTCTTCTAGACAAGCATTTCTTTAAGTGACAACTGAGCCTGAAGCTTTGGGTTTCACACTGAAATTCCTGCTGAACATGCACAGGGCCTGTTCGGTCTTGTCTTTTTCTAGAGCATTTCTCTGCTCTTCATTTCAGCTGTGTTTCGTCAGTGACTCTTCCTGTCCATGTGCATAAACTATTTAAGTGTACTTTGTTCATTTCTTTCTATTCATTTTTTTTAGTGTAAACCTAACCGAAAAAGAAAATTCGCACAGGAAAATCAGAAAAGGTTTTACACCCCGATAAATCACTCCACTGACACAATAATCCAAATCAGAACAAATCAAACCAAATTAGAAAAAGCCCAGGTATAATGAATGCCAGCACTCCAGGGTGGCCTTCCAGTTCCTAGAGGGGAGACAGGAAGGACGACTGGAAAACCAAGGAGAGGGGAAAGGAAGACCAAAAAGACCATGTATTCATTCTTGGGGCGGGGGCAGTTTCAATAGCCTGTGGGAGTGGTCTTGACTCTCTCTGAGGAGGGGGCACAGATTGGCAGACTTTCTTAGACATGGAGTCTGGACTGAGACAACTCCCAGGGGAGGGATCTTGAAATGAAACTTCCACCAAATAATATCTGCTATTGTGGTATCAAATATAGCTTGTAAAAACATAACTCCCGTGTTGGTTTTAGGGGCTTCTGGGTTGCTTTTATTTTCCTGATGGTATACTGAAAACTTCTACATAAAATCCAATTCTGTTTCATCTTTAGCATTCCTGGATGCTAAATTGTGTCTTTGCCTTAAATTGTTTCTCTTTTTTCCCCCTCTTCTTTTTGCCAATGCTATCAACATAACCTTCTTTGGCTCTCCATTATTTCCAGCCCCCCATTGCTGAAGCAACAATTAAAGCACCATGCTTTCTCTTCTCTCTTTAACTCAGTTCGTTAGAGAGAGCTACCTCAATGAGACAACCAACATGTTTCTATTTCTCTCTGTTTTTGTAAATACAGCTGTAAAATTTAAGAGTTTAGAATTAAGATAAATTTAGCCATAAGATGTACAAAATAGAGGTCAAAATATTTTTGCTCCTGCTAGTGCTAACTGAAAGGCTTGGCTTAAGTGTTGAGTGAAAATTATTGTATTGAATGTCTTGCCAAGTTTAGAATATGGCGTACAACAGCTTGAATATAGGCCTTCTCCTTGCTATCTATCTTTAATGTTTCTCTCATGCCTTACTTTAGCCGCTAACTATAGATTGTGTGTGTGGGGGAGAGAATATGCTCAACTATACCAAGCAACCTAGACTGTCCTTTTCTTTTTTCATTTTTGGGCTTTTTTTTTTTTTTGAGACAGGGTTTCTCTGTAGTTTTGACGCCTATCTTGGTATATAAGAACTAGCTCTTGTATACCAGGCTAACTCTGAGCATACAAGATCTGTCTGCCTCAACCTCCCAAGTGCTGGGACTGAAGGCGTGTGCTACCACTGTCTGGCTTAGACTGCCATTTTCTACTAGGACAGAAATGAACATTTCTTAAATTGCATGACATTTCTAGGATCTTGAACAGTGCCTGTATGTATTCGTACCTGCTGTATATGTGTGTATACTGAATGTATCCAAACATAAATATATATGATGAATCAAAAAATACATGAAATCTTCCCAGAATCTATTTGGTTATTTTTGTGCTTATATTTTTTAATTTTTACTAAAATATACATCTTACAGTATGTACAATTTTTTTTTTACATTTACATCCCTTAATTTAACCTGTGACCTAACTCTAAGGGAGAAATTAGTTCCATTCAAATGTAGCTCTGGTATACACAATCAGATGCTCATTCACTATTCCCTTTTTTATCCAAAAGTAATTTATTCCGCCTTTGTTGAGTACCTATAGTTCTATTTGGGAACTGGATGATGAAAATAGCTAAAAGACAACCCGTTCATTGGTAAAATGTGAACTAATTGAAAAATTGGTCTATAAACCAATGCATTTAATATCTTATTTGTTATGAGAAAAGTCTGCACGTAATAAGACACGGTAGGAAATATGTTGAACTTGGGTCATTTAAATGAAAAAAAATGAATAATAGTATTTTCTATTTGAGCTTTGAACTTCATTATCTGCTGGGAGCCGATTTGAATAGCTGCCATTACAAGATGGCATTTGGCCCCAGCCTCGCTTGATAGATAACTCCATATTAGGGTTGCAGTTCTTCCACCGGAAAACAGGGTGAGTTGTTGTGATCTAGCTGCCCACACTTCCCCTGACCGGCAGGGGAACATCCTGGTCTGTAACTGACAGGGATGTTCCCCGGCTTTCTTTCCTGCCGGTGGGTCTCCAGAAAAGCAGTTAAAGTATCAAAGTATCAAAAGTTGCTAGGCAGACTCCCTATACAAGCAGCTATAGTTCAGGGCTCCGAGCCCCTTGCTTTCTGCTCTCCCTACAACCAAGAGGCTCCAATAAAGCGTGATTTGAGAAGAATCCTCGTCTGGTGGCTGTTCCTTCCTGCTGGTCAGAAAGTTCGCCGCAATTATCAGTTTATTTTAATAAATAAATGTATCCTATTTATTTTACATATTATAATATGTATTGAATATATTGAATTATATTGAATATATTGAGTTATATTGAATAACTGTATGTTAATCTTTAGAATTAAAATTTTAAATGTTGCTCAAGTTAAATACTCTAATATTTTTGTTTGTAGTGTTTTTCTTTTTTCTTTTCCTTTGGTGTGTACATACTTGTACATGTTCATGTGTACCTGTGGAGGCTAGCAGTTAACACCAAGTGTCTTCCTCAATTGCTCTCTACCACCTGCCTTTTGTTTGAGTTTGGGTCTTATCACTTTAGCTAGACTGTCTAGCCAGGAAGGTGTAGAGTTCTTTCATGTGGATTCTGAGAATTAACCTCAGCCTTTCATACCAAATGAGTCATTTACCCAGCTATTACTGCCATTCTTATATTTTACTCCCTTACTTGTAATGAAATAAAAAGTAATTAACACTTCATTTTCAATTCTGTGTTCATGTGTACACACACACATACACATACAAACACACACGCAAAGCACAACACACATGTGGAGATCAGAGGGCAAGTTGATTATCTCCTTCCACAATGTAGTTTCTAGGTATTCATCTTTGGGAGGAAATACTTTTATTTGCTGAGTCATTGTGAGAGCATATATTTAAGTTTTGATTATAAAAGTATTCTTCTTTTCCTTCCTTTTTTCCTTCCTGTCTATCTTCTCCCCACACCTTTTTTCTTTCTTTCTCTCTTTCTTTCTTCCTTTCTTCTTCCCTCCTTCTCTCCCTTCTTCCCACCCTTCCTATTTTTCTTTCTTTTTCAATCATATGTATTTATTTTATATATATGAGCGTTTTATCTGCATGTATGTATGTGCACCGTGTGTGTGTGTGTGTGTGTGTGTGTGTGTGTGTGTGTGTGCCTGTTGACCACTGTGATCAGAAGACATAATTAAGACCCTATGGAACAGCCGGGCGGTGGTGGCGCACGCCTTTAATCCCAACACTCGGGAGGCAGAGGCAGGTGGATCTCTGTGAGTTCGAGACCAGCCTGGTCTACAGAGCTAGTTCCAGGACAGGCTCCAAAGCCACAGAGAAACCCTGTCTCGAAAAAAACAAAAAAAAACAAAACAACAACAAAAAAAAGACCCTATGGAACTAAAGTTACAGACATTGTGAGCCTCCATGTGAATCCTGGGCCCCAACTCAAGTCCTCTGCCAAAGCAACACGTGTGTATAATCATTGATTAATTTCACCAGTCACAACTAGAGAAGTATTGAAGATACAATGTCTTTTCTTAGGTATCTGTCAGAGTCATTGAGTCATTCAAAATATAAGATCCTAAGTTTCTAACAGACACAATAAAATGTTCAGGAAAACATGGAAGTAGTTAGACTTGTTACACGGAGTATCTCAGTGTAGTATAATTTCCAGTTCTTACATTTTTAATGACCCTTTGTTTACTCACCTGTTTTGAAATAAAAGGTTTCCAAGCAACATGACTGTTGACAATGAACTTGTGCTTGTCCTATGCTTTCTCAGCCCTGATGCAGAGAGCATTGCTGTTGTGCAGTATTAACGCTCTCTGGTTGCTGCTGTGGTCATCTCCATGGGGCCCTGTAAGAAGTTAGCAACTCTGAAGCCAAAATAGATTAAGGGGTTATTCTTTTCCCTGCTGGGAAACTTTTCAGACTCCTTAGGACAGGAGAAGATGAGAGTCAGAGTTCTGTTGATATTCCAGAAGATGAGATTAAGACCCTGTCATCATTGATGGTGATGAGAATAGTCGTCTCTGTTCATTAGAATCCAGTGGCATACTGAAATATTTGATAAGTCATCACTCCTTCCAAGGACATGTTCCTTGTTAAAGCACTAGGTCCAGCCTGGGCAGTCCCTGCCTTGTTTTTATCTTAAGTGAGGCAGCTGCAAAATTCTCTAGATCGGGAATTTCATTAAATCAATGAAGTTAGAGTAACAGTTAGTTATAAACCACAGGGACCATCAGTCATCTTCCTTTTTATTTTTTTTTAAACCATGTCTAGCCATCGTTTTATATTTGCTCTTGGTAGCTGGCCTTATAAATCTTAATTAAAGGCTTTCTCAGACACTAAATTTAAGCTATCACCCATTATAGCTTCGTTAAGATGTTCATGTCCATTAAAACCTTCTCAAAATGCAGCATCTATTGCCTGTGCAGCTCATGTGCTATGCATCTCTATAAGCATCATTAATGCAGGGAAGGTGAATCTTTGCTGGCAGCACTGCTCCCTCTGACAGTTGCTGCTCAGCAGCAGCACTTGGCTTCCATTTCTACACAGCTTTGGTTATGTTTGCTAAAATTTCAAAACCGTGGTTGGCTAACTCGTTCCAAATCATTAAGCCAGCACATATCCATTCTTTTGTTTTCCTCAGACTATTATTATTTTTGGAAATAGCCTAAAATAATATAAACCTGTTGGCATGGTTTCAGATTTGAGAAACGATGTACACCAAATTCATAACCCAAAGTTGGCATTGATTCTAAATTGCTTTGCTAATATTGCATTGCAGAAACATATGCAATATAATACTAGTATATCTGCCTTGAATGGTTCTTTTAGCATTTACTTTCTCTAACTTAATTGACTAGGAAATTAACTAGAGTTAGTGAGGGCTTTAGATGAAGTGTGACTAAAGGGGAAGTTTAAAATTAGGGAGCTAAAGACCATATGAATTATGACATTTAGAATTGTTTGCAGCATCAAATATTATGGCTGAAGTGACACCAATAAGAACTATTGTGGGAGTTCCACAGTGGCTGTGAAATCAAAGAATCAAAGGGTACTCAAATGTACACCAGGGTCAAGCTGTAGCACTCAGAAATTACTCCACTTTTAACGGTTCACAGTTGCTTTCTGGCGGGCCACAATAAGGGTTAAAATACTCACAGCTTATGACACACTGTCTTGCTCAGCCTGTTCATTTTCAGAGGCACTGGAAGAAACAGCACACAATCTGAGAACAAGTTATAATAATGTGAGTGTGTTTTATCCAATTCTAATCCCTAATTATTCACGAAGCTTTTTCAACTAAAACCTTTTAGATCCTCTTATATACCATATGTCTCTAAGAACACTGCTAGCGTTCCTGCGGATTCCATGGGGTGATGGCGTCAGTGCCTATCTTTACACTTTTTTTCTCTTCTTAATCAGAAGCCCTTCCTGGACAAGACTTTTGCATGCACTTGCTTACTTCCATCCTTGGCTCCTGGCACAGGGATAAATTTTGAAGTGCAATTAATTATCTTGGTAGAAATACTTCTGAAAATACATTTTGGAAACAAGCCGGTAACTGAGATGACTGTTTCCTCTCCATCCTCTGTGAGAAGAATGTACTCCTAAGACTAAGATATGCATGACCTAATTCAATATTCTATTGGCGGTGTTGGTAAGACAAAGAAAACCGCTAAAGTCTGCAATGGTGTTATCTATGGATCAAATATCTAAATTATATTATTTATTTTAAATTTTAGAGAAATTATCACAATAGAATACGATAGAATAAGAACTTTTTAAAAAGTAATCTACATAATTTGGTGAGAAGTTCTTATGGAAAATGTAATCCTGTGAAAAATTTTATATTATTTTTATGTCATGGGTCTCTCTCAGGTGTCATGGATCTCTCTCAGGGGAGATGGCTCACCAGATAAGAACACGATTGTTGCTCCTGGAGAGGACCTGGGTTTGTTTTCTCAGAGCCCACACAGTGACTAATAACCATTCACTTTCGGGAGATATTGGATTCTCCTCTGAACTCTGTGTGCAGCAGGCATGGACATGTATAATAACATACATACAGACATAATACTCATATACAAAGATAAATACATCTAAAAATAATTGCACCATATAATCCATTGATTGTTCATCATTTAAATCTCTGAATAGAGCACTGAATAAAAGTCCTAGAAAACAACAAAAATTACAATAGATTTTGTTAATTTATTTTTTAGGGAAAGTATAATGGGCTGATAAAAAGAATCCTGTAAGAGGCCCTTGTTTTAGTGGTTAAAAGAAGCTTCATTCAGAAGATGACAGGTTTTCTGGGAGACATCTTAGTCAGTGGTCGACTATATAACAAAGGAGTTATTACAAAAAAAAACATCAGTCTTGAGATCACTGTGGTTGGAACTATATGACAGAAGAGTGAGTGCAGACTGTTTCTGAACCCTTGTATAGGACTGCAAAAGACATTTCACTAATATTGTGTCTCTCTATTCCAAACAACTCTAGAAAGGCCTAAAGGAACTTGAAACTCAGGTTATACAGAATGAGTAAATTTGAAATAAGAACTTAAAAGAGCTAAATATTGTTGCTTATTGACCAAATAATCCAAGACTATTAATGAGCAGAGAAATGTTTACATTCATATTTTGGTTCTTTGGCATTCTTTGAAGTGAGGTTCATTGAAGTTTATTATAAAGTTTCTTTTGCATTACTGTCTAAAACTGATTAAATTTAATATCATTTAAATTTTAAAAATATCATAATTATCATATTTCATGTAGAACTTCGATGCAATAGAGAATGAAAGACTTCTCTACAAGACATGCTTTTATGATTGCTGTGATATTTTAATAAGCATGACATAGATTAAAATGCAGAAAATATTGAGTGGTGCTAGGCTAGATAGATGTCTGAGGTAGTTGAACTTTACAATGTCAGCATAAAACATTTTCTTTCCTCAGTGGTTGCATAGATTTGGCTTAGACAGTTCTCCCAGGACTGATTTCTAATTATTTGATACACAAAACTGAAAAGCCTTGGCAACCATCAAGCCAAATGGTTTTTTTTTTCTCTGTTGCATCACAGAACCTTGGAATAACAGGAGTCTGTATTCTCTAGAGTTTGTGACTATAAATGGATTTATTTACTTCTTTGTGTTACATTTTCCTCCTTTCAGAAATGGGAATAATAGTTTATCTCAGAATTATTCAATAAGCTAGTGTAAATGGAAATACTAACACCAGTAAGCATGCCATATATTTCAGTTTTATGCTATGACTTTGAATATCTTTATTCTTCTCACTTTCCATATTTTCTGTGATCATTGTGATGTTTATATCTCAAATAAACTTGAGTTTTCCTCCCCAACATAGATCAGAAACTTAATTCCCAACTAAAGATTATTGATGGTTTTATCAGTATTGAATAATCGCAATGATTAAAATGTTCATGATGTTGTCCATCTTACTTTTAGAAAATCAAGGCATTACCTACACAGTGTTTTAATTCAGCAGACAAAAGTACATCTTCTGGAATCAATAGGAAAACATTAATCACCATTTAGCCATTATAGCCTCACCAG
>NW_004949104.1:6956519-6958445 GCF_000317375.1 Microtus ochrogaster
AACTAATCTTTGTTTACTGATTCACTTTTGAATGAGTTCCAGCTTACTTCATTCTTGCAGTGTATGGCTTAGATATGGTTTGATATAGAGGAATACTAGAATGGAATTATTATTTCCCTTGATCTGGATCAAATATTCTATTAATGCAGCCAAGAATTACATTAGCTTTTTTGGCAATCACAGTTCAAGTTCAGTACTGATTTATATCAAGCTCCCTGTCAATTAATCCTTTGGGACTTTTTTATTTCTGCTCTTTCTAGTCAACGCCTCTGAAATCCATATTAGTTTAGTTGCAGTTTGGAATAAAGAAAGGGATTTTCCATCTGTTGGGATTGTGCTGGGTGCTGATTGCAATATCTTTTAGAAAGTAATAATTTCAAAGTGGACCTCAAGCAAACTAGTAAAGTCTTCTGCAGAAACAATTTTGTTGTAGGTTTCTTTTGCTGGGATAAAGATCATGACCAAAAGTAACTCGGGCAGTACATACTCCCCAATAACTGTCCATCACTGAGGGTAGCCAGGGAAAAAGCTCAAGCAAGGCAAGAGCTTGAAAGGAAGAACTGAATCAGAAGCCATGTAGAAACACTATTGATTGACTTGCTCCCCATGGCTCTCTCAATTAATTTACTTTCTTGTACAACTTAGGACCTTCTCTTTAGTTGGCTGGGTCATGATCCTTTTTTTCAGCAGTAGAAACGTAACTAACACAAATAGTTCTTGTAAAAAATGTTAACTTGTTTGTGATCCACTTTAGAGTTATCAATTTCTAAAAAAACAAAAACAAAACAAAAAAACCTTGAGTTCCACTTTAGAGATATAAATTTCTAAAAAGAAATGCAATAAATATTCAAGACAATCATAACAGATGGAATAGTAAGCTTGGAAGATTGGTGTGGGAGCTCCTTCTGCTTCCTCAGCCAATAGCTTTTAAGATACCACCCCACTTGGGCTTAGTCTCTTATATTATAGATGCAGTTGTAAAGCCTGTACTTGTTTTCTTGCTTCCGGCTCTCAAGTACAGCTGCTAGACTCCGTTCCTGTTCCCAGTTCTTGCAGAGCATTGTGATTGAGGACAGCAATCTGTTAGTTTCCCCTAAGTAAATAACCCTTTATTATACATAATTCTGAACTAGTGTGGGATTATTTTGTATCTTCTGCCATCACAAGATGAATCATAATCAAGAAAATGCCCTAGAGACTTGTCCACTAACAATCTAATTGGAAGTGTTTTTAAACTGATGTTCCTCTCTCCAGATAACTCTAGCTTGTACCAAGTTGACAAACAACAACAACAATAACAATAACAAAAACCAAAACAACCATAAAAAACTCAAAACAGGACACTATTATTTTATAGGTTACTTCCTAAAACATCTCAAGAAAATTTTAGTAGCAAACCAAACTAGTTTCACAGCCTTTCCTCTGTCTCCTTCCACTGGAATCCATTCATTCAGCTGATAGATTTGATTCCAACTATGTGACATCCAAACACATACATTTATTTGTCCTTAAGAAGCTTGAAGTTTTGCAGAAGAAAGATAAAAAAGAAATATGTGTTCTCTAATTCTCAACTAAATACAGAGGGCAAAGATGCTGTCATGTAAGCTTGTGTATTGGAGTTGGGGAGATGCCTCTGCAAATAAAGTGTTTGCCACACATACCTGTAACCTGAACTCTAGGGTATGGGTCAAATTTTGGAAGCCTATTGGTAAGCTAACTGAGTCAAATGGATGCCTTTTAGGTTCACTGAGAGAACTTGTCTCAAAAAATGAAATGTGGGGGTGCAATCAAAGCAAGACACTTAGTCTACCTCTGGCCTATACACACACTCACAGGCAGAGATATGCACGTGCACCTGCAGAAGCATGTGTACCCACTTCCACTAACAAGTGTGTTGATGGAGGAAGGTCATTGGTTAAATAAAAA
>NW_004949104.1:6959145-6983275 GCF_000317375.1 Microtus ochrogaster
GCTACCACCGCCTGCCTTCAGAATTCTTAAGAAATATAGAAATGGAGGATGTGTGCCTTTAAGTAAGTTAGAGATTTTCTATAAGGTGTTGATTCCTGGCATTTATAAGACTGACAAGTCCCAAGATCTGTAAGATAAGTTGACAAGAGAGGAGGCACATAAAAATAAGCTCCAGTGTGAAGGACGATAGGCTTAAGACCCACCGAGAGTCAGTGCTTCACTGTGAATGCAAAGTCAACAGGGAAGCATGACCTCATTATGAAGGCAGTCAGACAGGAGGAATTCTCTTGTCCTCTGGAATCTGTGGTGGTTGATTTTGATTGTCAACTTGACTGGATTGAAAAGTGCCTAAGAAATTGAAGCACATCTCTCGGTGCCTGCGGGTGTCTTCAGAGGAGATTAACCAAGCAAGGGAAGGTGAATCGTATCTGCAGGCTAGATCTGGTGGGATGAAAACAAAAGAGAAAGTCAGCAAATGGGACCACTGGCATTTTACTTCATTGACATTGAGTATCTAGATATGTGGTCAGAAATATTTTGTGAAAGTGTTCGGGGGTGAAATTAGTATTCCAGTGGGTAAACTGCAAAAATCAGTTTTCTCTCTTTCTTAAATGATAGCCTTATCCACTCTGTTAAAGACCTGCATAGAACCAAAGGAATTACCATTCTACAGAAATGTTAATAACCTGGTATGCTGGCACCAGCCTTTAATATCAACACTTGTGAGGCTGAGGCAGGCAGAACTGTGGGAGTTCAAGGACAGCCTGATGTACATAGTGAGTTCTAGGAGAGCCAAGGCTATGTAGAGAGACACTGTTCCACAAAATATGATAGTGGTTGTTTTCATGAAGCGTCTTTTACAGAATGCCTCTTCAGTATTAGGAAATTAACACTGACATGCCATTGAGTGTTTGGGCACTCTTGGGAGATAGAGTCCATTTGCTATTTAGTTTTGGGAAACATCTGAATTCATGTAGTGCTTGATAGGATGACAGTGATTTCTCTGCTAAAGCCTATTCCAAGGCTCTGTGAAAATTTGTTCTCTACCTCACATACAAGAGAATCAACAGTAGACACCTTGCTGCCACCCAGATAAGCCTATCATGATGAAATACTTCTGAAGGTTCTTTCAATATTTTTGGCAGTGTCTCCTCTTAAAAAATATTGCAAGATTTGGGAGAGTTTAAGAAAGCCTGAAAATAGCTTCTTTCTTAAACCTCTACTTTAAACGCACAGCAGGTAGCACTCATTTTACTTATAGTGAGCTCAATAATTAGCTATCATTTCAAGGTAAGACTGACTCATAATACTGTCAAATAATCTCCATCAGTGAAAATGGTATTTGTCTCCTTTACTTGTTATGCCAACTCTTGTCAACCCTAGCATCGGCTTTCAGTTGTGTTAAATGTTGTTTAAATGTGAGAGATCTAAAATGAAATTGAAGCACGCTGCTTTTGGTAATAAATCAAATATGAATTTAATACTTGATTCAGAAGCAGCATACTTATAAGGCTTCAAAGTGAAAATGACAGGTGTCACATTTACGATAGTGGTGAGTGTTTTATTGGGATTCTGGTTATCTCTAAAGGTCAATATCCAATTAATTTTTTTTTTCCAGAAATTTGAGAAAGGATTTTGGAAAAATTATATTGAGCTGCACTAATGAATGATGAAAATTTGTAAATAAAATTACTTTCTGTATGGTGGAAACAGATATTACCTAATCCTGGATTGCATATTTTGTTTTCCATTTTGTAAGAAGAAAAATTCAAATATACTAAGTATAAAAGAAAAACATATCTCCTATGTTTATATTAAAGCATATTAATATTTTGTAGTATTTACCCCTTAATTTTTTAAAATTGTAATATTAAACTTATATTGGCTTTAGTTTTCATAAATTATTTAAATTAGGTAGAAGCAAAAAAAATTTACTTTTCTTGAATCCAGTACTATATGTGTAAAACAATTAGAGCCAGAAAAAGTGTGTTTGTGTTTTGAAAGAGAAGATAATTCCATAAAATTAAATGCTCTAAAAAAATTGAAAAACCTGGTTCTATGCTTTTTATTTTTGTTTTCTGGATGATCTTCATAGTCGTTGGCCTATACATTTATATTCTTCCCAAATAGGTGAATTTTATCAGGGTTCCAAAAGCAGAAGCTGTCTATGCTTCTGTGGTATTTTGGAAAAGAATGACCCTATGGGCTTATATGTTTAAATACTTTCTCAGGTGGTGGAACTGTTTGGAAGGGATTAGAAAGGGTCCTTGTTGGAGGATGTGTGTCAGTACTTGGGCTTTGAGGTTTCAAAAGGCCAACATCATTCCCAGTTATCTCTCTCTTTGCCTTTGGTTTTGTGGGTCAAGATGTGTGCTCTCAGAAACTACTCAAGCATGCCATCCCTGACTGCCTGATACCATTGACTCTGACCCTCTGGAATCATGAATGCCAAATTCAATATCTTTTTTTATTTCTTATTTTTTTGGTTTTCGAGACAGGGTTTCTCTGTGGCTTTCGAGCCTGTCCTGGAACTAACTCTGTAGACCAGGCTGGTCTCGAACTCACAGAGATCCACCTGCCTCTGCCTCCCGAGTGCTGGGATTAAAGGCGTGCGCCACCATCGCCCAGCTAATGACTTAGATTTCTTTTTTTAAACATTTTTTATGCTTTATTTAACTTTATTTTATGTGCATTGGTGTGAAGGTGTCAGATCCCCTGCAACTGGATCTTCAGACAGTTGTGAGCTGCCATGTGGGTGCTGGGAATTGAACCCGGGTCCTCTGGAAGAGCAGTCAGTGCTCTTAACCACTGAGCCATATCTCCATCCCCCTCAATATCTTTTTTTATAAGTAACTTTTATAATGATATTTTGTCGCAGCACTAGAGGCTCAGGGCAGCTTCTGTTTAAGGGAAACTTATGGCAAAGGTGCTATAGGTCCTTTCTGTGCATGAAAAGAAAGTGAAGTCTGGTTCTGGAGAGAACTGACTTCTGGTAGGATGTAATACAGTGTCATTGGAGCCATGCAAACAGTGTAAAAATTCTAGGTCTGACTTTCAGTAGTGGCATGCCTAAGGATCAATTTCAATATTCTTAAATGTCAGATATCTCTCTATCTTTAATATCAGCATGTATCAAAGTCTGCATTACAGGATTGTGAGGAATATCTCTGTGACTAAAAGCATTGTACTGTAGCAGCATCTGATTGTCACTTACTTTAACTGTAGTGTGGAGCTACAGTAATAGTATCTGGAATAATTTCTAATGGTGTAAAAACCTTTCTGCTCATGGCTATTCTTGATATGTCTATGATCCATGTCTTTGTCCAAGTACTGGAAAAAATATCAAGAAGATTGTTAACTTACAAAAGTACATAGAGCATTAGAAATTGGACAATCAAACAACATTCTTAAGGATAGATATTCAGCAATAAGCAGTCTGCTACATGCCAACTATATAGTCACAAGCTGCTGTCTCCAACATTATACAAGAGTGTTAGTCATCCAAAGAAACAGAAAGTAATTATGCATATATATATATATAATATAGCTGAACTATACACAATATATAGTTACTTTTACATTTTAAAACAGAAAGATTTGTTATGCTTTTTTTATATTATGCGGCAATAACTTGTATTGGTTCACAGGAGAGAAAGCAACAGCATTTACATTAAAAGTTCTCAGTAGGCTAGCATAGACTAAACTAAAAAGGTATATAAGAAAATTGAGTTGAGTCTCTTTTTGTTATGTGTCAATACCACAAAAAGTGATGGAAATGTTTATTATAGTTTAGGCTAATTCAGGTCTTGATAAAAGAACATGAAAGCTACTGTGTATTCAGAAGATTAAGGCTATGCATGAAATTTTGTTTATTTTTATCTTGATCACATAACTTATGAAGACAGTTAACAGGCTTTTTGGAGACATTTCCATTTTGGATCACAAGCTGTTTCGTTTTTGTGGGGCTATTCTATGTGTTAGTATATGCTCAGCTTCATCCCTGGCATCAGACCACTAGATGCCGAAAGAATTTCCACCTCCTGAGCCAGAAGAAGAAAGTAAAATTGTCTCCAGATGGTGCCAGGTATTCTCTGGAAGATAATATTGTTCCTGGTAGAGAACCACTGTGCTAAAGGATCCTGAAGCAGAAGCGAAAGCTTGAGAGTAATGATGACAATGGATGATGAAGTACAGCCTTCTTCATTTCTAAGGATTTTACCCACTCAGTTTTATTTTGGTTCATATTGCTCAGCCTTTTAAAGTCTTTGTGTTACATGCATCTTTGTGTACTCAGAGATTTTTTTTTATGCTTTGACTATGTAAAATAACTTAATACATTGTAGATTCTTGACTCCCAACAAAGGTAAACAAAATTAAAGAAAAAATGGCTTGATATGGGTAGTGACTAAAAACAGCATTCTCAAATGCTTGTCCAGGAGCTACCAGGGGATCATTATTTTGGATTTTTCTATGGAAGTGAAGCAACACGATGCTTTAGCAGAGGATGGAACTGATAACAGGGTATAAAAATTGTGGAAGCATAGATGTCCCTTTATTTTCAAGTCAGAATTTTATATATTGTCCTCAGCACCAAGTATTTTTAAGTCACCTTAATTGCTAGCACTGACATGAATATTTGCATAACAGAGATTTAATAATACTGTTTCAGTTTTGAGATTATATTATATAAGTTTGTTAGATATAAAAATTGATCTGTTATCTGGGTTTCTGTCCTGCCTGGTTTCTGTCCTTCCACCAGGTCCCACAGCCATTTAGCCTCAAAGAAATCACACAGAGGTTTATATTAATGATAAACTGATTGGCCCATTAGCTCAGGCTTCTTATTAACTTTTATAACTTATATTAACCCATTATTATTATCTATATTAGCCACATGGCTCAGTAAATTTTTCAGCAGGCAATCACATCTTCCTTCTTCTGTGATTGGGACAGGACTGGGGAGGAATGGGCTTCCTCCTTCCCAGAATTCTCCTGTTCTCATTGACCTGCCTCTACTTCCTGTCTGGTTGTCCCATCTATACTTCCTGCCTGGCTACTGGCCAATCAGCATTCATTCAAAACATAATTGACAGAATATAGAAAATTGTCCCACACCATTGATCCAATACAGATTTTCTCTTTTCAAAGAATCTAAACTTATACCAACATCGATTAAATAACTAAAAATAAAACATTGAAATAGAAGCATAGGAAAGAAAAAAGAAAATGGAAAGATAAAAGAATAGTGTTTGCATGATATTTAATAACTTTTCAAGCAAGTAATATTTATGATAGGAAAATACGAATGCATAGTTGTTATGTTATGCTCTATATGTACAGCCATTTAATATGAATGAAAATACTCTTTTAAATTTAAATATGAACATTCAATACAAAGATTCAAGCCTCATTTCATTTTGAGGGTCACATATGGCTCAGGATGGCACTAAAATTACTATGTAGCTAATAATTAACCTAAACTTCTGATGCTTCTGCATCTATGTGCCAAAATACTGGTACTATGAGCATGAGACATAGCATCCAGTTTATTCAGTGTTGGGGATCTTCAGGTTTTGTTCATCTTAACCAAATATTCTTCCAATTGAATCACACTCCTAGCCCCTAAATTTTATTTTTAAATGAAGAAAACAGTATATCTCCACCAATGATATATATATATATAATATTTCAATATTAAAAAATATATATAGTATTTTCAGTACTATTATTTCTTTAAAATTACATTAATTTTTTTTCATGGTTAAATATTCTCCATACATATCTTACATGCCTTTAAACTCTCAAGCCAAAATTTAGGCATGAGACCCCCCATGTGGGGAATTACACAGTACAGTTTCTGTTTCCTTTATCTAGCAAAGGTTCCCATTTCCTGGTCAGTCTAAGCACAAAATTAAAAATACCTCCAACAAAAAATGAATTGCTTTCCAAAATGTCCTCAAAAAACAGCACATTATGTAGGATTTATGAAATTATTCACAATCTATATTCAATGTTGGTTTTGAAATTAACCTTTTCTTCTATCACAAGTTAGAGCTCAGCACTAAGATTGTTGCATTGACAGCAAAGAGCTGCAAGTGAGGCCAGGAGAGAGTGATGCTATGCATGTGTGTGCTTGCATGTGTGCATCATGTGTGCATGTGTTTGCATGCATGTGTGTGTATGCAAGTGTGCGTGTTTCCGTGTGTGGGGGCATGTGTGTGTGTATGCGTGTGTGCTTATTCCTTGGAACAAATACTGGGGAAACCGTGATTACCTCCTGAAGGAAGTCTGAACAGGGCTAACACGCATTTTCTAGAATGTAGTGTGTTAATGAGTGTTATTTCCTTATTCAGTTAGGCCTAGGACAAAAGCGTTCAACTCATGCAGCAAGGATAGGGTTACAAATGATGAAGAGGCTGCAAAGGCTCTGAGAGGCTAGACTACATTACTGATGCAATTTGATTGCGAACAAATTACCTTAATACGACTATCAGTTGTCATTTATTTCAAATCATTATAGCCTCTTCACTCCTGATGTTACATTTGAATAAAACATATTCATTCACGTCACATTCTTTCCATATGGAGCTATTATAGTGGAGGATTGTATTGAAATCTCCAGTGTTTATCCAAAAATGAATGATGATTAAAATTTAAACATTAATATAAGGATCTTGTGCCTAATTATCTTGGGAAGTTAGAGAACACCTGAGGTTATTTACTTGGGGACTGGCAGATTTATAAGAGGCATTTAAAAGAATACATCTCCTGTATCTGTCTCAATACCATTACCGGACTTAATAAATAAAAAAAAAATATAGGATACCCAGGTAAATGCAAATTACTGACATACATGATATTATTTTAGAGTAAATATATTTTAAATTATATAAAAACATGAATTATTTTTGAACATAGGAGGATTATTCCTGAAGATAATGAAGATATAGTTTTCATGGGCAGGCTTTAAACAATGGCCTAATGCTGTATTTCAAAGTCCTTTCTTTAAGACACATCTTCCTAGTCATAAAAACCTTATACTCCACCAAACCTTAGTGTTTCCCTGCAGGGCAGGTGATGCGAGAAGGCAGAGGGGGTAGCATGAAGGAAGAAGTAAATGGCTCATTCTGGAAGAGATTGTTGATGCTCTTGTCACATGTGGAAATTATTTTTCCAGAGATAATTAAATAACCACTTGGCCTTGAGGCTTTTTTTTTTTTTTTTTTTTTTTTTTTGTAGCTGAAACTTCACTGTTATTATAGGCAAGAAACAGAGAAATCAGTTTTCCGCCGTTCTGACATAGCCCCGGATTGATACATACAAATACCCAGAAAGAGTCAGTAAAGTCAGTAAAACGTCTTTCCCCTTGGATATAATCAGCCAATTAAGACTCAACAAGTCCTTTCCCATTCACCAAACAAGTTTAACTCTTCAGCTGTGGTTGCATAACTCAGTGCCTGAAGGAAGCTATAAAATAAAAATGAGGCTGGCAAAGGGGAGTGGCCCCATGCAAAGCCTGACTGACTGGTTTCTGAGCCTCATCTCTCAGAAGGAAAAGGAAACAAATGTTTTTCGCTCTGCTTGATAGAATTGCCCAGCCTATTGTAATAAGCCACAGAAAGGACTAACTTCCTAAGTATTTGTCAAAGACCCCCATGGGAAAGATAATCCTCTTTTTAGTCACCGCAGGCCTTACTTGGTTCTTGGAGTTGCAGTTTGGTGGTTGAAGTGTTATCGATTGGGTTCTCAGTTCAAATCTGCTTTGCCTTTACTGAGCGCTTTATTGTGACACCCTGCTCAGTTGCCTGATGAGCACTAAGTGTTCCCTGAAAGAATGCACTGAACACTTCCTTCAAGGAATTAATCCTGCAGGTGTTTGTTGTGTGTCTGCTGAATGGGACCACTCCAGATTTTTATTAACTGTGAGTTAATCTCTTGAGAAAATATGTGCCAGTCATTTTGTTTATAAATGAACAGTTCTGCAAACTGGAACTTGCCCTGTTATGTACAAAATACTGTACCAAATAATGGTTCTCAATTTTTAACTCTTTTGTTATTTTGTTGACATGGTTTTCTCTAACATAATGTGAAGTATTTAGCACCGCTCCATTGACTTTGGACTTGATGGTGAATTTGGCACTAGAATGACACTGGATGATCGGACAGAGAAACCAAATACAGGTGTGTTTCAGCTAGTCATCCAGTAATAGCATGGTTCACCATGTAAAAGATGGACCTGAAAGACCCTTCTGATAGGAGAATGGTGGGGATACACAGAAAAGAAAGTTATGAATCATTTGCTTAGAAATCAATGACATTTAATTCTGTATTTCTTATGTCATTATGGTGATAGTAATACAAGGAGTAAACAGCTAGGCAAATGAACAAATCCAACAAAGGCAAGATAAAATAATACAACATTAGTTTTTTAGGAGTAAAACATCCTACCTCTGATATGAAGAAGTATGATGAAGAAGCAAAATTTAAGTGAGGCCTTGAACAATTCTAAAAGGCCAAAAATGTCAGTGGGGTTCATGCATGTTTCGAGTATTCTGGCTTCTTTATAAGGACTTAAGAATTGGCTCATCTTTCAAAAGCTTTTGTTGCAATTAGAAACTGGGCATGGTGTGGCTTTCTAGAAAACTTTGAAATGCATTTCCTTAAACACCTAATGCCAACTCAGCCTTTTTGAGCTTTCTCATTCACGAGTGAGGACAGAAGTTCTGCCGTCAGTGAGGATCGCATCCACGTGGCAGCCAGTCAGCCAACTGGGCAGTCAAAAGCTTTCAGGACTGATTGCTACTTCATCCGAAAAACTATTTGGACCTCTTTTAAATTTATTTATTACGTGACATGGGGTCATGACTCTTACATCCTGTACATGTTCTTTTTAACCCGCAGAGGAACCTGTTGACACAGTCTTGTCATTATTCTGTCCCTTATGCTGCTCTTCGTATGACCAGAACCTAGGGTTGTGGGATTTCTGGTGTATACAGTCGTGTGCTGAAATCAAGGAGCAGATGAGAGGTTAAAGAACATGCACAGACCACATGACCACTATGTGTGTGATTGGACTCAGATTTTGACTTCTGTCACCTATGTACCTGATCTTTAATAAGAATCAAAATTTATCCCAAATGCTTACGAAACATTTATAGAAACCGCTCTCAGGTATTTAGGATATTTGCAAGGCAAATCCATTTTTATCTCATTCATTTATACATAATAATTTTAGAATTTAAGTTTATTAAGTAAACTTTAGTTTTGTAGGAGAAGCTCGAGAAGGTTGTAGGATAGTTTGAGCTTTTCTAGTTTTGATTCTAAGACACCATTCTACATAAACTTCATTTTGTTTCTGAAATAATTGAAACTTTCCTAGAGTTTGATAAATTTCAACATATTTTTACCATCAAACAGGAAAAGAAATTACCTAACAGTTGACATGCTGAATCACTTTGTTCCTGTGGTCTTCAGTCTGCTTTCATTATTAGCTTGTAGGTGCAATATAGGAGTTTCAGTCATTACGTTCAATAAGGTTTAAACCTTCTTTGACTCACAGATAATATCTCTCCCTATGCAGGCTACTGTGTGCATTATCTGTTAAAGTGTTCCTGGCAGGGGCCTTAAAATTGGAATTTGGAGTCTGGGAGCAGGGGTCCTTTGTAGATAGTATTGGATTTGAAATTAACTTTTCCCTATGATTCAAAAGGCCTTGAGTCTTAGACCTTGATTTGGTATTTATTGACCTCCCTCAAAGTACTATGCATTCAAGAGGCAAGGCAAATCCATTTCAGGGGTTAATTTTTTACTTGATTTAATTTTCCTTTATGTTGGTTGAAGTACTAGTGAGATTTCAGGTGTATCCACAAATACATTTCACATGCGGCATGGTCAAGGAACAAAAGGAGAAAAATAAACCACTTGGTCTCCTGCACAGAAATCGAATGTTTTGTAGATGCAATATTTCTATATTAATTCTATATTTTCTATTGCTCACCCTATTCTTTATACCGTGAAACCTACAGAGACCAACTGCTTTTGTTTCTCATTTCATTTTAGAAGGCTTGGAACAACAGCTGAGAGGTCATAGCCTTTCTCCTTCCGCTGTGACAGTAACTTCTCTTTTGGTAAACATTGTTACTTTTACTTCAAGTGTATGAGTATTTGCCTGAATGTATATATGTAAATCACATCACATGAATGCTTGATGTTCTGGAAGACCAAAGAGCGGGCCAGGTCCCTGGAATTGTAGTTTTGAATGGGGTAAGCTACCATGTAGGTGCTTTGAACCAAATCCTGGTCTTGGCAAGAGTGCATAAGTGATCTTAGCTTATGAGACATTTCTCCAGGCCCACTGTTCTTGGTGCCATAACTGACCACCTGACAACAAGCAATTTGTGAGAGAAGTGGCTTATTCAAGCCTGTGGTTTGAGATTGCAGTTCCTCATCGCAGAAAAGGTATGGCTGTGGCCATTTTGGCATGAGCATGCTATTGCAGCTTGCCCACAGCAGGTCAGGAAGCAGATAAGTCAAGAAGTATAGCAAAGCCAGGGTCCAAACCCTAGGTTCTCCCCAATGAGCAACCAATTTCCTTTAGATATACTTAAAATCCTAAAAGTTGCACTGTTTTCTCTGTAAGGTGCTGCCACCTGGGGCCAAATATTCAACCACACGGCTTTCAGAGGACATTTTACACCTTATTATAGAATTCAACCCCTTGCCACCATGGGCTAATGGCCATTTCATAATGCAAAAAAAAAAAATATTCTAATGTCGAATTTCCTCATAATTTTGAACAGCTTTAGTATGTTCCACAAGTGCATTGTTTTCTGAGACTCATGACAAACTCTAAGCTGTGAGCCTCTAGAAAACCAAAAAGTATATACTACACACTATAGTGTCCCCTGGTTTAGAGTAAATGTTTCCATTTCAAAATGGAGGCATGGTGGCATAGCAAGGACCAAAGCAAAATCAAAACCCAGAAGTGTGGGTCAACAAACCCTGGAATGCGTGTTTGGCATCAAGGACTTCGATTTGCTTTGAATGGGCTTGCAGAGCGCCACTCCTCTGGCTTTTCCTCTGGGAGCACATGGGAGCTCTTCATTTCCGTGTGGGGGCTATGCTTGGTGCCTTCAGTTTCCTCTGAGAATGCGCTGTGTGTTTGGAATATTTAGAATTCTGGACTCTCCATTGCAGTTTAGATTTGACCTTCAGAGCCCAAGAAGCTCCACAGAGGAGATACGAACATATGCATTGAATGACTTTAGCTACTTTCGACAACCTTTAAACACACCTCCAAGTCTTTTACCATATCCTTTTACTAGTGATCAGTGCAAAACTCCAAGTTTATCCTTAAGTGGGCTAGTCTCCTAATTATATATACTTTGTCCATGGCTTTATGCTCACTCAGGTTTTCTTTAACATACTATACATTTTTTTCCCATATTTTTAGATTTTCTCACTGTAAAACGAAGAGCAATGATCACTAACCTGCTACAGCGTGGATGCTACCCTCTGCCCAATAACTTAGTTCATAACTTTCGAATTCAGCCTCACTAAAATTTTCATGATGCGGTGCAAGATCCCAAATTTCTTGTCAGAATTAAATACAAATGGCTTCTACCTTAGCCCCTTTGGAGTCAGTTTTACTTTTGAAACCTCAGGAGCCCCATCTATACTGTTTAACTTTCTATCAGCATTCTGGTTTGCTGAATGATCATGAGAATGGCTCATTTAATCCTCTTTATTACATTCTAGAACTTTTCTCACTCACAGTTACAGATTTTTCTGCATTCCTACAGCAAACCAGTTCCACAAAGCCTAGGAACTGTATGGTCAGGTTCCTAGTGGGCCAAGAAGCAGAGATGGGACAGGAACTAGGTTTAAGCTATCACCCCCAAAGTCTGCCCTATCAGTACCTACTTTCTCTAGATATTCTCCACACCCAAAGATTCAACAATATCCCCCAAACAGGGCCACCCAATGGAGAAAAAGCACTGAAATATAGAAGCTTTTGTAAAACATTTTTAGCTATTCTATAATTGCTAATGAAGTCAATTTTACTTGGCAAAACTTGTCCAAGTCTATTTGGAAAATGAATCTTTTTCTGTTCAGAAAAATAATAAAATTAATTTTGCTGTCCAAAATTTGTTACTTTATTGCTGAATCTCAATATTTTATCTCAGAACAGTTCATGGAGGGATTGTTTTAAATATTTTTCTCTTTATAGACAGTTATAGCCATTTATTAGTAGGAACTCTTCTTTGAAAGTGATTTTTTTTTGGGGGGGGCTCCTTCCTACACTTAATGTCATAGGAACAACACACAAATTTGTAGTTGACAGAAGTCAGCATCTCATGTTCAGTAATGTGAAAACTGGAAATCATCAGCAGATTGAAAAGTTGCAAAATCAAGTTTCTAATAATCTTTGGATCACTGGGCATTCTGCATAACAATCCATAATATGGCTAGTGGTCAGTGTTCCATAGAATAACTGCTTTGAAATTAACTGGCGGGACTTTAGGTTTAGAGCTTTTATCCTTTGTTCATGGTGTTTGGGGACAGTCCAGATGTTAGTCCAGCTTCCAGTTCTTTATCATTAAGCCTGTAGATGCAATTAAAGGAGAATTCCTCAGCCTGAAGAAAATGAACTTGTTAAAATGACCCTGGCCGGACACATTATAAAACACAAGGAAAAGAAATGTTGAGGAAAAGAGAGCATCTGGGTTTTTTTCCTCTAGTATTGAGATTCCTCTTCCTATCTCAGTGCAGCATCTTGAAAACCTTTGTGATGAATGCACTCCATTTAAAGGCTACTGCTTTAGGGCAGTTGGTTCTGGTTAGTGGTCTTTTATATGACCCAGAGGGTCGAATAGGACAAAGAACTTTGAAAATTATCTCACTGTTCTATAAAATAGTAGAAGCCCATTATCCTATCCAACTTCACCCCTAAAACTATTGCCCATCTTCGGTCTTTACTTCTCCCCACCATCCCTAAACTTTCTGCAACTTACTCCATTGAGATCAACTATTAGTGTCCATATACATGAGAAGATAACTTTGTTTTCTATGCCTGACATATTTTCCTAACATAATGTCTTCCATTTTCGTTCATGTTGCTGATGACCTAGTTTCATTCTATTTTATGGCTGAAAATATTCTGCTCCATCTTTACCAAAGGTCAGAAGACTCAAGCCCAGTCCTGCACCTTCATTTTAAAACAGAAGTTTTGGCCCAAGGAGTGGCTGCCTACAGGATACTTGGTCTAAGGTGTATTTGCTGTGTATCCTGACCAAAACATCAGAATGCTTAACTCGGGAAATAGTGGCTTGATGTCTCAAGTATTGAAGCAAGTGATAGTTCTGTTTGTCCTTTGTGTCATGTTAAAGCAGTCTTTGCCTTCTTCCCCCCTTTTTGGATTGAGGTATATAAGCATATAGAAAATAAATTTGGTCACATTCAGTATATACTGAATAGCCCTCGTGTTTCCATCCTATGTCTCTGTATTTCTTTCATATCTCTGTTCCTCTTGCCTAACATTTCTGGTTAGCAGTATCATTTGTATTTTATTATTGTTTTTTAAAGATTTATTTTATGTGTATGTGTATTTGTAATGTGTATGCATGGTTCCTGTAGAAGCCAAAAGAGAGCATCAGATACACTGGAACTGAAGTTACAGAAAGACTTGAATTGCCGTATTGGTGCTGGCAATTCATCCATCCCAGGTCCCCTGCAAGAATAGCAAATGTTCTTAATGGCTAAGCCATCTCTCCAGCCCTGGAGATGAATTTATGAAATGCAGTTGATCAATCTTTATCAAGTGAGGAATTTAAGTTTATATAATAAAGATTATCATTAGTAATAACGATATATTCTTGTCATCTTCAAAAAAATTCTGGTTGTTTAAACGTCATATTCCCCAATAGTCCTTTTATTGTTTATCACTGTGATTTGGTAGTTTCTGTATTAATAGGGCTTACTTATTATCTTTTCTTTTTTGTATCTTCTCTATTATTGAAGGTTGTTTTTTGTTTATAGAAAAACATTACATAGGGTCTCCTCATGTAATGGAGGCTTGCCTGGAACTCTCTGCAGAGCTGAGGTTGACCTTGAACTTCTAATATTCATGCTTCTGCCTCCACCTCTCAGCTACTGGAATTACAAATATATGCCACCATGTCCCATTTTGCTTGGGCCCTAAAGATGAAGACAAGAGACTTATAGATTCAAGTCAAGATCTTTATTTCTAGAAGATACTGCTGAATCTTGCACTTTTTGAAAACTATGGTCATTATCAACTTAATTTATGTGTAAACCTCCCTTGAACATTTTCAGAACCAATTCTTTGTATTGGTTATTAATAGTCTGATAGTATACCTGGGGGAATCTGCTTTGAGTTGACTCACTTATGGGTACTTTTGGCTTCTTTGGCCTTGATATCTACATAATTCTCAAGACTTTGAATTTTTTCAGTGATTATTTCATTGAGTAGAACCCTGTGTTTTTTTCCAGCAAAAACATGATTCAATTATTTGTACTCTTGTATCTTAAGTGTCCCTAAAATCATTATTATAGTTTCTTTCAAGCTATTCATTAATTTCCTTATTTATTCCTTTGGTGGGTTGCTATCTTACTTTTTTGAAAGCGTTGGCTTGTTTTAATTTTCATAATTCTCATATCACTCCAATAGTATTTGTAGCATTTGTTTTTCTTGTAGGTCATTTGCTATTACCAAGCTTTCGAAGTGGCTTTTGCAATGGATGACTTCTACTTGTCAAGGTGTTCTAGGATGGATGATTTGGGTGTGGCTTCCATGTGGGTACTTGAGTCTAGTGGACATGTAACACTTTTTATAGCTGAAATCAATATTGTTGAGGCCTATGGTTTTCTTCGTGGCCTGAACTTACAGAGATTGGGGCTGTAATGTCAGTTTGGATCCAACACTATCAGGATGTGCATCCAGCTGTGGATATAAGTTGCATGTTAATTTCCTTTTTTCTGTAGGGATGAAGCTGCTTCTGTTGCCCAGTGGACCCACATTGGTAGAATATTGTGTATGAGGAAGTAGCCAGAACAACTTTAGTGCCTGAAGGCTTAACAGGTAGCTTGCTAGAACCTCTTTATAGGGTGAAGCTCCTCAGATTAGTCTATCCAGCTGCTTCTTAGGGTTTAATGTAAGTGAAGCCACCTACTTGTTTTTCAGTTCTATAATAGTTGAACTTCTGTTCAACTGTCTCTATAGTCTATAGCATTATGAGTGCTTCTGCCAGGCTGAGACCCCTAGAAAATGCTGTTTTTACTACATTCTGAGGCAGTGGGTAGATAATCTACTAAGATGAGGCTTCTTAGGGCTTTTTTTCATAGCCAAGGATAACTTGGTTGGGCCATCGGCAAATTTTCTTTGGTGACTAAATGGTACTGTCAAGAGTGTGTATATATTTGTCTAAAATCTTCTAAAAATCTTTATTAGCCAAAATATTCAGGATCAGATGGCCAGATGCTCACTGGATTGTGCAGAACCCACTAGTTTTGACAGCTTGAGCCATCAGATCCTGGTGACTGAGATGTCAAGGTAGAACCGCTCAGCAAGAGTCTGGGCCAAATAAAGGTTTAATAATATAGCTTAGGGTTTATCTTTGATCAGTAAAGAGCTGTAACCTGGCTATCTTAACTGGGCTGAGGGCCTAGGAAGGCTGTGGACTCCTCAGGTGTCTTTGGTCCTCTACTTTCAAATTTTACCATCGTAAAAATTTAAACAGCCAGGTGGCATAACAATGCTGTGAGTTAAAATTTATAGGCAATTGGTCATTTTCTTGTTGAGACATCCATCTCATAGCATTAAGTGAACAAAAAATTATGTTGCCCCATGTGTTTGGATTTGTGATTTAATTGCCCTAAATAGGCTAAAGTACACCACTGCCTTCAGACGGGAACTCAGCAAATATTTCTTACAATATGAACTCTTAGTGGGTTGCAGAACTGTTATATCTTAGACATTCTATCAGATAATGTTCCATGGGGCACACTTGAAAAAATAATTACCTTTAGGGCTCATGTTTTCAAGACAGCTCTTGGGAAGATGAGGCTTTGTAGAATCATTCTTGAGTTTTCTCTTTAGGGCTCATATAGAAGCTAGAAGGAATACTTAAAATTAAAAAAAAAAAAGGAATGAACCCACATCACTTAAAAATGAGGCATTTGTTTAATTAATTTCTCAAAAATTAGTGTTTAAATGAGGACAGAATTAAAATACTTTTCCCAGGTAAACATAGAAAATCAGGATAAAGTGAGAGCGAGGTTTCTATCTCTCTTCAAACAGACCACAAGGAGCTCTTCTTGTCTTCAATGGTAAAAGGGAAGCAGAGCCTCTACGGTACCTAGATTATCAAGTTTTGAAATAAAATGCTGTAGGACTCAGAACACACTGCTGTGTTTTGGGCATGAGCATATGCAACCTCAGATGAGTCCTCTGGTCAGAGAGATTAGCTCGTGAGATGTGAGTAGACAATTAACAGTGGGCCACATGTGAGCTGACACATGGCACTCTCCAAGTCTTAAGGACAAAGTTACATCAGAGCGGTGACAAAATTTGAATCACGAAATATGAGTTATTCAAGTTAATAGCCACATCTTGGTGAGATTGGGGCAATCCAAATCTTTCATAGATGATCTATGTCAACATGACAGTCTGATTTTGAGACAGAATACAACTGTATAGTCCAGGCTGCCTTGAAAATTGCTATGTTGCCTAGCCTGGTCTAGAACTCACAACCCTCCTGGGCACTAGAATTGTGCATATAAGATATTATAATCAGCAAGATGAGAATCTGTATATTTTAAAGTACTTAAACATTACCATAATTTTTGAAGATGAATTGACTAGAGAGTTTGGGAATTACAGAGAGATTTGGCTTTGAGTTTTGGCTCTGACATATCCTGGCCATGATAGCAGACATGTTGCTCTAAGTTCCTTTTGTATCTATTTTCCTCACTTAGAAGAAGGTTTTTTTGTTTGATGGGGAATTCAAGAAAGATCCCATGGCTAAAAGCATCAAGTATACCACAGACATTCAGTAACCATTGGCTCCTTTCCCTCCTCCAAACGATGGTGTTAGTGATCCACAGATGACTGATTTATAGTGTAAGCAAAATGATATACCTTTCTTGCTCATCCTGCCAAAGTCAGGAAGGACTTTTGAAAGGTCAGCCAGTGTGCAGAATGGAATTATACTACATTTAGAAGAGAATCACAAATGTAAGGCAGAGTCGGATGAGATCAAAGAACATTTATTATTTAGAAATATTTTAATTAAACCCAGGAAAGATCATTCTTTGACATGGCAGCATAAAATGTAATACACAAACCTAAACCTATCAGAACTGAGCTCTCTATCTGGGTAACTGAGAATCAGGGGAAGCCAGTGTACAGAAAGAGAGAGGGAATAATTAGATAAAGTGGACAAGCAAAATGGAGCAGTTGGCATGGTGAGCAAGCCTGAAGTTCTATCTGTTGCTGAATATCCAGTGTGTTCTAGTCTAGTTACATAAGCAGACCATATACCATCACAGCAAAGTATTTATATTTGTGGGAGGGAGGAGAGAGAAGAAAGAGAAGTATGTGTGTGTGTGTGGGGGGGGTTCTATGCATATGCACATGTGGGGACATGTGGAAGAGCAGGCTGACTGGTGAAGGAGGTCCAGGGATCCTTCTGTCCCTGACTCCAAGTGCTGAGGTTTCAGATGCATGCCCCCACATTCGACATTTTACATGGTATCTTAGGAAGGTTACTATTGTGATAAAACACCACAACCAAAAGCAAGTAGGGAAGAAATAGGTTTATTTGGCTTATGTTTCGTCATCACTGTTCATCATTGAGAGAAGTCAGAACAGGAACTCAAACAGGGTAGGAAACTGGAGGTAGAAGCTGATGCAGAGACCATGGAGAAGCTGATGGAGGAGTACTGTTTTCTGGCTTGCTTTCATGGCTCACGCAGCCTGATTTCTTATAGGGCACAGGACCACCAGCACAGTGATGGTATGATCCTCATTAGGTTGGATCGACCCACATCAATCAGTAATTAAGAAAGTGTCCTTCAGCCTTTTCTACCACTCAGTTTTACAGAAGTATTTTCTCAGTTGAGGTTTCCATCTCTCAAATGGCTCTAGCCTGTGTCAAGTTGACATAAAACTATGCAGTACACATGGGTACTGGGGATTTTTATTTGAGACCGCATACTTACCTTGAAGACACTTCACTAAATAAACATCTACTCAACCCTCAATATTTTGTCTTTCAGGGTTAGTATAAGTGAGTTTTTAATATTCATAATTAACAAAAGTAAAGTGGAAGAACTTAGGCAGTTATAAGGAGCAATAGTATGTAGAATAGTTTAACTGTTTACTCACTCTGATTCTTAACTTTGTGAAAATAGGAATTTTTAAGAAGAATGGATATGACTTTGCTCTGGGACACCTACTGCCAATATTTGAATTCTTTATCTTCAAGAGGAATAATTTCATGTGTTTCATTATATATATTTGATTTCTTTATTTTATTATATTAAATGTGACTGTTTTCACATAAATTGATAATGTATTTTGAAAATGTCCAACATATTGCCACCCCATCTCTTGTTCTTCATGCCAATTAGTCCAAATTGTTTGCTAATTTTCCTTTCCACTTTTGCGTTATTTGTACATTTATGTATTTTAATGAATCTAAAACCCACAGATGAGAGAAAAGATTTTACAGAAGGGCTATTACGCAAAGGTTTTCTATAAGCAAAAACATCTGAACATAATGTCATTATAAATGTCATTCTCCACTTAAAATTTCATGAGGTGTTTTCTTAGCAAATTACTAGTGAGTAGCCTTTACAAAGCAAGAAACATTTGCTTTACCGCCTGGCAGTGGCAGCTTTAGGGGCAGGACTTGACAGAACAAGAGGGAAAGTAGACAAGCAAATGCTTAGTCAGAAAGGATTTTACTGGACCAGGAGGTGGAGAGGCAAGTCAGTGAACCTGACTTTCAGTTGACTCCGAGTCTTTGTTCATTTCCAGCTTACAGGGAGTTTACAAGCTTCACTTTTGAGAAGGAATAGTAGAAGCTTCTGTGCTGAAGGCACTGGGCTTTCCCTGCTCCCACGGCCAGCTCTGTAAGAAGCCTGCGCCTGTGGGGTATTCCAGGTCACAGGCAGCTTGGAGGCTTCTCTAAGCTCCACAGATGTTCTGCACTAGCAGACAAATCAAGTGCCACGAACCGGCCCTGCCTTGCAGACTTGGGACAAGAGTCATGCAATATCTCTTCCACATGCTGTCTATTGTCCAACTGCTGGCTGTCCCCCAACTCATTTTCCCATCTCAGCATGAGCATAAGAACTTAAACATTTCAAGGGAGTGAGATCTGACATGAAGTGTTTTATTAGAGGATGAGAGGAAAAACGTGAAATCAGAGCAAAAGCAAAAGGATATTATTTAAAAGAGTAAGATTAAAAAAAAAAATAAAGGAAAAGTTCCCTAGCTAAGTTATCTTCAAATGGCCCCAAAAAGAAAGCTTAAATGGTTTTACTTTTAAGCTTTACAAAAATTTAAATAGAGTGAGGGGAGCTTGATATTTCAGGTGAGGACGGAGTGTGCCCCAGAGTGTCTGAAACTGCTTACAGTCATGAAGATGGTTACTACAAGATGACATTTTTCAGAGACCACATTTTAATGTTCTGATTTTTTTTCAAACGAGCCTTTAGATCATTCTAACATTTACATTACAATATGAAACTGTTGTCTTAGTGATGAATTTATGTTTTCTTTTGGGGATTCACTTATTCCACTCATTTCCTCACTCGTTATTATAAACAAGTCATCATTTTCCAGATACAGACGACAAAGCAAGCGAGCACACACAATATCTTTGTTCTTCAATGCTTACATCGAAGAAGACAAATGATAGTTAAAAAAGACAAGTGCTGAGTGAATTTTTTACCGAATTGCAGTTGATCAATACAATGCATTCGTTCTATGACTAATGCAGGCAATATTTCTTCTCTGAATGGGCGACATAAATCAAGTTTCAAGTCAAGGAAAAGAACCACCTGTGTAAAGAGGTTGGGTAGTATTCTACACGTAGGGTAGCACAGACTCTAAAACAGAGTCTGGTTGTGCTAAGAGAACAGTAAGAGGTAGGAACATGGTGGGTGAATAAAGCATGTGCGACCATGAGGCATAGACATAGGCAAGGACCAAAGAGGCAGATAAATCTGAAATTCATTCTAGTGCAATTGGAATTCGTTGATGGGCTACAAACAGAATGATGAGATGATCTGAGTCATATTACTGTATTTTAGAAATCACTCATTCTTCAGTGGGTGGATTACAGAGCAAGGAAATGGAAATCAGTTTAGAAGCTCTTTACTATTTCAGCTAATAGATAATGATGGCATGGTCTATTGGGTTGGTGGGAAGCAGAGTTTGTGCTTGGGTTCAAGACATACCTTTGAAATTGATGCATTCTGTAAATGTATAAGATTCTATCTCTGTGCACTTGCACATATATTATAAAACTGTGCCCTGAGGTGGGTACTGGTAAGAGATAAAGATATTGAACTTTCAATTTGAATAAATACAGAGCATTTATTCATGGCATCATGTATTGAGAATGGGAAGATAAGAGAAATAATCTTCTTGGAAGCAGGTAGTAAAAAGTTAACATTTTAATCTAGTTTAGAAAAAATAAGAATATACAAAGAGAAAAATATGAGACATAGTAGGATAGACTCTTCAAAATATAATTAAGGACACATGCACATATGTAAAATATTCAGCTTTGGAAAGAATATTGGACACTGCAACATGTGGAATCAAACAGAGGTTAAGTGCGACTCAGTGAAGCTCAGTGAAGATATGGTAGCAAAAGCAGGAACTGGAATTGCAGCATTATTCAGGAATTATATTGAGAGGTGGAGGGAAGTCATATATTACATAACTACAGTAGTTAGGGAAATATAAGTACATGTTAACATGAGATTGAGTCTGAGGTCATCGCAGGCTTTGAAATATTGGAAATCAGCACTTCCAGCTGAACCTACCTCTTTTTCTTGTAGCATGATGGTAAAACTGTGCTTCCAATCATGTGTTAGGAAAAAATATAAAAACTAACATAAATTACATCAACTTAAGGGATTTGACAGAAAAAGAAAAGCAGTTGGAAGTAATTAAGTTAAATCAAAAAATACTTAATTAAAAAGTTAAATAAAAAATCTTTAATTAAAAAGGAAAACTAAGGCAAATGTATTCATTAATAATATTAAAGAAATAAACATGGAAAATGGGGGAACAAATGGCCAATACTGGGGAAGAAAAACTGCAAGCACTACAGATATCGTGATCGTTAAGAAGGTACTGAGGTGATCTGAATAGCTTTTTTGTCATAAATTTCCAAATTTAGGTGAAATGAAGTAATAAATGTAAGAAAGAATACGGTAGTGTTCATAACTGTTAAAGATACCACATAATTTAAAAATAGTTTCTAAATAATACTTATAGATGGTATGACAATGAAAGTGCTCTCAATGCATTTAAGAACAAGCAGAGCTCATTCACACTGCTTTTCTTCAGTCCTAACTATATTTAGTCTTGTACAGCCTGGCAATGAGAGAAGCAAATTCATTAAGGATTGTGATAGGATAAACAAAACTTTCATTATTTCAGATTAAATTACTAAGCACATAGTAATTGTAGAGTTACTCACAAATTACTAGAAACATTAAGGTAACTTGGCAAGATCTCGCTATAGGCCACTTGCTATAAATCAATCGCATTTCTAAAGCAGGCATAAGATACCATGCAGTATATTAAAAAACAAGGGGGATTTCACAAAAATTTACCCTGAGCAGAAGTAGCAGTCGCTAGTTAGTTGGAGCAGCATGTGGTGGACAGTCATCTTCGAACGGACTTAAGCATGGAGCCATCCAAGGCGAGGGTAAGTGCCAAGAAAGACCAAAACATGAAGTGTTCATTCTTAAGTTTTCTTAAACTTATTCAGATAAACCCCTTGATTTCCAAAGCACAGTGCTGTGGATTGAGTAGAAAATGTCTTTCTCAGGTTCCAGTGTAAGAATGCTTCCTTTCCAGTGAAGTACTATTTGGGCAGACTGTGGGAACAGGGAGAGATTGGGCAGAGCTGGAGGAAGTGTGTTGCTGGGGACAGGCACATTTTAAAGTAACTCTCTCTATAGTGCTTTGTGTTTCTTGGCCCACTATAAAGTGAACTGAACTATTCAAGGCCTTCTCTGCAGTGACGGAGCAAGCCTTCTGAAGTTGAGTCAAATTTCCCCATCTCCCTAAGCTGTTTTCTGCCAAGTGTTTAGTTCAATCTATGTATAAAGAGTTGCTTAAGTATTCTTAAAACTTCTTTCTACCTGGAACAAGCTTTTTTACATCAATTTTCAACTCAACGAAGTTAGACACATTTCCTCGCATGCCACAAAGGATGTTGTAGCATTTCATAAAAGCATTTTGAAACCTTCTTCCATGTTACTAACAACTTCAGAAGCTGAACTTTTGTTAGCTTTCAGACAGAAACTCCTTATGTAGCCTAGACTATCCTCAGACTCTAGTTCCTACTGCTTCTGTATCCTGATTGCTGGAATTGCAAGTAAGCACCACCATAGATTGTCTAGTTTAGTACCAAGTTTTTATATGGTACTAAATTATAGTTTAACAAAATCGTGCATCACTAGACCCAAAATAATTTATTCTCAAAACCAGCACTAACTTTCTGAAGAACTAATGTTTTTCCCCCTATATAAGTATGTTACACAGTTAGTGGGTAGACTAGTCACAGAAACCGCTTATTTTAAATTTTCTCATATTGCTTTTGAAGAATTTTCTATTTTTCTGCCTTTAGTGGCAATGCTCTGCATGCAAAACAGTGTGCAATTTATTTGGATGATATACTGTAAACATATCTGCATATGCATGCAGAGACAATGGCAGTCTGTAATGACTTCCACCTGGCCCACAGCAATTACAAACTCCTTTGGTTTCAGAAATGTTAATATGTCGAAAAAGTCACGTCTTCAGCCAAAAGGACATTTATTTGTTGTCAACGTTCTTACTTCTATTGCAAATATAAGAAAAATTAGAACAGAAAACCTGTATTGATTTTTGTATTTCTCTGTTTATATAAGATACTTTGTAATACAGAAATGTGTGCAGCAAAGAAGAACACACTAATTTTCTTAGCTTTCCTTATGGCTACAGTGGATGTGTGGTTCTGTCCATGAAGATGCAAATTGATTTCTGCTGGGGTTTTCTGTAAAATGTTTTGCTTCCCTCAACCTCAGCCTCATTTTCTCTCCTACAGACCATTGTATAAATTCCACTTTAATCCACTGCATCATTGGAAGATCTTGTGTTTGTATTCCAAAGGTATCTGTATGACTGGGAAAACTAATTCCTCTATACTGCCATCTCTCTGAGTGTTAATACAACGGGAACTGTAAAGTTTTCTTTGTTGGATGGGGGCTATGTGCAGGAGTTTGCACATAATGATAAGATTCAGAATTGTTTCGACAAACTTATATGTTCAGCAACTGCCAGTCATCTTTTGATTTTGAAAGAGAAATTCACTTGTGATTTGAAATATCTTTTCCTTTGTAGCTACATATTTATTAATAATCCTTGCCATGCTAATATATTCAAAAGTTATGTTATGGCCTTTTGTATTTTTTTCTTGGTGCGGTGGTGGTGCTGGTGTCTGTGTACACATGTGCAATGAATGTGGATGTGTGAGTGTGTATAAAGGAGCGTGTCTGGAGGTCACAAGTGGACTCTGGCTGTCTTTATCTATATTTTGCCTCTCACTGACTGACTTGACTGACTGGCCATCAAACTCAAGGGATCTGCCTGTCTCCATTACCCCTGTAGTTATAGATATTCATGACCATGACAACCTGACTTTTTACATAGGTGCAGGGGATCCATCCTCAGTCCTCTGGCATCCATAGCAGGTATTGAACTTAGCATCTCCCTAAACCCTGTTTTTATTCTTTTTTTTTTCTTTTTCATTTTTTTCTTTTATTTATTTTTTATTTATTAAGGATTTCTGCCTCCTCCCCGCCACCGCCTCCCATT
>NW_004949104.1:6983594-6992078 GCF_000317375.1 Microtus ochrogaster
ATCAGGAGCAGAAGGAGAGGGAGCACGAGCAAGGAACTCAGGACCGCGAGGGGTACACCCACACACTGAGACAATGAGGATGTTCTATCTGGAATTCACCAAGGCCAGCTGGCCTGGGTCTGAAAAAAGCATGGGATAAAACCGGACTTGCTGTTTTTATTCTTGAACAGGAGCATGTACTGGGCTTAGTTCCTTCTTTATAAGATCTGCTATTTCCCACCTCCTTTGGGATATTTTACTTCACCAACTGATAGTTTGAAGATTCTTCAGATTTTCATCTGGTTCAGTTACCTAACTCCTGTTACTGGATGTCATCATACTTGCCTGTCACAGTCATCCACACATCTACTAGAAACATTGGATTAACAATTTGCTGAGTTGTTTTATGTATCCTATTTTTTTGAGAATTTCAGATATGAGTACATTGCATTTACATAATTTCCACCCCTACATTTTCCTACTCCAAGTCCTCTCTTATGTTCCCCAGTCATCTCTTCTGACTGTTGTGTTGGACTGGGTCAGACAATCATATTGTTGATATGTTATCTAAAACCCATGTTATATCTAGAAGACACTATCTTGAAATATAATACCTAATCCTCTGGTTTTTTTTCTTTTAATCTCTAGGCCCCTTCTTCTATTATTTTTCCTAAGCCTTAGGTATAGCAATTGGATTGCAGATTGCCCTGGTTACTGGTCTATTTCTGTGAAGAGACAAAGCAACTCTAATGAAAAGAAAGTATTTAACTGGCGCTTGCTTACAGTTTCAGAGGTTTAGTCTATTATTCATTGTGGGGAGGATGAAAGCAAGCAGACAGACATGTTGCTGGAGAAGGAGCTGAGAGTTCTTCATCTGGATTCTCAGACAACAGAAAAAGAAAGGCACTGGGCCTGGTTTAGGATTTTGACATTTCAAAGCCCACCCTCCAGTGACACACTTCCTCCAACAAGGCCATCTCCATACTAACAAGCTCACACCTTCTAATCCTTCTTAAGTAGAGCTACTGCCTGTTGACTAAGCATGCAATAAAAGTGCTGTGAAAATTACAAAAGAAGAAAAGTAATCAGACAACTGATTTACAGCTGTATAGCCTATAAACCACAACGACTGATCTAGAAAAATATATCACAATAATGATACATATTATTAATTATAAATTATAAAATAATAAATATCCAGTGGTGTAAAAAAAACTTTCCAATTGCTTTATAATTCTTAAATTCATTGGATATTGCTTATTTAATTGCAAATAATTGTTTTCTGTGATGTTTATTTCAAACTTAATAATACCATAAAAAGCAAGAAATTGACTCATACTAATTGCTTTTTCTGGTTGCCCAGGCATGCATGATGTTGGAGTGACTTGACTAGGGCCACGAGGAATAAAGAAATAACAGACATATACAGAAAGTCTGGAAACAGGTAGGGTTGCCCTCTTATGAAGAAACAACAGCATTCTGAGAGTTGCACCCTAATTATATACTGCTGAACTAGGAGACCAGTTAGTTGTCTCCATAAGAGGTCTCTGAAAGAGACCAGTGACAGGCCACAGTCATTCAGGAGGCATAGATTCCCTGCACACAGTATCAACCTCCATACTTTGACCAGGGAAAAGATTTGTCATTCCCCTGATGCTGATAAAGGGAAAGTCTTGCCATTCCCACAGATCTGAGGCACTGGGTCCTCGATAGAGCTGTACTCATCTCATGAATGGTTATTCATACAGGTGTTCACACTCACTTCCACAAGTGGTAGACAGAGATAATTACAATGCCTCAATATAAGATTATAAAAGTGAGTAAGATTCAGAAAATAACTACTTGAGAGAAGTTTGAGACAAATATCACCAAAGAAGAACAACCAGGTGTTCACTCTTAAATGAAGTTTCACAAAACAGAGATCAAGATTCTGTCATAGATAAAACAGATGCCATTCCCTTCAGGTTACAGAAGATCAATACATTCACAACAATTTTCATTGCTCTTCTATGATCCAGAAACAAATTCATGCTGTGTAAGTCTTCTAATTGAAGTCCCCAGGCAAAGATAAAGATACAATAGTATTTGTTTTAGTTTGTAGGAGTTTTGGGATTTTGAAGGTTTCTTGATTGTCATAAAATTATTTTTTCCATATTGATCCTATTTTCCTAGAGAATCTAAAATAAATTTCTAAAAATCCCTTTGATGTTATTCTAATATTATTTCCTGTGGACAAAATAAGAAAATTGATTGAGATGCTTGTAATAGATTTAAATAAATAGATATAGGTCATAGAGAATATTCATAAGAAGAAGAATTTGAAAATTTTAAATGTTTTTAAACATTTTTAAAGAATCAAAATGAAATGGAAAAATGATTTGCTGAACTTACTAGTACATAAAAGAGTGTGGGCTTTTCAAATATCTAAACAATATATGAATATGTAACATATCAAAAATCCTAGAGTTTCTTCTGTTGCTTTTCATATCTTATTTTATTAGGGTCCTTTTGTGTGGAAAAAGAGAACTATGCATTTTCTTGTCAGGGCTTTGAGATAAAGATTAAATGATTTGAATCATGAGGAAGAATGATTGCTGGCTCACAGTAGAGGAGAGTCTCACAGAACCTGTCTCAAATGAATTGAAATACATAGGCTTCAAGTTCAGTCAAATTCATAAATAACAAGCTAGGACTCTGAGAAGTTCTAGTTAGCTCTATCCTAACTCAGATCCCATCTGTTATTTAACAAGCTGTAATCCCCAATCTATTATTTTACATAAGTGGCTAGAAAAAAGAAGAGAAAGGTCAAAGCTCTCCTTAGAGCAGCTAAGGCTGTGGGGCAGTGATTAATTTCTGCATATCAGCAGGAATAGGTTAGTGTTTGCCCTCGTGGAAGGAACTAATGAAAGAACTCACCAACAAAGCAAGTCAGCAGGCTCCTTCCTAGGAAAAGAAGAGGGCTTTTGAAGCTTGAAAAGATTCACAAGACAGGATGGGAAATCAAATGTGATACAAGTTGAGAGATTCCTGGCTGCCCGTCTACCTTACCTGAGGACATATCAACAACTTTGAAACCATAACTATAATGAGAAATCATATTTAAAACCATATTTCTTGCCTTCATACTACAAAGATTGTCTGTTATTGTTATAATTTCAGTCCATGGTTAATGAACATATTTTTCCTTTTCAAAAGGCAGAAAAGAAGTGCTGGGATGTGCTTGCCTAAGATAGGTATGGGCTGATATTTAATCACCATGAATATGTCAATGATTCAATTAATCTGTTAATCAGTCAATCAATCTCTAGTTTAGAAAAGGGAGTCTAGATTAGCCTGCCTTTCAGCTAGATCGTTTGTTCCCTAAGGAGATGCTTTCACTTTTAAAACATATCACCTGAGACAGTACTAAATTTTTCCAGGAGCAAAACTAGAAGGGATTTGCAGGGTTAGGAAACAAATTTTCCCATTAAACCTTACATGAGAATTGACTAAAATTTAATTAAACCTTAATTGAATTTTAAGAAATAAATGTATCAGTTTTCACAATTTTTTGTCCTTATCCCATTTGAATTATTTTAGTTTGATTTCTTTTAATGCTAATCTTCTCAACAATGTGAAATATATATATATGTATATATATTACTGTACATGTATATGTGTGTGTTTAAAGACTCATACATTTATAGTTTTACAAAATCAATTTTGGCCTTTGAACCCTATTCTCTAATCATAACACTCAGCAGTCTTTTTGTAAGGAACATTTTATCTTAGTTAGTAATTTAGAGGTCTTGAATAATCTCAGTACATTGCAAGGTTTGTTCACAGTAATTATAGGCTCAAAACATACTAATTATTTCTCCAGAACACTATTTGAACTCAAAGTAAGCATAACGTACTTTTAAATTTCATTGCAAATGAATAATGTTAAAAAGAAAGATATTAGAAAGCACAGGGATACACCAACTAAACTGCCACCTAAAAATTATAAAGTATTTTTGTATTTTGCTCCCTGATTTAATTGTTACTCAATATTAATTTGTCAGAATTTGATCATAGATGTAAGTGATAAAATATGCCATCATTGGGATAAAAATTGGAGTAACTGTCTCTTAAAACCCTAGGTAACTTCATGGTATGTTGCTGTGAATAATCCTTCTGTCTACTGCGAAGATGTGTTTTTCTCACTGTTAATAAAAAAACTAATTGACCAATGGTAAGCAGAATTTTCAGGCCAGAGAGAATGCTGGGAAGAAGAAGAGCAGAGTTAGAGGGGTAGCCAGCAAGATCAAGTTGTTATTGGTCATAGTCAGAGAAAAAAAATTACACAAAAATTAAATTCAGAGATCTCTTTCTAAAAGAAAAAGGGGGATATGATAGAGAAATTATGAGATAAAAGGGTACAATATTTAATATTCTTTGATCCAAAAAAACAACTATTAATTTTAAAGTATTTTACATTGATATAAATTTTGGTTTATTGATAAAAATTCATAATTAATTTGTTATTTTTTGTATGTGTTTCTACTATTGTTTGGGGTACTATGTTTATGAAACTCTTTTAAAAATGTAACATATAATTAAAAATACAGGTTAGTAGTTAGTCATCTATAATAGACAAACTTATAGTCATGTTGTGGTGTGGGAAAATTGTATTCTGTCAATTATAGTTTAAATGAATGCTGATTAGTCAGTAGCCAGGCAGGAAGTATAGGTGAGACAACCAGATAGGAAGTAGAGGCGGGTCAATGAGAACAGGAGTATTCTGGGAAGAAGGAAGCTCTTTCAGCAGTTGTAAGATTGTCTCGCTGAAAAAGGTACTGTGCCATGCGGCTAGCATAGACAGGAATAATGGGCTAATATAAGTTATGAGTTAATAAGAAGCCTGAGCTAATGGGCCAAACAATTCATAACTAATGTAGACCTCTGTGTGATTTCTTTGGGACTTAACGACTGCAGGAACCGAGCAGGACAGAAACCCCGACAACAATGTTGGGGATGTTTCCAAAGTCATTCACAGATATATTTAGGTAGATATAGGCTCTTCAAACACATAAGACCTAGCGGTTATGGCATTTAATATGTTTAATAACCTAAGGCTTTTTATGACACTAAGACATGCCTGCTTCTGACAGTACCATTCTACTTCAGAGAAGATGATAGGAATCAAGTATGGGGTTTCTTTGTGGCAAAAGTTAGCCACTAGGCAAGAAACTTCCCTTGTTTCGACTGTTGAAAGTATGCTGCCCAAATTTGACAAGCAGGACACACACACAAAAAAAAAAAAAAAAACCAAAAAAAAACAAAAAAACAAAAAACTACTGTTAATCTTTTCAAAACAAGGTAGGGAAGTTCTTCAAAATTCCTGCTTCACAGAAAAGTCTGTCAGATAACCTAGGCCTGTAAGCCAAAGATGTATATCGCAACACTGCAATGGAACCTTGGTTCAGGCAGCTAGTTCTTTTTGTCATCTCTTAATTTTGTAAGTTACTTGTTATATGCTTCCTGTTTGCAAGGGTAATATTATATCCTTCTCTGGTCTTTCATTGAGTTGAAGACTAGATACAGTTCTATTAACCATGTTAGAAAGTAAATTAGATACAAAACTCAGGACTCTACAAGAAAGGATAGCTGATGGTGTATTTTCCCTATTTTGCCAAATACAAATGGACTGGACATTATAACTATAATTCTTACTTGATAACTGTTTGTATATAATTTATTATGTTAAAAGTTAAAACCTTCCCTTTTAATTAGATGAGAAGGGGAAATTATATGGAGTAAACTTACTGTACAAGGTGAAGACCCATTGCTCTTTTTGTTAATCAAAAGCTGATTGGCTGATGGCTGGGTAGGATTTGGGGGGCAGAGAGAATGCTAGGAAGAAGAAGGGCAGAGTCAGAGGAGTCATAAGCAAGACACAGAGAAATGTGGAGATAAACATGCCGCATTAAGATAAGGTACCGAGCCATGTGGCAGAGGGTTGATAAGAAATATGGGCTAATTTAAATGTAAGAATTAGTAATAAGCCTGAGCTATCAACTGAGCATTTATAATTAATAATAAGTCTCTGAATGGTTATAGGCAAGCAGCTGCTGAGACACAGAAAAACTCTACCTACAGTCTTTACATTGTGTTTTATTCCAGTTATTGGAATAATTAGAATGAAGCATTTTGGATACATCCTAATAGATTTGTAGTTGTTCCTTACCTCTTCTCTCTTAAAAAGTATTAGAAATCTAGCTAATGCATAAAATGTTTCATGAAGATAATCAGAAAATATGCTCAGAATCCCCTACTCTATTAAAGCAGGGATCTATTGAAGGCTTTAGAAGTGGTAGAATCAATGATCACATCAGGTCTAGAGATGTAGAGACACTGTTTCTATTAGAGTTTCTATAAACATTAAGCAAATTAGTCACTTTAGTAGTGAATGAGTTGCATTTTCATTTTTTAATTCTTTACAAAAAATTATTTTATTTTTTAGGTAATAAACTTTTCCTTCCTTGTTTCTGTAAGTTGTGGTGCATCCTTAAGCACTGAAAAGCCATGCCAGCCTTAGCAATGGTAGAAAATTTGCTTGGGCCTTTCTCAAATAGCACCAGTATTGCAAACTCTTAATTCTTGTGCAGAATTGTTCTGTATGAGGTATAGCCACTGGTTGTTGAATGTTTAAAAATGGAAACCAGTTTTCAATTTTCATCCACCAATGAGCTCTACTGTTTCAGTGAATCTATCTATCTATCTATCTATCTATCTATCTATCTATCTATCTATCTATCTATCTATCTATTGATCTATCTATCCATCTATCAATCAACCTATCTACACACACACACACACATATATTTGCTGACATATATCATAAATTCTCTACATTGTTTTGATGAGACATAGTAGTTAAATATATTATGCTTTCATTCAGGAATAATGGGTGGCTTTTATTCTTTCATCTTCCAAGTTTGCTGTTTTTTCATATCACCGGTTAGTAATATTTTATGTTACATCTACTCTTCCTCTTCCTTCCCCAATCCATCCCTTCTCTGTCAATTTCTCACATATTCTTGACCCATTATCTAATTTTATATTTTATACATACACACATATCCTGTAGAGTCCATTTAGTGTTGCTAACATATACATGTGTTTAGGATGACAACTTTATATTTGATTGCTTATAATGAAGCTTTTGTCCGGAGAAACTTCCTGACCCTTCAGCATCATTCACACTAGCCTGTCCATTGGTGTGGTAATTTTGTTGGTCTTAGTTAAGCAACCATATTGTTGAGATTTCAAACAGTAAAGTACAGTAGCCCTGTTAGTGCCAAAAGACACTATCACATTGTAATAATTCTCTTATAATATTTATGCCATGCCTTCTGCAGTGTTCCTTAAAGTTTAAGTATAAGGGTTGTGCTGTAGATCTACCATTTGTGGTTGGGCCCACAGTCACTTATTCTATGTATTTTGACAAATTTTGAATCCCTGTAATTGCCTTTATCTGATGTGAAAGAAGTTTCTTTGGTGGAGGGGCAGAAGTATGAATTATCTCTGGGTGTAAAGGTAAGTGTTTAGAATACTGTATTATACTGATTTGTAAAAATGATGCTATTAGTTTTTCCTCTAGGGTCAATGACCTCTCCAACCAGCTTATTTATTTAATAACATTCACAATAGCTTATTTATTCAATCGGATTTATTGATATCTCTCATATGCTTAAAATATTTTGAGGCATTAATAATGTATGATTTCTAAATTGATTTTCCAATTTTTAGGCATCTCTCCATTGTTTTAAATACATATTTTGTTCTAGTATGCTATCTAGTTATTAAACTGCCAGATTTTATTTGCTTGATATTTTATCTGACACTTATATCTGTATGAATTTTTTTTTAATGAAATTGCTTCATAGTTTTTAACCCTGTGGCATATTTGCTATGTTTGATTATCAAAGCTATCTTATCTCTATAACATGATTTGAAAAGTATTCCTTCTTTCATTGTTAGGCAATTTCCTTTTTTTGTGTGATATTTTGCTTCTGGGTAATATGTATACATCAAAGGCAGTCTATTGTTTTGCTTTTCTCTCCAAAGACTCAATATGAATTATTTATGTACTGAAAAATAAATGCTTGACTTGGAGAATTACCAAAGGGTTAACATCTTACCTAGACTTTTTTTTTCCTATTCTTTTACATTATAACATTCGAATTTGAAAACTATAATGACTTTTGTTAATTTCAGAATTTAAATATGTAAATGTTGAATATTCGCGGCAACATTTTTCCTCTTACAAGCCTCTTGGGTTCCTTCAAAGGACTCATCACAAATATGCTGGTTAAGTTCAGAAATGTATTTCTCTTAAGTCCCTTTAAAATGTTGCTCTTTAAGCTAAGATTACAGGTTCACAACCTTTTGACCTGTCTGTATTGGGACTGTTTAACTGCAAGGTCAAAATGAACCCATGCACATTATCTGTATATGTTTGATTCTTTTTTATTTATTTTT
>NW_004949104.1:6992773-7047113 GCF_000317375.1 Microtus ochrogaster
AAAGAGTTGGTTTTCTTTAGGGATATTTTCCTAGGGTTCATCCTCCAGTGGATGGTGCCCATGTAGATATAAATAACAGTAGTTTAACTAAGGGAACTATAAAGTTAAGAAAGAAGATGAAGTTGGAAAGGAGAGAAGGGATGGGTGTGGATCTAGGAGTTGGGGCAAAGTGAGTGAGACTATGATCATAAATGCAACACATTATATTATCAATTACCATTGTATTTTTATCAAATAATAGACTATTTAAAAATTTTCAGGAGAAATAATCACATCTGTCATGTACGCTTAAAAAAAGAAATAACCCTCAAATTTACATTTCAAGAAGATAAAAATCAAGTAGCTAGCAATGAGAAAAGATTTTAAGATATGCTGTAAGATAATATGAACGAAATCAGCAAGATTGCAGTTTCAATCTGCATGCATGTTCAAGTAACGGAGCGTCAGATGAAATGATACAAAGGCACCCACATTCATTTTTCTTTGTAATAGACTGTATATGAAAGGAATAATAAGAGCTTGCCTACCAAATAACTAGCTTTGGAAACCATCATAATTAGAGAAACATTATTCATGGTTTTAATGCTTCATGGACTGTTCCTTGCCAAACAAACTGTTGGTTAATACAGAAGAGGCTTTGAAAATTAAATGTTAGCTTCCTTGTCTAGCTTCCTGTACATTGTGTGGCTCCTAGAAAGAAAGCAGAAGGATTTCTTCCAGTTCTCACTGTTTAGGATGTGAATTATGTCAGAGTTGTTGGCAGACAATGTTTATTGTTGGATTTGTGCTGCTCAATGAAGGAGTATTTCAGAATCAAATCACCTTTCCCAGAAGCACTCTGAGTTGTTGCCCTAGCAGTTCCCAGTCCTTAGCCAAAGCATGAACAGCTCCCTAAAACGCAGCATTAGTTGCGAAACCTCTCGCTGCACAGTAACTCTGTCATCTCTTCACAAAAGCCTCTAACAAATGATCCATTACTGTCATAGGCAAGCTTTTTAAATCACTTCTTAACTACATTTATTAAGGAGTTTGAGCACAATCACCTGAGCTATGGTTTTTCTTGTGTGTTTATTCATAATCTGCAGTCTTTAAGGATGTTCCAATTATAATTTATCTGCTACCTGTTGTGAAACCTGGATAACAAGATAATGCAAGCAATTAGCAAGGTTTGCACACTACTGAAAGATAATCTGTCTCCCGACTTCAGCAGCAGAGTGGAGTTATACTGATAACATTCACTTCTGTTTTATCCCTAAGGACAGTAAGTATTTATTTTCCTAATTCTCTTTAGATCAGGGTGAAGTTCACAGTATTTTGCAGGCAGTTGGATATACAAGCACTCCAAATGAAATGGTGTAAAGCAAGGATTAGCTCCCGAAATGTCCACAGTTCAGGTTTCTATACAGGAATTGTCCTTGTGAGTAGAGCACCTTCATCTAGCAAATACTGTGCTCCACACCTCCTCATTCTCTTTGATCAGTAAAATTGCATGATAGTTTTGCTTACCAACCCAAACAATAGAATCAATACGGTTTTCACTATATATTATTCATGTTATTGGGATAAAATAAAAGTGAACCGAGGAAATTTTGTTCTGCATAGGTCCCTAACCTATCTAGTTACAGGTTCTAAGCCATCCAAGGTAGCCAACAGATAGCGGGTCATGGATTCCCGCTCATGGAGTGAGCTTCACCTCAAATCAGATATTGGCTTGTTCCTTCCACAAACTTTGTATTACTGTGGCAAGCGTATTTTGTAGGCAGGTCACCATTGTAGACTGAAGGGTTTGTAACTAGGCTGCTATTTCCCTGTCCTTTTGGTTGCACGCAGGGTGCTTCCCTGTAACCTTAGTTTGTAGGGGTGAAGGCTGTAGGTGGGCACAAGCCTGACTTCTCTGTGCTCAATTGTGCAGGTGTTGTCTTCAGCAATTAGACTTTACTGTCAATATGTGGAGGCCTTAGCAATGGCCTGATTTGTTGAGCAGTTAGTCCCATGGGACCTCTTTTTTTTTTTTTTTCAAAAGCTCGATTTGATTTAATCCATTCCTCTTGCTGAAAATTTTATTTGGTGATGGAGCTGGGGCTCTGCTTTCCTATTATTTGGGGATTTCGTTTGGATTGCCTATATGGGCCTATTTTAGGAAGCTCCTACTTTATTGTATCTCCTTATCTGACTGCTCAAATGGCCCTTTGTTTTAGTTGTTCCTGTTCATATTCCCTTACTTGCCTACTACTCATCCCCTGTCTTATTTCTCTAAGACTTAAAATTCCATATTTTTTAGGTTTGGAGAGAATGGACATTTTGTTATTCCTGATTTTAGTGGAATTGCTTTACATTTAAATTAATGTTGACTATGGGCTTGCTGTAAATTGCCTTTATTGTGTTGAGGCTTATTCCATATATTTCTGTTTTCTCTAGGACTTTTATTGTCAAAGGGTGTTGGATTTTGTAACAGACATTTTCTGTTTCTAATGAGATCATCATGTGTTTTTAGTTTTTGAGTTTGTTTATATGGTTTGCATTTACTGATTTGTGTATGTTGAACTATATCTTCATCTCTGGAATGAAGCCCAGAGATGTTGATTTGTTGAAGGAGAGAGGGCCTGATTTTGGTCCCAACCACCCAGCTAACTTACACCCAAAATAATCACATAGAAACTGCATTCATTTAAACACTTCCTAGCCAATTAGCTATAACTTCTTATCAGGCAACTCTTGTATCTTAATTCAACCCATTTCTGTCAATCTGTGTATCGCCACAGATTTAGAGGGGATTTACAAGTATGACTTAAATAAATTTTGTTAAATTTATTTTTTACTAGCCTATTTGAAAAAACTGATGCATGCCCACAGAAACCCCAGTTATTTTCAGAATAATAGTTCCTAAATGAGCATGAGAATCACTAATTTATGTTTGATAAGCCCAAATTTGTTCATTTAATTCACAAAATACAGTATATTTTCTTGTTTAATATGGTGTGTATTAACAATATATCAATAGATTTAACTAAAAAGAAAGGAAGAAAGACAGAAGGATGATGTTATTAGTTTCTTTAATCTGATATTTTTCCTCCAAAGGTGAATCATTTGGTATTCACTACTATTCCAACACACAATATATACAACCATGAGACTTACTGTTTTATTATTTTCATGTTACTCTTATAAGTAGGGTATCTGTATTTTTGCTGTTTACTATTATAGAGAACATTGTGTTCAGAGAACTTTGAAGACAAGTCAACATCTGGATGAAACCATAATTCTGAAATCCTAGTTTGGCAACACAAACTGACTATGAAATAAAGATGGGACAGGATCATAGAGTCAAAGTTTTCATCCTGTTGTAGCTAGTAAAACAGGTGAAGGTGAAGTAATGATAACTAATCAAGAGTACATTAATCTTTCCTTCTAGCTGAACAACTTTTTCAGGAGAAATAAAGAAAGAGGTGTGATTGTTGATCAAAGAAAACTCCAGGGAAATATTCAACTGCTTGTAATTTAATTAGAGATAGTCAACGTGATAACAGAGAAAAGACATCATAGCCAACATTTGAAGCAAGCACATTTAAGTGGTAAGAAAATAGCTATGAACTGGTGTCTTTACTACAAAGCTTCACAGAAAATGCAAGCTGTGTTGTTATCACTAAGTCTTTTCTAGTTAAAACTCTTTGAAAATTTAGAGAGTCGAAATACTCAAATTGAAACCTTTGATTATAAGAAGCAAATGAAAAGAGGTTGCTTTTTTGATTGCTTTAGAAAGGACTACGAGACCACGGGGTAGAAGTAAATATTCCACTATAGTGGGGATTCCATAGCTGCAAAATAAAAGGGAATAGAAATCTGCTCCCCACCCCATCCACATGAACTTTTCAAGGGAAGGAAAGCACATGTTCTTTATTAACACTAAGCTGTGGGCAGGGTGCAGATCTCATTGAAGGAAGTTTTAAATTGATTTTGAAACGTGACTGGGAACATTTTGGATACTGGAGGTATTCATGCCAATAAAATATAGAACAGTGACAAGAAGAACAGAATTTTTAGATGTTCAGTCATGGAGGAAAGTAGTACTAATATTTAAGAGAAAGAAAACACAGCATCCCTAAAATTTCTGTAGCTCCTTGATATTATCCTATTATAGTCACCAGAATATAGAAAAAAAAACTTGTCAGTTTCTCCTTATCCCTTCTATGCATTTCTTTAATTGTAACCCTTGCTATTTCACATAGTTTTCTCTTTTTCCAAGTACCTCAGAGAAGAGAACCTCAGGCAATTTCCCCTACCCTGCAGTTAAGCAGTTTTAGTGTGTTGTCAGGGAGGACTGAGTGCCTTAGAGAGACAATATGAAAAAGCGAAGATAAGCAGTATGTTTTTACCTGCAATAGTATTCAGAGATGGCTTCTGTATTTGGACACTGTCCCCTCCTCACTGCTAACAGACACTCCAGATTAAATGTAAAAAAAGAGTACACTTGCCAAACAAATACAGCTTTAAGATATGTCTCAGTTTCTTTTCATTTGGACTAGCTACTTTGAGCCACTTCCAATAGAAGTATTTTGGAGCTTTTACCAGGATGTATGTTCTAGTAATCAGTTTCCTAATATTGTTACAAATATCTGAGAGAAGCGAGCTTCTGAAGGGAAGAGGTTTTTATAAGCTTTCACTTAGTTTTGAGAGTTTCAGTCTGTGGTCAGGTAGACTTATTTTCTTGAAGCAAGCAATGTGTCATGAGAGAGAGCAAGCATATAGCCCAAGATGTGCTCATATCATGATCAGAAATATAAGAACAATGAGTGTCCTGTGCTGTTAGAGACATGGCCTCAAACAAATAAAGTTCTCTTGTAGCCCCCCACATTTTAAAGCCTTTTTAACTCTTCCGATAATGTCAAGATAGAGCCTAACTTGTAAAAGATGTGGTTTGAAAAAGTATGGCATGTGTAGACTTATGTGTTTGAATGCTTGGCCATAGAGAATCACACTACTTGTTGGAGTAGGTGTGGCTCAGAAGAAGTGTTTCACTGTGGAGGCTAGCTTTGAGGTCTCATACATGCTCAAGCTATGGCCAGTGTGACAAACTACTTCTGCTGTCTCTAGAGTGCGATGTGGAGCTATCAGCTCCTTCTGTAGTGCCATGTCTGCCTTCAAACCCACATGTCCTGCCATGGTGGTAATGGACTACACTCCTGAAGCTGTAAGTCACCCTAGTTAAATGTTTTCCTTTATAAGAATTGCCACATGTTGCTGTTTGAAAGATTTCCACAATAGCCCAGAATGGAGTATAATAAAACTTTATTTATTATGGGATTAAACTCATAGAATTTATTAGGGGGTAAATGCACAGAATTTATTAGGCAGTAAACTCACAGAAATCAGTGATCCACAGTCCTCTGCACGTGCAAGGAACTGGAACAGAATCCAACAACCAAGGAGCCTGCACATGCTTTTTGTCTGCATATATAGTACATGAGACCAGTGAGCCAGTATCTTAAAGGCTATTGTTTGAAGGAATTCCCAGAGCAGCCATGATCATGGTGTCTCTTCACAGCAATAGAAACCCTAAAAGACAGCTGTTGGTACTAGATGTAGGGTATTATTGTGATAGGTCTGACCGTGCTTTTGTTTGGAGAAATATGTAACACTTTGGGTTGGAAAAACAGTGGAATGCTTTAAATGGAGACTTTTCTCTGTCTTGCCCAGTCCCACTAAACTGGTTTCTCTTCAACTGCTGGTGCCTGCATCTACTTATAAGATAACCAGACTCAATGGCTCAATATTAATTGTAATTGTTTGACCAATGGCTTATGCATATTACTGACAAGCTCTCAAAATTAAATTGGCCCATTTCTACTGAGCACTACATGGCTGTGACCTACCAGTGATGCCCTCCTTCAGTGACTACATGGCATCTTTCTGATTCTGCTTTTTTTCTCTCTGTATTTTTGTTTGGTTTTCCTGCCTGACACTATTCTGCCTGGCCATTTTACTGAAACAGATTTATTCATCAACCAATGAGAGAAACTCATATTTATATCATACAGAAGGACATCCTGTATCACAATACTTTAAGTGCCAGTTAATGGACCATACTTGTAGGAGCATGGCAGACAGTGGTGCTGAGGGTGGTTTGAATTGTGGGAGCCTGGCTCAAGAGGTTTCAGAGGGAATTTTATTATGTTGCCTAGAGATCATTCTTGTGATATTTTGTCTTAGAATGTAGTTGCTTTTCGCCCTTGTCAAAAAAATCTGCCTGAGGCTAAACTGAAGATTTTTGGATTAATTCCCTTGAAAGAGCCTATGTATAGACTCCGTCTTGTGGTTTTTAGTTTTTTTTCTAATAAGATTTATAATGAGAAGGAGCAAGTTGAAAAAGGAAAAATACAAAATGTACAATTTGAGGAGAAAAGGAACAATAGGAAGTAGAATGGAGCTAAATCCTGTGTTCAAGGAGATAAACAGATTACAAAATGGAATATAGGAAGTGGTTATCTCAGGATGAGAAAATCTATCCAGCCAAGTTTCTAATCTAGTGAAAAGAAATTAAAGAAAAGCTTAGTGCCAGATGTGGTGGCACATGCATTTAGTCCCAGTACTTAGAAGGCAGAGGCTGGTGATCTCTGAGTTTGAGGTGAGTCTGCTCTACAGAGCCAGTTCCAGCATAGCCACACTAAGGCAGTGAAGGAAAACTTTGAAAACTGAAAGCTGGTGAAGATGTATTTGAAGATATAATTCTGGTCCATGTTCAAGTCTCAGAAAATAGCAGAACTTGGCAGCTTTGGCCACATGTTTCTGGCTTTAGAGTCAAGGATAGAAAAAAGGAGTAATATAATTATTAAATATTATTAAATGTTTTCCTTTATAAAGTTACTGTGGTCATGGTGTCTCTCCACAGCACTAGAAACCAGACAGAGGACTTTCTATACTTAAGTCATAGCAGAACTAAGGGGCTATATGCTTTCTATTTTCTATATTTGCACCTGAATCTAGCCATATCTTTACAGTTCCATTTGCTTGTAGTAAAATCTACAGGGGACCTTTTAAACTCTCAGATTAAGTTCTACCTCCCATGGTAGTTCTAGACTAAAATTAGAGGGGTTACAATGTATTCCACGATATTAGTAAGCTTCTACAGTTGGGAAGCACTGCTGTTGGATAACCATAGTCATCTTTCACCCATAACCATTTATGAAAAACAATCAATAGTTGGACCCAGCTGTAAAACCTACAAACCGCAACAATGACCAACCCAGGAGGATAGTTCTGAGTTAAAAATAGTGACAGTTTTGTCTTGAGGGTAACCACCAGATATTTATTATGATTTAAACATTGCTCAATAGGAAATTCATCCATGGTAATATAAACCTAACTGGTGACAACTACCCACAGCTGGTGACAAGACACACCTTGAAGAAAAACCTACTTTACCACCCTCTGCTAAACTGGTAATAAACTGCCTTCTAAATACTTAAATACTTAACGGTGCACATGGGAATATGTAGGCAGATAGTACATTAAATAAATGAACCTATAGGGCCATTCTTATTCAAACCACTACATTATTCATGTAAGAACTTTAAAAAATTCTTAATAAAAGAATTGTTAGGATAAAGGGGTAGACTAGAATAGGATCTAGCCTGGGCTAAATAGCAGCAAAGACTTTATTTATTTTTAGTGATGATGGAAAACCTATCTCTCTCCTCTAGGAAAACCTTCAGTGAAAAAATTACAACTGGCTGGGCGATGGTGGCTGACGCATTAATCCCAGTACTCGGCAGGCAGAGGCAGGCAGATCTGTGAGTTTGAGGCCAAGCTGGTCTACAAGAACTAGTTTCAGGTTAGGCTCCAAAGCTACGGAAAAACCCTATCTCAAAAAGCAAAAAGATAAAAAATAAAAAAAATACATCTGTACATTGACTTTGACTAGATTTCACTAGTCATAAACCAACTTCTTTTCTATTTTATTTTTGAGATTATAATTTTTTAAAACATCTGATTCTCCTATGCTTATTATATCATACTCTAAGCTTTCCAGTTTGTTTTTCTGAGGCTTTTCTCACTGCTGTACTTTGAGCCTTGTGTGTTTTTTTTTAAATAATAATTTCCATTTCCTTAAAAGTACAGCTTTTCTTTATTATGTATGCTTACTTAAAGAAGTAGTAGAGTGTATGCTTATATCATGATTTCAGATAGAAATTATAGCTGACTGTAGTAAGTCCATAAAAATTATGCCAAATTTAGAAATGTAGAAACAGACATTATACTCATTTCATTTTTATTGTGTATTAATCTTTTAAAAACTACTATATGTGTGCATGTATATGTCTTACTTACACAGAGAATTCTCTGTGTTTATTTACTCAAATAATTTAATGTGCTTTTGTTATTTCCTTACCCAGAACATCTTCTAAGTTAATGCAGTCTAAAAGTTGCTGAGCTAGGGGTAAGAATTTAGAAAAACCACTGAGAAGTTTACAAGTGAAACTGAAAGGATTATTCATTTTTGACGCTATGATGGTAGCTAAAAAATCCTGAAAACTTGAAGAACTAGTTAGAAAAAGAAAGTGTGAAATAGCTTTATATTTAAATCACATTAGGTAAAACATTAAAATACTGTGATAAAGTTGGAAATGTCCTAAAAAATATGCTATCGTTGTCAGTACAGTAAATACAATATATATTATATTAATAAAAACTTAAGATATGCTAAGCTGAAGCCTGTCTCGTTAGGTGAAGTTGCTTTGTCTTAATTCACAGTCCTGTGCTCCACCTTTGTAAAGGTTTTAGGCTTTATGGTGTGCAGTGGTGGGCACTTTTTCCAATTTAGAGGTGCTCTTCTCATGTTCTGAGGTGGTTCTTTTAAACCTCATTTTCTGTCTTTCTGACTTCACTTATAATTCAGTTCTTCTTGTTGTTTTCTTCAAGAAAGCTTATAATGATATTATAGTTTGCTCCACACCATTTGACTCCTTCGTGTTCCAAATTCTTAGACAAATCTTAGAGGGAAACGTCCAGCCAGAAGTATTCTCTTCCATTTTTTTGAGGAATCTTGAACTATTGTAGATATTCCCCAGTTGTTTACAGTGTGATTCTTATTTATTGAAATATCAAATCAATATTCTTGGAGGAATCTTGAACTATAGTAGATATTCCCCAGTTATGTACTGTGTGATTCTTATTTTTTGAAAGATCAAATCAATATTTTGTTATTAGCAATACATAATATAGTAAGTATTGGTGGTTCAGTATGACAATAGGCATGTTAGAATAGAAAAAACTCCTGGCCATAAGAATACAGTATCTGATCTGAGTGGAAGTTTGACATACCAACTTGGTTGGTTCAATTGCATGGGAAAAGGACCTCTCCTAGGAAGGTGGACTCATTTTACACCATGCTAATGAGATACAGGAAGTATCTAGACCTTTATTGAGATACTGAGCTTTTTCTTCTTAGCATGCCTGCTTCCTATGCAGCAGCATCACATCGCAGCCGTGTAAAGTTGGGTGTTTGTTAACTTTTCCAAATTAGTCTGAAAAGCATAAAACTTTCCTTTATTTTTCTTTCTATCTCTTTTCTAAGCATGCAGTTTTTAACAGTTTGAGCTTTCTCCACCAACATTTCAGCCATTCCCTATTTTTTTTTTTTTTTTTGGGGACAAGGTTTCCCTGTGTACTAGGCTGACCTAGTACTCACTTTTGTAGACCAGGCTGGCCTCAGACTCACAGAGATCCACCTGCCTCTGCCTCATGAATGCTAGGATTAAATGTGTGCACCACCACTGCCTGGCTGGGCTACCATATTCTTTCTCTGAAATCTCCCTCCTCAACACCTGGTGTCTGGCCTCTAACATAAATGACACAGCTTTTTTTCCCTTCTCTGATCCATTCATCTCTGGGCAGCAGCTGAAGTTTACAGCTTTTTAGCTGTAATATTTTTTTCTTGTGTTTCCATTCAATTCCATTCTAAATGTTTTTATTCATGTGAATATGAGCTTCAAAGATGACTCCAAATCTCCCTGTATTGTCAAAAAGGACGTAAATGTAGTTACAAAAATGACTGAGACTGGTTTGGGTTTACTAGTGAACCATAGAACATGAAAGGAGTTTTTCTCATTTCCTACGAGAATGAATCATCTTCCTAGTGTAAAACACCTAACTAGATGGAAGATTTACTTTGGCGTATAGGTTGGGAAGTTATAGGCTGTATTCACTTGGTCCAATTGCTCTTTGGTCTTTGAAGAGGAATTATATTACAAGGGTAGCATTGCCTAGTGACATCCAACAAACAAAAAACAAAGGAATAAGAAGATGCTGTGTTCCTGTAGTTCCTAGTGTCCTCTTCAGTATATATCTCCAATGATCTAGCAATATCTGCCAAAGCCCTACTTGTTAAATATGTTCCAACTCCCAATAGCACCATGATCTAAGGACCAAGAGAGCCATCAGTACATGGATCTATGAGTGGGATTCAAGATCCCAATTATAACATTTTCTCCAGAAAAAGATTTTTTTAAAACTTTGAACAAACGAATAGGTATGTATGCTCCTCATTTGGACCTTGGGAGCTCAGTCCGGTGCTCCAATGTGGGTCTCTGTCACTATCTCCATCCATCGCCAGATGAAGGTTCTTGTCATGTTCCTATATTACAAATTGTTTAACATGCAAATTTTCACTCCTCTTCATCTCAGGAAAATGCTAGTGGAAAAAAAATGTCTTTACTACGAGAAATCTAAAGGTAGCTATACTTATCTCACAAAATCTAACTTGTTTAGTTTGTACATTTTTCTTCAAGCATCTTTAGGCCTGATGAAGTTTTCAGTTTTGCTAGTCCAGTAGGAGGGATTTGGCAAGGCAAATATATCATGGGTAGGAGTTATGGAAACGACTATCTTGAAATAATGCAAACGTATTTTAACAGGATGCTATCCAGAACTAAATTCATTTTCCTGTATAAATATGTTCTTTAAGTTCTCATATACAACTTCATTTTTGTTGTTTGTGCTAGGATATTTACAGCACATGGGTGTCTATGTTTTAAAGGTGTAAGACTGGTTAAGAAAAGAAGATTTTTTTGATTTGGAATAAGGCTTTACTTTTATATGCTGTGATTAATATAGTTATATCAGTGTTGTGGCTCCACTAAAGCATAAAGATAAAGTTTTTTTTCATTTTCATAGTTGGTAGTAATTAGAATACACGAGTTTATTTTAAATGTGGAAGAAGAAGAAAATAGGTAGGGAGGTTATAAGACAAAACGTCAAGTTGAAAGTTTAATATCCCCCATAGAAATAGCTACAAGTAAAGATACCATGGAAATTAATTTCTCCATCTTGGCAAAGATTACATGGCTAAACATAATAGAAAATTGATTATTGGAAACTCTGTATGACAAGGGCACGATCAATAACAGTATTAGACTGATAAAAATATGTATTGGATGATTAAATTGTGCAGATGAAGCATAGGAAATTTCAAACATTGATTTCATTCAGTTTTGAAAAAAATGTTGTGAATGAACATATCATTCAAAGACTTGTTCACTGCACTTAGCCAATCTTACCTTATCTACATGACTTCATCTCCACGGTACTCACCATCTTTTCCCCTTGTATCAACAGCAGGAATGGTAGTAACACTGTTAGTTACAACACTGCTTGCAGTTACAGAGAATTTTCCGTGTCCTACAGGCAGTTTAAAACTGTTCACCAGGCACGCTGGCTAGGTTTATACCAACTTGAGACAAGAGATAGTCATCTGAGAGGAGGGAGTCTCTACTGAGAAAATGCTTCCATAAGATTGTGCTGTAGGAAAGCCTGAAGGACATTTTCTTAGTTAGTGATTGATGTGGAAGGGCCTAGTCCATTGTGGGTGAGGCCACCCTAAGGCCGGTGGTACTGGATTAACGAAGCTGAGCAAGACATAAGGAGCAGGCCAGCAGGCAGCACCCCTCCATGCTTCTGCATCATCTTGCCTCCAGGTTACTGCTTTCTGTGAGTTCCTGCTCTCACTGCTTTTGATGATGAACTCTTATATGGAACTGTGAGAGAAATAAATCCCTTTCTCCCCAAGTTGCTTTTGGTCGTGGTGTTTCATCATAGCGACAGCAACACTAACTAGGACAGCCAGCAACATTTTATTCCTTCCGTATCAAAACGCTGAAGGGACTATTATTGCTACTTTCCTTCACCAAATGAACAAGACGGAAGTGTGAAAAGTATAACTGAACTTTTCCTAAACTAAACTGAAAATAAACACTGAATCTAAATTCAAAGCTACCTTCTCTGATCCCAAAGTCCATGACATCTGAGACTTTCTATTTAGAAGTATTACAGTTCTGAAAAGAAGTGTTATTATTTCATACTTTACCAAACTTTAATTCTGCTTGTTATGCTCTTCTTTATTGCTCCCCTGGTAGACTCTAAGACTTCCGTCTCACAAGATCAAATCTCATGTGTATTCTGTCTGTTAAGCATTCTCTTAATCAGCCTTGCAGAATTGATGACTCTGTTGTTTGTACTCCCTTTGGTCCTGATCCAAACTGCTAATCTTCCCTTATCCTAATGTAGTGTGATTACTTATGCACACATCTGTCTGGAATATATGGAACATACAACATATGTTGTTAAATGGATGGGGGAATGAATAAATGAGTGCACGATACACAGAAAATATCATATTATCCTGACTAGAAATACAAGCTTGCTATAGTACTCATTAAAACTGATCATTTATTTAGGTTTTTAGAGCAGGTAATAGTTATTTCACTACAGTAATTACAGAAATGTTCTCAGAAAGGATTAATTTACATTGATGGGGTTTAGCTTATTAGCATAGTTTTACTGGATTTGGCTACAAATATTCTCTATGTCATCTTTTCTTAATATTTTCTGCTTAATCAACCATCAATTATGAGCAATATATATTAAAAGAAAAAGCACTTAAAATTGGAGATACCAAAAGTGAGTGACAACCTTCTATGAATTCTATATAGTGAAAATGAATTTTTTTAGTTTGATTAATTTTTGGCTACTTAGAGTTTGAGTAAAAAATGTACTGATTGGACAAAGGCAATTTTCTTTGGGAGAAAAATCATTTAGAAGAGAATGTCAACCACAATAATAGGACAATAGATCTCAGAGGATTCCAGTAAGCTCCCCAGTTCCTTGTTGTTTTATATATAAATTTCAGTAATAGGAAGAGCAGTAAATACAACCTGAAATAGCTGTTTCAGCTAAGTTATTTTGTCCATGCTTGAATTACTTTGTGGGTTTTTTTCTTACAGTAAGACAATATAGTGAGAGGAGGGGGAGGAGGGAGCCTGTTATGTTCTTTAGTAGAAAGATCATCCAGATTTTCTTTTGGTTTGGACTTGTTTCAGATATTTCAAAGGCTCTGGAGGAAATCACATTGGGTAACAGCATTAGCATTTTATCATAAGATGCTTGTGACACAACAGAGTTGGTGTTAGCAAGCATATGCATTGCTTTTCTCATGGTTGTCATCCAATTATTTGGCAGAACCAATGTAAATTAGGAATGGTTTGTTTTGGCTTATGGTTTCAGAGGTATCAGTACATCATATTGGGGTGAGCATGTCAGAGCAAAGTAGCCCTGAAATCAGCAAAAAGGATTAGGAAGGAGCAGAGCAATCACTCCAAAGATACCTTCCCAGTGATTTACTTTGTTCCATGAGTCTTTGCCTCCCACCTTTTACTACTGCAAAATAATATGTCATGGGAATCAATCCGTTCCTTAGGTAAGAGCCTCCATGGTCTAACTTATGAATATGCTTTCACAGATGTATCTAAGGTGTGCCTTTTAATATCTTTGGTGTTTTCTTTAAACAAACTCAGCTGATAATCATAATTAACCAGCAAAGGGAGTTTAGTGGATATCAAGGGCATAGTGGGAGTCGAAGTGTCTTACAGACGAAAGTTAAAAGCAGTAGCATACATGAGATTCTAGGTTTTATGTGAATGGCCAGTCTGCTGGACCTTTGAGGGTATAAAAACGCTGAAAAATATATGGGGAGGGATGATACAGTTTTATCATTTTTTTTGTAAAAAAAATGGATTTCCATGGAGAAGTTGAGCCAATAATTGATAGAAACTAATGAGCACCAAAGACAATCACCTGAGACCTAGTGTGGTAAAGAAAAGAAAGCCACATCTTGTAGTATTTAGAGGTTCTTGGAGGAACTTGTTAACTACTGGGGATGAGATTAATTATCTAAAGAATAACATAAAGGAAGGAAGAAAACATCATTTGTACTTCTTCACCAGTCTGAAAATATTTATTACTTAATTTCAGAAACAGGTTATATATCTGTAGTGCAATCTGCAAAATCAAAATGACACTATGTCTACTTATAAAATCAGAGTACCATACATTTGTACGACAAGTACATTTTTGCTCTTTATTATGTCACTAGTTTGATTTCTTAAAATGCTTTACCACTCCCTTCCCCCTACGCCTTAGTTTTCCTACTTCAATGCATCCCTTTTCTGGAATAGAATCAAGTATTCAGATTCTTCTGAAAGAACTCAATTGTAATAGGTTAGGATAATCAGCCAGGCCAACCCCTCCATTCCAGCGTCAGAGTTAATCTTTGATGGTACATTAAACCACAGTAGAAGCCTTTATATCTTATCATCTTATCATCACTTCAGGACCCAAACCCTGCTAAATGTATTGTTTACTTGAGGGTAATCATAAAAATCAAGGGTTAATTATTGATGAGAGGGAGAGTCATGTCAAATTGTTTGCCTTTTATCACTTTAGGCAATCTGCCAATTGTAAATCTTGGATAAAGATAAATAAATAAATAATGACACATCACATTCCTAAAAGATTGTATTGACGATCATGGTCTTTCAGCTTATGAAAATCCAATAAATCCAATAATCCACTCAGTAAGGTTCAGTGTGACTTGAAAACACAGCATATTTCTAAATGTTTTACTCACACTTTGGACTATCTGTTCTCTATATAAGGTGGCCAAACTACTTCTTCAAACTCATCTACCCTGACACTTTTAAATAGGTAGGATACCAGTAGGGAAGTTCTTTAAATTATGATATTGATTTTCTATATTTATGAAAATATTTAAACAATACTTGGAATTCTATTGGCAACAAACATTCAGAGACGTCAATGATAGTCACTAAGAGCCTGCTTCTCATAGTACTGGGGTTATCTGTGTCTTGGTAACTCTTACCTTTTGTTAACTTCTTATTTCAAATTTTCTATAATAACACTATTTCCATGACATATACTATTTTGTTGTGTTATATAAAAATATTTATTATTTTCTGCTTATTTAGAATAAACATAAGACTACCATTTAAAAACGAATTAAAAAAATTCTATGACTTGTGGCATTTCACATAATATGATGATAAACTTAGAGAGGAGATGAATACACTAGAAATGTGACATTATTTTCTGACAACACCTGAAGTTATTGGCTCACATAGTTCTCTATTCATCCTAATGTGCCAGAACACTTCCCTAGATGGGGATCCTCTTGAATCTGGATGAAACCAAATCTGAAAATACTGATGGTACATTGTATAATTTGATAGCCAGGCCTCCATTCCTGACTTTTGCAAATAATAATTTTCCTACCACATTTAAATTCACATGATGCATTTTGACATCTAATCTCGTTTCCTCTTGTTCAGTCAGGAATGATTCTTCTGACTTTGCTTTATTTTATTTTCCTAAAATATATGCTTACTATTTTATTGCAATACTGGTGTATTACAATATATGCTTACTATTTTATTGTAATACTGGTGTATTACTTCTACCTTTGAAACAAGCCACTCTAAATTTTAGTATAAATTGAATATTTGTCTTTGTTAATTGTTTCTTTAAGATCATCCCTCATTTATAATCTTATTCTGAGTTCTAGTTATTCCTTTATATATTTTCATTTATTTTGTGTGTTTCCTCCCTCATTTATTTTGTTTACATATTTATATTTTGAATTTCAGTTAATACTTCTATTTTTGCTGAATTCAACTTTCCAAAAACACCATCCCTACATACATGACAGCTGCTTCCAAATGTTAAGATCAACTAGTTTCTGACGTCTGTGTTCAGTATCATGTAGAAGTCCTAGATAATGTGATTTAAAATGCAGCAAGCTCTACCAATTTTCATCTTGTAATAATAATCAGTTTGTGACACCTGTGATTAACTCCAGAGAAACTAACCCTTGATACCATTTCATTCTCTTACCAAGTCACATCAGTCCTTGATTTGCATACTGGGTCAATAACTGATTTATTAATATATTAATTGCATATGGTTCATAGTCATTTATTAATCAGAGAATACTTTGGGTCAAAATGGATAAACATATTTTATAATATGTAACATTTAATATTTTTCAGGTCCATTGAATTTTTCCTATTTTTCTTTTCCTGAAAACAGATTTTTTTGATTTGACATATTTCGTTTATGGTTTCCCTTCCTCCAACTTCTTCCAGATCTTCTCCACTTTACCTCCCATCTAAATCCACATTCTTTCTGTCTGTAGTAAACCAGAAGTCTAAAGAACAACAATAAAATAAGATAAAAACAAAACAAACAAACAAGAATAGGACCAAACAAATAGACAAACATCAGAAAGAGCCAAAAAAAGAAAAAAAAGCACCAGAAGCACATCTGGAGGCAGAGATAGACATATACAGAAATCCCATTAAAACCGTAATATACTGAAAGATTCCCTAAGGTTAAAAAAATGCCCTGACAAAATATCATGAGGCAAAGAATCTTCAAAAACGCCACTGAGTTCATCTGTGTTTATCATCATAAAAGCTAGTTTTATCCCCAGTGAGACTCCTCTGGAAAAAACTACTTTTTCATTTGTGAGTGGTTGCCAACTGGAGATACTTTCTGGGTTAGAGATGAGGGCTTGTGTCTCCTTACAGCTCTAAGACCCCATCTGGCACAGACCCAACATGGCTCTGAAAATTCCATCATACTCGGTGTGAGTACATTTGGGTGTTGGCCCCTCTGTGACCACAGTGTCTTATATCCTTGGTGTTCTCTTATCTACTCTAAGTCTTATACTCTTTTTGTCTCATTTTTGCATGATTTCCAGAGCTTTCAGGGGAGATTTAATCAAGATAATCCATCTAGAACTGAGTGATTCAAGGTTTCTCACTCTCTGCACATTGTCTGATATATATTGGTTTTTCAAGACAGGGTTTCTCTGTGTAACAGTCCAGGCTTTCCTGAAACTCACTTTGTAGACCAGGCTGGCCTCAAAGTCATTGAGATCTGCCTGCCTCTGCTTTCTAAGTGCTGGGATTAAAGGTGTGGGCCACCATCACCATATATATATATATATATATATTCAGGGCTATTGCATAGATAATGTGTCTTCTCTGCATTCTATTGTAGTAGTTTATAATATATTTAGTTATAGAAAAAAGTAGAATTTTTCATGCCTTTCTTCTCTCGGCAATTCAAAGCAGATTCTTGAATCTAGGTGTGATGGTTTGAAAGAAAATGACACCCAAAGGGAGTGGCACTAAAAGGAGTTGTGACTGGTTGAAATAGGTGTGACATTTGTTGGAGGAATTGTGTCACTGTAGGGGTAGGCTTTGAGGTCTCTTTTGCTCAGGCTTCTCTCATTGTGACAGGAAGACCACCCCCTGTTGCCTGAAAGATGCAACTTTGCCAACACCATGTCTGCCTGCCTGCCACCATACTCTCAGGTATCATACCCCTCACCATGATGATAAAGGAATAAACCTCTGGAAATGTAAGCTACCCCCTAATTAAATGTGTTCCTTTATAAGAGTTGCCATGATCATGGTGTCTCTTCACAGCAACAGAAACCCTAAGACACTTGGTCCATTTTCTTTTTATCACAGTGGGTGCTGACAGATTTCTATTTTGTCAGGTGAGTCACAGTCTATTACTATACTGATTTCTTCTGATGTTCAAGATTTCCCACATTCATCTTGGTACAAAATCCAGAAGATTTCTTCCTTGTCTTTTCAGTATGTCTCATCACCCTGAGAACAGTTTGTTACATTTTGGCTCAGCAATATGTTGTCAATTCACTTTATACGCTGTTTGCTGGGAGCCTTTTAAGCACTCCTCAATTGCTATAGTTGCTAACCCAACAGTCTCCCTGGTCAGCGAGCTTACTTCCTTCCAGTCAGGATCTGGAAGCATATCCTGAACTGTCCCCATTTTCTACCCTAGAGAGTCTTCATTCTGTAGAGACCAACTTCTCATACACATTTACATGGTCTTGCTGAATCTATGAGTTGGACTTTGGTGTCAGAACTGAGTTTGTGTGGGTATCCTTTTCACCATTTGGAGTTATTAGATTTTACTCAAGGCCATCAGTACCACCCTTGAGTTCATTAGACCTCTTTATTCTTTTGATGCTGCCATCAGGGCCACTGAGGCATGGTAGCGCCTATGTGCTGCAGGGTTCTCAAGTTGATTGGTTTTATCTAGAGAGGTTTAGAATGATTTAAAGAAGAGTGATAGGATTTTAGATGAAGTTAAATCAAAAGTCCTAAAATTATAATGTTAGCTCTAAAAATTGCCTACTCAAAACCAGATTTTGTTAATTTCTCACTAAAACATCAAACATAGAAGAGTGTCTCAAATTCTTATTTATATGTAGATGTTTGCCTAATGTATCTTGTCATCTTTAGATCTTCCTCTCTAGTTGAAATTCAAGCAGCTGACATCAATTATTCAATAGACAAATTTCCCTGTTTGGTGATTAGTACAGTCTGTTCCCTATTGCCTATCTCTTTGGCTGCTTCTCTGACTCAAGAGATTTATTATATCCTTTGGTGATAGAAGCAAGCATCTATAAGTGGTGTAGGAGGTCCTTCTGTCTTTGTGTTGCTTTCATTGGTTAATAAAGGATCTGCTTTGGCTTAGTTAATAGGGCGGAAGTTACGTAGGCAGAGAAAACAGAACTGAATGTTGGGAGGAAGAAAGGCAGAGTAGGGAGAGATACCATGGAGCCGCCAGAGACAGACATGTCTGGTAGGCCACTGCCACGTGGCAATACACAGGTTAATAGAAGTGCGTTAAACTGAGATGTGAGAGTTAGCCAATAAGAAGTTAGAACTAATGGGCCTAGCTGTAATTTAATTAATACAGTTTCTGTGTGGTTATTTCAGGTGTAAGCTAGCGAGGCAGCTGGGATGAACCAGCAGGCCCCACACTCTGCAACATATAAGTGTTTTTTTTTTTTAATCTACTTATACCTACCACAGTCCATTACTTATACTGGTACTGAAAATTGTTATAAAATACAGTTGTATCATATTAGAGATTTCTGTGCTCTTTCCCTCAATTTTAGGATGAATGAGAATATTTCCAGTCCTCTTTATAGAAATGTATTCTGAAGCTACGTGGCAAAGCAAGAACTAAGGACTAGCTTCTTGCATCCATCTATTCCATTACTTCCCAAAGTTCCTCTTCCTGGATTTCTTTGCTGTCACCTCAGTTCCTTGCTAAAACTGACACAGAGCATCAGCATATGCACTCCTCTTCTGCTTGTGCTTGCTCCCACCATGCACACATAAATACCACTCATTAATACAATTTGTTCTTCTCATCCAAGTTGTGAATTATGCCCTGAGGCCAGCACACCTGACTGCCTAACAATGTCATTTATCTCATTTGGGCTTTCTTGCTTATGACATTCCTCTTATCACAGATATCCATTAATGTTTGTACTTGATAGATAATAACCTTACAGTTATCCTAAGACTCCTTACCTAAAAAAATGACTATTTGTTGCCAGGTATACAATATATGCATGTATATATTGTATATTGTATATATTATGCATCATCTACATAGAGATGGTGTAATTTATTGAACAAATCACAGTTTAATTATGGATGAGAATTTAGGGGAACTTTTTTTCTCCATTTACTATAGGATTGTGTCTCTGGATAGCTTTGTTCAAAATGCTGCTGATTCATTATGTATAAGTGTTACTTAGGGATGATCTTTTTTCAAAATATCTTTCAGGACTGGAATACACTGCCTAATAATCATTTCAATTTCTAAAACTGGCCAAAAATAAAACCCAAGTATAAGTACTAAATATTATAAATTGATATTACATACCAATTGCTTATCTTCTGTATCCTACTAGTATGTAAACTGATAAAAAATAAGCTAAACTATAATATCATCATGACACTGCTCAGCCAACATTTTCCATTCAGCACCAGGAGAGTAAAAAATAGCTATAATTTATAAAAAGATAATAACATTTCATTTTTCTTTCCATTTGGCAATGATGCTGAAAATATAAACAATACCTCAAATTCATGATCTGCCACTCTTTAGCAGCCCCGAAATAAAATGGGATGACTGATATTTTACTTACACCTTAGGATAAAATTTGTGGATGTCAGAGTCAGACTGTTATTAACGAGATGGTTATTTTTGCCTGTCTTTTTTCAGTAAGTCTATTAGATGAGTGTTATGTGATATTTGCTGAGATGTTACAAGGGGGCTCAGACTGGGTTGGGAGTTGCCCTAGCTTGCATTTTGTGTGGGCGCTTGTCATGTTACTTTCAAAGGAGGTTATTATATCTGACAGGATATCTCAGTTTATTTGATCAGATATTAATTTTTCATAATCTCCAAAGGGAAAGGGTATGATTTCAACGCAGTGTGAGAAGTTCTGAGCACAAATAGCCCTCCCACCCATTGCAAATTGAAGTGCATTGCTCCAAGGTAAGAGCAATCCTGTCTGTTTTCAACTGGCTTTGTTTACATTATATGAGAGAAAGATACTATCACATTTATTGTAAAATATTAGGGGAAAACATAATTGATAGAATTAAATCATTTGGCATACACACTGCTTCAGCCTGTGTAGTTTGTTGCTTTGTAAAAAAGATAATAAATTCCTTTATAAATACCTGCAATTAGCACTTAAATGAAAAAGTAAACATTTTCATTTTGTATCATTTAACCAGTTTTTGTTGTTGTTGTTGGCAATTCCTTCAGAAAAATCACTTGCTGTACTAACATATGTTAATTTCTCATGATAATAGTTCTAGACATTCTTATAATTCCTATAGTACATAAATGTGTGAGATCTTGCAAATTTTAGAATCTTATAAAATCCTACAGTGCATTTTTAAAATCTACTTTCTTCCTGTGTAAAAATCCTAGTTTCTTCTGAAATGGAGATAGTAATAATGTCTACTCTGGGTAACTTTACTGCATTTACATAAGGCATATCAAGAAATTCCTGTACCCTTAAATATGTTAAAAATCAATAAATATCAATTTCAGTAGGAATGGGGTAGGGAGTTCCAGTTCATCAATAGGCTTTCAGTTTCTTTCTGTGTTTATGGAGTTATGCTAAAGAGTGATTTAAAGGAAGACTAGAATTGATGGTAGCAGAAAAGGTAGGATTTGAGATATTCTAGCAAGCCTAGCATGTCTCACAAAACTTCAACTAAAATGAAGTAGTTTTCACAGCATATCACTTTTTACATTCCATATTTCTGGGACTTGTAATGACTGAGAAACATATCACACTACTGTAAGAGAAATGACATTTTCTCTTCTCTACATAGAACTAACTTGGAAGGACAGGGTGGTGGAGAGGGAGGAATTAAGCAGAATAGCTAGAACTAACTTGAAAGATAGGGTAGCAGAGAGGAAGGAATTATGAAGGAGGTGTTTAAAGGAGATACGAGGAGTAAAGAACATAAGGAAATCTGAGACCAGGGAGAAGTGGGCATTAAAAGGAATCTATGTATACTACACAGAGTTCTTTAGAAAGAATTCATCTTGATCATCAGTCACTGTTTCTCATTGTCCTGTCTCTACTTCCAATCTGTCCATCAGCTGACTGAATTAGGACTACTTGTTTATTACAGAAAGAGATTTTAATGGATGCTTAGTTTTCCCTATGAATGCAGTGAAGCTTAAAGTAATGGAACACTTTTTATAAATGGAATAAGAAACACATTTAAAATCTTTTTGCGTTATTAAAGGGGCATATTTTAAAGCCGGGCAGTGGTGGTGCACAACTTTAATCCCAACACTCAGGAGGCAGAGGCAGCCAGATCTCTGTGATTTTGAGGCCAGCCCGGTCTGCAAGACCTAGTTCCAGGATAGGCTCCAAAACTACAGAGAAACCCTGTCTCAAAAAAAGGGGGGGAGTATATTTTAATGAAAAAAATACACTTGGCATTTTTTAAACAATATGAAGGCCATGTGTGACTCTCCTGATGTAAATAAGGAGACTATAATAAGCTAAGACCCTAAACAATAGAGGAGAGGGTGCCTGAACTGGCCTTGCCCTGTAGTCAGACTGATGATTATCTTAAATATCACCTTTGTCCAACAACAGATGGAAGCAGAGACAGAGACCCAAGTCGGAGCACTGGACTGAGCTCTCAAGGTCCAGTTAAAGAGTAGAAGGAATGAGAATATGAGTAAAGAGGTCAAGACCATGAAGGCTTCATCTTCTGAAACAGTTTACCTAAGCTAATGGAGCTCACCAACTCCAGCTGGACTGGGAAGGAGCAAGCATAGGACCAAACTAGTTTCTCTGATTGCGTTTGATTGAACAAATCACAGTTTAATTATGGATGAGAATTTAGGGGAACTTTTTTTTTTCTCCATTTACTATAGGATTGTGTCTCTGGATAGCTTTGTTCAATATGCTGCTGATTCATTATGTATAAGTGTTACTTAGGGATGATCTTCTTTCAAAATATCTTTCAGGACTGGAATACACTGCCTAATAATCATTTCAGTTTACCAGGGAGTTCTCTTTTATTTCCCCATTCGCAGGTAAATCCACATGTCCCTCTTTGTGCTCTCTATGATACTTAGCCTCTCTGGAGCTGTGGATTGTAGCATGATTATCCTTTACTCTACTGCTAATATCCACTTGTCAGTGAGTACATACCATATTTGTCTTTCTGTGTCTGGATTACTTCACTTGAAATTATTTTTTTTCTAGTTCCATCCATTTGCCTTCAAATTGGTCTGATTCCATTGCTTTTAACCTCTTCTCTCAGGTTCAGAGTAACTGGATTTATGTTGAGGTCTTTGATTCACTTGGACTTGAGTTTTGTGCAAAGCAATAGATATGGACCTATTTTCATTCTTTTACAAACTGTCATGCAGTTATGCCAGCACCAATTGTTTTCCCTTTTCCATTGTATAATTTTAGCTTCTTTGTCAAGAATTGGGTGTTCATAGGTGTGTGGATTTATGATTCAATAGCATTGATCCACCTGTCTGTTTTTAATGCCAATACATGCTGTTTTTATTGTTGCTTGAAATCAGGGATGGTGATACCTCTGGAAGTTCCTTTATTTTACAGAATTCTTTTAGCTGTCCTGAGTTTTTTGTTTTCTATATAAAATTCAGTATTGTTATTTTAAATCTTTAAAGAATTTTATTGGAATTTGGGTGGAGTTTGCATTGAATCTGGAGATTGCTTTTGGTAAGATATCATTTTACTACATTGATTCTGCCTATCCAAGAGCATGGGAAATCTTTCTACTTTTCGATATCTTTTCCAATTTCTGTCTTCAGAGACTTAAATTTTTTGCTTTACAGGTCTTTTACTTGCTCAGCCAGAGTAACCGCAAGATATTTTATATTATTTGTGACTATTGGGAAGGGTGTTGTTTTCTTGATTGTTTCTTCCTCAGCCAATTTATCATGTGTATATAGGAGGCTACTGATTCCTTTTTTTTTTTAAAGTTAATCTTGTATACAGCCACATTGCTGAACGTGTTTATCAACTGTAGGCATTTCTTGGTGGAATTTTTGCGGTTGATTCTGTATACTATCTTATCATATGCAAATAGTGATACTATGACTTCTTCCTTTCTAATTTGTATCCCTTTGATCTCCTCTTGTCTTATTGCTCTAGCTGGATACGCGAGAACTATATTGAATGGGTTTGGAGAGAATGGACAGCCTTGACTTGTTCCTGATTTTGGGTACTGGGATCAAATGCAGGTTTTCCTACTTAGAAGCTAAATGTTATACACACTCTGCTATCTCTGCAAGCCTAAAACTTACTTTGTAATTGCTTATGGTTATTGAGTACAATGTAATTTTTGTGTGTATGTATTATTGTACTGTGCATATTCATGTGTGTTTGCATACTCACATGTGTGTGAACATGAGTTTGTGTGTAGTACAATTGTGCCTTGTATGTGGGGGCAATTATGGATAGCCAACATTGTTGTCAAGTGTCTTTCTCAAATGCTCTTCACCGTATATATTGATAAAGGGACTCTTGCTGAATCTGGAGCTTCTCATTTTAGCAATTGTAGTGAACCAGCTTGCTCTAGGGATTTTGTTTCTGCTACCTTGAGTGGTGGGATTATAAGAAGGCTGCCACTCCCACATGGCACTTATATGCTGGAGATACAAATTTGGGCCTCATGCTAATGCAGAAATCTCTTTACCCACTGAATCATCCCTTCAAACTCCAATGTGATATTTTGATATATATATACACTTAGTCAAAAGTAATGCATTTTTTTTATAATTTTATTATTTTCACACAATATATTTTATTATGTCTTCCCCTCCTCCCAAATCCTCCCAGCTGTGACCACTCCTTGACATCCAGCTACATTATTTCTTTTAATGAGGTGAAATGTTATTTCATTCTGGTTTTGATTTACATCATCCCAATGATTGGTGATGTCAAAAATTTTTCTTCATGTGTCTTATGGCAGTATGCATACCTCTTAAGAAATATTCATCCAGATGTTTTTATTCATTTTAGAATCACATTATTTATTTACTTAGCATTTAGTAGTTTTAATTCTTATGGATTTGGGATACCAATTTAATCAGATGTTTGGTTTGCAAATACATTTGTGTGGTTCTATTCATCAGCTAAATTGACATCTTTGTGTGTTTTTCTTCTTTCTTTACTGTGTTGAGGCTTGTGGCTTGAATTAATGCCACTTTTCTATTTTTGCTTTTGTTGCCCTGTGTTTGTGGAGATTATTTTTTAAAAAGTCATTGCTGAGCATTTGTGCTTCTTTATCAGTCATTTGATGCAGTTGCCAGGGAACGGGCACATATTGTAGCAAGACAGTTTCATTTAAAAGCCTGGAAAAGTGGCTGTACAAGTTTGCACTCCCACCGGCAGTTCCCCTTATTCTATTTCTCCAGCATAATCTGTCCTCAGGGTTTTTGATTTTAGCCATTCTGACAGGTGTAAGATGTTATCTCAGAGTTGTTTTGATTTGCATTTCCCTGATGGTTGAGGATGTTGAGCAATTCCCAAATTGTCTTCCAGCCATTTGAGTTTCTTCTGTTGGGAATTCTCTGTTTAGATCTGTACTCCATTTTTAATTGGATTGTTCAGTATTTTGATGTCTAGTTTTTTGAGTTCTTTATATATTTTGGAGATTAGCTCTATATTAGATGTGGGGTTTTTGAAGATCTTTTCCCATTTTGTAGACTGTTGTTTTTCTTGTTGACCATGTCCTTTGCCTTAGAGAATCTTCTTATTTTCAGGAGGTCCCATTTATTAATTGTTGCTCTCAGTGTCTGTGCTACTGGTGTTATATTTAGGAAGTGGTCTCCTGTGCCAATGTGTTCAAGGCTATTTCCCACTTTCTCTTCTGTCAGGTTCAGTGTAACTAGATTTCTATTGAGGCACAGAGCAGCTGGCTCAGGCTAGAGGGAGCTCACTGACTCTGGACTGATATCTGGGGCACCTGCATAGACCCAAATTAGGCTCTCTGAATGTGGGTGACAGTTCTGTGGATTAGGCCATCTGTGGGGCCACTGGGAGTGGAACAAGGATTTATCCCTAGTGTGATAAAGTGAACTGTCTTTTTGGACCCCTTTACCCATGGAGGGATACCTTACTCAGCCTTGATACAGGGGCCAGGAACTTGGTCCTGCCTCAACTTGGCAGACTTTGTTAACTCCCCATAGGAGGCCTTACCCTTTCTGAGGAATGGATGAGGGGTTGTGGGGAGAGCAGGAGAAAGGGAGGAAGGGGGAAACTGTGGTTGGTGTGTAAAATGAAAAAAAAAAAAAAAACCAACAACACTTTTAAATAAAAAATTAAAAGAAAGAAACTTGATTAAACTGTTTTCATGATGGAATATGAAATTTGGAGATTTGCATTCCCAGGCCATTGATCACTAATATTTGGCTACAAAATAAACTCTTTTTTATCCTTTTCTTAAAAGGAGACTGAAAAATAATTTCTCAATGGGGACTCAGCTGTAACCAGTTGACTACAGACACTAGCTAATGGCTAGACAATAAAGTTGCTGAATTTGAAGGTACAGTCTAGGCACCACATCTCCCTACCCCCTACATTCACTTTGATAACATGATTAGCAATTTTCCTCTCTTTTTGTTTCTAGTTTGACTAGGCAAACACTATAGTTTACAAGATGGATTCTGACCTTGTCCTGTAAAACTAAGCATCTGTCTGAATTCAGACAAATGTAAATATGAGCACGCTAAAATTAATGATATCTCACCTGAACCTTGAATTGGCATCACTTTCTTTAATCCATCCTTTCCTAAAATGCCCTAGACTAAAGACTGTAGAATACTTGCCAGGAAATATGCGCAATAAACAATTTTTTAATGTATGGATGATATTTGTGCAGATTCTATGCTCTGTTGAAAAGACTATTGAATATGTATCATTTAAATTAGTGAGATGTAAATATATGATCTGGGTATCAATATAGATTTAATAAAACTCTAGTATTAAAAATCATGAGTTTTGTGTTATGGCTGGAGTTCAGTTGGTAGAGCACTAGGTTGGATTCCTAGCAATGTACAATCCAGTAATGATGGTGTATGAATGTAATCCCAGCATTTAAGAAATGAAAGGACGAGCATCAAGAGTTCAAGGTCATCCTCCACTACGTAGTGAGTTCAAGGACAGCCTGGGATACAAAGAGAATAAAATAGCCATGGTTTGTGAAGTCAGAGTGCCTGAATTTGCATTTTGGTCTCCTTGCTGAATAATATGAACTCAAAATTAAGTTTATTGTCTTTTTAATGACCATAATATAATAGCTGTTTCTTAGGCTAGTTAAGTGTAAAATAAAATTGTTTATGTAAAGTGGTTCTTGGTACAATTTACTCAGTCAGTATTGACTGTCATCTCCTAAATCAATTTGTTATTTCTGTAAATGGTTCATAATAAGAACAAAATGAAATCCCAGTGAATTCAGCCCCATCATTTACTTAGCTCGGACAGCCCTCAGTTGCCTGTAATTCACCAACCCCTTGCACTGTGTGGCCTTGTGTTCACAGTTACTGCTAGCCTTTAAGCAGCTCTTCCCACATGATTGCCTTTAACAGAGACTCATCTTTCTCCCAGTGAAGGAAATGCTTTTCTGAGCTTTTCGGGTTCTTCCTGGAAACTCACTTTATGATGTTTGTACAGCGTGTTCTTTACGGTGTTTTTATCTCTTTTTAAGATAATCCTCCCCTGGCTCAGTCTTTGTCTTATGACTCTGCTTGTGTATAGCTCCTCTCAACACAGCAGATCAAATTCACTCTGTGCCCTGCCCACATGGGAATTCCAAACCCACTCCCTCAGGCTGTGAGTCATTTGACCTTAAGCTCTCTTAGAGCTCTCCCTATGGGTCCATAGTTGAGCCTTATTCTATATTCTCACGTCTCAGGTTCCTCCTTTGCCTTGTTGAAAGTTTTCTTAGCTCATTCTATAAATGTGGATGGCTTCAAAGTTTTGAGCTTCATATACAAATCATCAGTCCACCTTCTTCACTGGTGTGTAAGTGTGTTCCCACAGGTTGAATTATTATCTCTAAGTGGAGAAACTAAAATTAATATTTGCTGAATTAGCTTGTTTTGAAACATACAATAGGGAACCTTCAACAGCAAGCTAAAAGACCTCTAGTCTTTGACCATAAATGGTCTGCATCTACGATGTTGAATTCTGTTGTCTTTATTAATATTTCCATCCTCTTAGTAGCCAGAATCAAGAATCACATATTCATGTTAGTTAAACATATTTCAGTGTTTTTAATTCTTTCTGTTTTAATCTAATTAAACCTTTCTATATACTTGCATGTGCCACAAAGGCTAAAGTAGTCTAACACGCACTTATTAGGTGCTCACTCAATTCCAATCTTACAAGGTCATATAATAAAATCATGGATATGGGATGATTTTATCCTTTAAAGAATTCTTTGGGGGTGCAGAAAACAAACATTTAGTGATAATATACAGAATCAGGAGTGAGTCTATTGTCCCGCATCAAATGCTATGGACACTAAAAAATAAGAAATTGATTCTGGTATTAGGATCTGTCACGGCAGCCTTCAAGAAGACGTGGCATTTGAGCTGTTCTGACGATGAGACAGGCATCCTTGACATTTAAAGGTTTACAGTCCATAAAATGCCTCAACTTGCCAACATAGTAACAGATACTTACCTGCCCAAAGGACCATCTGACAAGCTATAAAAGACTCCTTACCCAGTGTTCCAGTGCCTCAGAAATCATGCCTGGTTCTCCCATTTAAGTATGCATCAAACTCGATCTTGACATCTACTCTCAAACAAATAGCTTTGGACGTTTTCTTTCTTCTTGTACCTGTTCTCACTAAATGATTTTTTTTCACTGTCTAAAAGTAGCTGAGAAAAATTGGGTCCTAGAAATCCAGACTTTTTGAGAATTTGAGATTCATGATCTCCTTGGTTAAGTAATAAAATAATTCAGAGTAAGACCAATAGGGCAGTGATGGTAATTCCGAACAATAGAAGAGATATCAGTAATTTTTTCAGAATTATAAATATTTCAATTGAAAATTTATATTTTGTTTCCCTGTTGTAGCAGATATCTATGATTTATGAGGGGTTTTATTTTTTTTTTTTTGCATAAACTTGTAAACTTGGGCTTGGAAGACAGCTCAATAGGTAAAGTATTTTCTGTACTAGTGTGAGAAATAAGTGTGTATTGCCAAATTCCACATACATGCTGTTCTGGTATGGCTACCCACATGTAATCCAAACACTTAAAAGCAAAGATGGCTAGCTAGACTGGCCCAATGACCAATTGCTGAGTTCAATTGAGAGACATCGAATAAGGTGAAGAGTAATTGAAGAAGACATTAGATATCAACCTCTTATCTCCATTTATATGCACAATGTGCATACACACCTTCTAACATATGTAAACATGCATAAAGACATGTCTACATACCCAGATACAGATACAAATATAATCCTGTCAAAGGTAGTTTATTCATCCCACTTTATGTGTACCAAAAGAAAATTTGGTAGCTCTATGAAGGAGACTGCATGTTGTTTTATGCCCATGTGAATGAGCAATTCCTTCAACAAAAGAGTACATTTTGGATGTCCACACTATTGATATGGGTAATATCAGTCTGGGCTTGCTTCTGTTTCTAAATGGATCTACCCAGAGGTAAAAAAGAAAGGGAATCACTACAAGAAACCATAGAAGACTGTTACAGGAATTAAAGTTAAACCATGTCTATTGATAAAAAGTAGTGCATGTTAGTGAAATTAGGATTGCCTAGAGTTGCTTTGAGTTCAACTGAGGTTTGGTTGGACAACAAAATTTCCAATAAAATAATAATAAATATTCAGAAGGCATGAACAATGACAATTGATCTGCATAGAAATGTTAATCAAAATTTCTGCATCACTTGATTTCATATGAATTCTGTATTAAAAAACCCACACAATTAGATTTTTTTTGGCTTCATTGCCAAAGAATTATTTTAATTGAGTATCTTCTAATTTTTTTCTGGAAATACATTTTGTATTTCTATTTCAGTAAGCTTAAATTTGAATGGCATATTTAGAAATCAGAAATGTAAGTACCTAATAAAATATATTAAATGCTTGTGGGATCAGATTATTCTAATGGAAAACAAACACAACAACAACAAAATAAATTCGGGCCAATATTTAAAGAAGACTGAAAGAAAGCTTATTTTAGTTACAACCTTATAAAAAACAAAGAGAGCAAATAAAATTATCATAGAATTAATCACAAATATAAAAAATATATATAAGACATTAGGTCTCCCAAACCAGGTGCTACAAGAAGAGAGGAATGTGCAGATTGTTTTGTCGCTGCTGCACAATTCTTCACAGAAGCAACTTAATGGAAGCAGATTTGTTTTGGCTGTCAGTTTGTGGGCACAGTTCATCATGGAGGTCAGGACATGGCATTCAGAGGGTAATGCTGGTCATCACATTGGATCCACAGTCTGGAAGGAGAGAAATTCATGTGGTTCCAAACTAATTTTCCCATTTTTATGCTATTTGGAACCCTGAACCAGGGCACAGTGCTCATCCACATTCAGGATGAGCCTTCTATTTTTTTCGTTAGCGGTCATAGAAATGCCCTTATGTACATATTCAGGGTATTTTTCTACTGTGATTCTTTTTATTATGTCTTTTTGGGAAATTTCCTGGCATGTGTGATTTGTGCTGTCAGAGGTCAGAAAAGGTATCTGATCCCATGGCACTTGAATTATAGATGGTTGTGACCTGCTCTGTGGGTGCTGGGAATCAAACCCAGGTAATCTAAGAGGAGCAGTTAGTGCTCTTAACAGCTGAGCTATCTAGCCCCTCCACAGTGGTGATTCTTCTCTTCCTCCTCCTCCTTATGCTCAATATTATTATTATTTATTATAGCTCGGTCTGTAGCTTAGGTTGTTTCTAACTAGCTTTTATCATGTAAATTAATCCGTTTATTTTAATCTATATTCTATTATTTGTGTTACCACCCTTCCACCTTGCACTTCCTCTTTCCTCCCCATATCTACTGGCATCTCCTGTGTACCTAGATTCTCCTTCTTTCTTTTTCTCCTTAGAAATCCTGCCTATAAGCTCAGTGATTCTTAACCCAGTAAAGTTGATTGTAAAGATAACCATCACAATGGATTGGAATTATTGAACCCAAGTCAACTTTGTTGAAAGTAGTCCTGGCAGAATTGTAAAAGCTCTGAATAAGCATCTCACTCTTAATATGCTTTGCAAATTTAATAAAGCAGAAAGACAAGAAAGCTAGACTTCATGGGTAATTCCTTCCATTTAATTTTAAAATATGGGGAGCTATTTAGAGGAAAATGCATTTTTGTAATATAAATGGTAGAACAATATTATGAAGGAGGATGTGGCAAAACACAGAAGTCACATATGCCAAATATATGAAATGGAGTTCTTCTTAATGAAAACAATTTGCTGAAGTAATGGAAGTATTTGGAAAAAGAAAATTCCTTTGCATGCATTACTACAATTCTTCATACTTATTTTATATATAAATTGAAATGTTAGAGCTCCATTAAAAATAAAATCAACATCTTTTACATCTCTGTTGTAAGCATATAAGTGAGTAGTTAAAATTTTAAATTATGTAGATGGTTAAAAGGCTTACAGAAGAAAACAGATGATGTCATGATGTATATGTTTACTTAACCCAGGCAGCTGGTGTTTTCTAGGTCTATGGCAGTCTTAATTTTTAATTCCAGAGAGGCAATACATTCTATTTGAATATGAGCAACTCCATTTTTCTCCGCTCCCCTCTCTGTCTCTGCCCTCCTCCCTTCAACTTTCTCCGCAAAGTCCCCATGCTCCCAATTTACTCAGGAGATACTGTCTTTGTCTACTTACCATGTAGATTAGATCTATATAAGTTTCTCTTAGCATCCTCATGTTGTATAAGTTCTCTGATATTGTGATTTGTAGGCTGGTTTTCTTTGCTTTATGTTAAAAACAACTTATGAGTGAGTACATGTGATAATTGTTTTTTGGGGTCTGGGTTATCTCACTCAAAATAATGTTTTCTAGCTCCATCCATTTTCCTGCAAAATTCAAGCTGTCATTTTTTTTATTGATGTGTAAATGTCCCACATTTTCCTTATCCATTCTTCAGTCAAGGGGCATTTAGGTTGTTTCCAGGTTCTGGCTATGACAAACAATACTGCTATGAACATAGTTGAGCACATGTCCTTGTGGCACAATTGAACATCCTTCGGATATAGACCCAAAAGTGGTATTATGGGTCCTGAGGAAGTTTGTTTCCTAATTTTTTGAGAAATCACCACACTGACATCCAAAGGGGCTGGACCAGCCTGCATTCCCACCAGCAATGCAGAAGTGTTCCCTTTTCCCCACAACCTCTCCAGCATAAGTTGTCATCAGTGTTTTTGATCTTGGCCATTCTTACAGGTGTAAGATGGAATCTCAGAGTTGTTTTTGATTCGCATTTCTTTGATGAATAAGGATGTTGAACATTTCCTTAAGTGTCTGTCATCCATTTTAGACTCCTCTGTCGAGAAAATTTCTTTTTTTGTAGTAGTTAATAAACACAAAGATCCACAATTGATCAAATTCAGAAAATAAGAGACTGCTGAATGTTCACCCCTAAATCAGTTATCTGTACCACAACTCTTCTTTAGCAGGCCCAGAGAATATTGAAAAAAATGATTGTAAGAATAAGAAGTGGCCAATGATTACTGGGAAACAGTGATTTCTGAACATATCATAGAAGTTGAACATGAACTCACATCTATAAGCTGACAGCTTGCATACAACCTGCACAAACTCAAGACTGACCAAATCCCAGTATGGAGAGAGGAAGTGGGCATAAAATCCCACCTGTACCTAAGAAATTATTAACAATTTATAATTGTTGGGAAAAAAGAGAAAGCCTTAAATGTATGGGTTATGGAAGATCATCTATGCTCCAGAGGACGGCCACCCATCTAAGAATGTATAGGTAGCACTGAATATTTCATATGTCTTTAAGAATATAAAATTTAAACAAAGGTGGATCAAAGTACAATAATAAAAGGATGTATCTTGGAGGAACTGGAGGAAGGGTGGATTATATATTATCAAAATGCATTGTTTAAAATTCTCAGATATCTAATTCACACAGAATTGATGGAGGAAGGTCATTGGTTAAGTAATAAAGAAACTGCTTGGCCCCATAGGTTAAAACATAGGTGGGAGAAGTAAACAGAACAGAATGCTGGGAGGAAGAGGAAGTGAGCTCAGAGACACCATGCTCCCCTCTCCCAGGTAGACGTGATATCTCTGCTCTCTGAGGCACTCGCGATGAAGCTCCAACCCAGGATGGACATAGGCTAGAATCTTTCCCTGTAAGACTGATGCTACACAGATTATTAGAGGTGGGTTGATCAGGATGAGAATTAGCCTGTAAGGGCTAGAGTTAATGGGCCAAGCAGTTATTTCGGGTCATAAGCTAGCCAGGCGGCCTGGGTGCCAGGGACACAGCCCCGCCACTCATATTACAACACGGTATCTTTTAGTCTCACTTCTACTGGTGTCTGTGTTGTCATAAAACTTCCCCTTTCTGTGCTCTCGCTCTCAAAAACAGTACCTTCTGGTTTCAACTATCTTTACTTCTATGCGTGATTGCCCTCATTAAAGCAGAGGGTAGCTTTATGCTTTGTTATTTTCTCAGACCACATGATGTTCTGGACTGATCTAATGGTCTCAAAAGCATTGATAAATGGATAAATGAATGAAAATAAGATTTAGCTCTCCTTACAGTGAATTTTATAATTTTCTTGAAAGTCATAGATAAGACTAATTTTAATATAAAAGAATAATAATATGGAATTATTATTTTTTCTAATAAAATGATTTTTTCTCAGAGTTCTGTATTTTATATGTACATATTTTCTCAGGACTGAACAATAGCAAGAATAGGTTTTAGATTTTGGCAAATGTAAGACTCAATAAATGTTACAATTTTCAATAAATGAATGAAAAAATGAGCACTGGTTCTTGTCACCATGAATTTTCCCTTTTATAATACAGGCCCAATTTTATCTATTTCTTAACAGAATGAGGTAATGATAGCGTTTCTATAATAGGAACTGCGCATATCTGACAATGGGACTATTTCCCTGCAGTGTTTTGTATGTATGTGCTGGGGTTTGCCTTAGAGCAGTACAAAGCAGTATTAGAATTAGGACTCATATAGGAAGGGAATTGGAGGTTATCCATTGTGTACAGTGCTGAAAGCCTGAAACTATGCACCCTTTGCCAACATTCACGTGTTGACTCAGTGGAGATTTGTGTTTTTCAAGCTATGGCACTGCTGGGATACCTACATATCTAAATACAAGTCACTGTTTCCTCTTTGAATATTCCCTCAGCTTCTTGTAGAAAGGAAAATAGGTTTGTGCAGCTAGGGGTCTTTTTGTCAATGCTGCTGCCACATTTCTCTCTCATAAATGTGTTGGACTTGCAGCCATGTGATGGGTAGGTAAGAAAGAAGAGATGGTGATCTTTGGGTGAAACTGTTTAACACCCACGCCCCTCTTCCTGGTTAAAAAGCAGCCACGGTAAGGTGTGCAATGGAGAGGAGGTACTTGGGACAGCATGACCTCTGGGGAAGTGTTCCCACTAAAGGCAGCCTTTTAAGCTCCAAGAAATTGCTTTATACTAAATGAAATACTGATGTGACTAGCTGTCATTGCATCACAAGCCTGTGTGACTCTTCCAGATTCTATCAGTTAAGTAAGTGGACTTTTAGCCAGCCTTAGTAATCGGCACACATATGATCAGGTTGCAGCATTTGTGTCTCTGTTGTGTGTTGGAATGTTGTGTATTACTTGGGAAGTAGGACTTGCAATTTCCGAGGAGTTGTTGATTTGTTTGGTCTTGTTCCACAGCACACGCTGTGCTTTCCACTTAGACAGTGGCGCTGCTGCTTAGGGTTTATTATTATTGCTTTGTTGATATGTTCGGTTCAGGCTTTAAAATATATACACTGTTACTGCCTTCCAACTTTATTTTTAGCTCCTTAGCAATGCGCCAGCATCCCGCCTAAAGCTTACTTTTAGTGTGCAGGCTTTCATGATGTTAAAAGAGAGGGGAAGCCAGAAGCTTCTTGTAATAGTCTGAGAGCAATGAACCTCTAATTTGTGTTAACTGTTGTTTAAAAACCAAAGTGTCCTTTGATAATATGAATACTGGAGAGTATTGATCCCCTGGGGAAACTATCACATGTTACATGTCTTATCCCTATGTAAATTGGTAGACATTCCATAAAAAGTACATTGATCCTTAGAATGTTTTAGAATATTAAAAAATTATGAATATTTTCTTGAAGATCTGCCTACTAACTACATTTAATTTTTTGTAATTAATATAAGTTCTTTTTTTAAGCAAGACTCTTTATATATTGGTTTTACTTCCCATATCTTTGTATATCAGAAATTGTATGCTTTGTCTTTATAACTTAGATTAAAATACTGTAAGAACAGATTCTGTTTATCCATACTTGCATGAGAGAATTAATTATTATCACAAATTTTTTGAGGGTGTGAGTGGATAATAGTGATTTAATTTTTTACTGCTTTCAAAATATCAGGAGGTGCTAAAATTTATGAGGAAGATGTTTTGAACTTTTTAATTTTTCTCTGCACCTAGTGGAAATTTTTAAGGAATATTTTCTCTGACGGTCTGGTTTATAATTATGGACATTGAGTATGGTGAACTCCAAAGGAAGAAAGAGTTGTAACATGAGGGCCTGCTTGTTGGGGTTTCTGTCCTGCCCAGTTCCCACAGCCAGTAAGCCCCAAAGAAAATCATACAGAGATCTCCATAAGATTATAAACTGATTGGCCCATTATCTCAGGCTTCTTATTATATTAACCCATTGTTCTTATCTGTTAGCCACATGGCTCAGTACCTTTTTCAGTGGGGCAGGTAACATCTGCTTCTTCAGTGTATGGGCCAGGACTGGGAGCAATGTTACGGAGTGATTAGGTTCTTCCCAAGAATGAGTGACAAAATGAGTAATGAAATAGTAAATAAAGCAGAAGAGAAATGGGGAGTTTCTAACTAATGGACATTATAAGTCAATAAGACAGTTCAAGACATTTTCAGGATAGCCTTGGACCTATAACCAATAATGTCTTCTTAAATTGGTTCTTGTGCTAAGAACTCTTACCACAATAAAAATAAATTTATCAAATAAATAATTGCATCTGTATACAATATTCTCTTGATTACACTTATTACCTTAAAAATAAGTCTTATATTCATGTTCTATTTGAGAACACTGAAGTGCCATGAAGTTATATGAAATAAGCATACAGAATTGTGTGTGTTGTTATGGCTAATGAAAAGAATCTAAAATATTGGACTGCTTTATGAATCAGGGAATCTTCAACATAGGTTAATCATAATCTAGTACCTTCCTAGAAAGAGGAAATGACAAACAATGCCTGATATCCTGGGCTATATATTTTTTTACTCTTTCTTCTAAGCATCACAGAATAACTTTGATCTGAAACACATACAGAATAAAAAAAAATGGCAGTTTGTATACCATTTTAAATAACATTGTAGTGGCACTTGTCTTATGAAGTGAAAGCGTCTATCCTAACAAAATAACAAGGGCTGTTGGAAATAATCTTATGAAACTTGGCTTTTCAAAGAGCTAGAGAAAGTGGGGATTAGAAAGTAAAATTGCTGTTTCAATGGGAAAAAGATATCTAAAGTAGTAGGATGACTTGGTAAGTCAATTTTGACAGTAAGAGATTCCAATCAACAGTACTTAATTAAAAAAGGCTATGTAATTTCATTCAGTTGAACAAACAGATTAATTTTAAGGAGACACAATGGGATGGTTAATGTGTCTTGACAGATATAGCATCACCTAGGAAAGGAGCCTCTGGCTATGCCAGTAACGGATTATCATGATTAGGTTAATGCTTATGGGAAGATCCATCTTAATCATGGTTGGGGCCTTTCTCTGAGCAGGAACTCTGAATTATATACTATGGAGAAAACCAATTGGACTTTAGCTCTTATTACTTTCTGTGCCTGAACACAATATGACCTGTTGCTTAAAGGTCCTTGCCATGCCTTCTCAACTATGATGAACTATGACCTGGAACTGTGAGACAAAGTAAGCACTTTATCCCTTACAACCTAAGGGAGAAACTAGAATATACAGGTATGTTTTTAAAAAAAAAGAAAAAAATACTTAATCTAATCCTGCACATTGTGTATTATTTTGCTTATATATGCACGAATTGCAAACACTTGAAAATAGTAATTATAAAACTTTATTACCTTTCAAAATTCACATTGGATTCTCCCAATGTATTTGTACTGACTAAGTGACTCCATGAATCTAGGCAGAAAATCTTCAACTTCAAAGCTCTTACAATAGCATTATTGTTCCTAAACAATCTCCTTTTCCAAAGACTTAATAATTACCCAATAAACAGCAGCCATAACATTAGGCACAAATAAGCTTTTGCATTGCTTAAGTTGAATATTGTATTAATGCTATAAAGAAAGCCTTATTAACATCTCTTAAACACTAGAACACTGTAGCTCAGATAAGTTAAATAAAATTCCAGGGCCTGTAGTTATTTAAAAGGAGGAAAAAGTGAAAAATTTCCACAGTGCTTTGACTCCACATCTTTAAATATATATCACTTTTGAGTACAGAGAATTTACTAACCAGCTCCCTTTAAAGGAGTGTGTGTGTGTGTGTGTGTGTGTGTGTGTGTGTGTGTGTGTAAATGCTAATGACAAATTCATTTTGGCAGGTCAACAAAATCCAATTTAGTAGAATCAATCAAGTTTTATTCTCACTTGCTAATTAACAGCTCCTTTGCTTTTTCGACAGCATAGCCAAACTAGTGACTAAAAAGTTATTGGTCTAGGATAGACCAGGGCATGGCTGTCAGCACCCTCCACTTTGAACACAAAAGGCAATTATAGTGAATTTGTCTCTGTCCAATTAATGAAGTTTTAGAAAATGGATCCTTCAGTATTAAAGCCTCCACAATCAGTTTATAAGGGATGGGAATGTTTCAAGTACACTGGAAAAATCCTGAGTAAATAACCCATGATTTTTTTTTAAGTTTCTATTTGGGGTCTTCATTTATTGTTTTAAAGACATTTGCTCACCATGGCATTTTATAAACTGGTACTACTATGCAGTTTCTAGATATGCACTTAATTTGACACTCATTTCTTTAGATAGTTATTTAGATAGAAATATGATGTTAATAAAGTACATTTGTGAGACAGACGCAGGAAAAGTTGCTCCTATAGAAAGGACAAGAATACTTGATGAGAACTGTTACATCTGTAACAGTTTGAGGAGTCCAAGCAAACACCAGTTCTCCCCTGATTTTAATTTGTTCTGAGTTCATTCCTAGATGCTAAGAGACACATATCTCCTCACAGGTGTACATGACAAACATTTACATTATCTGATGTTTGTATAATACTGAAATATAAAGATCTGAACACTGCTACTGAGGGTCACCTAGTCTACCTTAGTGGAGTTTTCTGATGGTCCTTGAATCTCAGTTGAAATTCTTGAAGAAAAAAAAGTCAGTATCAACCGAACAGAGAAGAGAGAAACGTTGTTAGGAACATAAGTCTTCAATAAATGTCTATTCTCTTATTGTAAAGAGTAGTTTCTATGGTCCTTAAAGAGAGCTTGGAAAGTCATGTTCCCAGGTCTACTTATTCCCTATGTCACTTCACAAGTAAAGAACAACAATGACATCTTGTCCATTGAAAGATTTATTTTTTTACAGAAAAAATATGATGGATGATCTAAATTTGTGAATAATAAGATGCTTTTAGAAGCTGTTAAATAAACAACACACTTAGTCACTTACATATTTAGGGAATAAGAAATGTATTAACTAAAATTATGATGTATGAAAACATAACAATTATTAATTAAAGAATCCACATCAAGATTTCAGATGAACAGGTCAATATTATAGCGCAATTTAACAGGTCAATGCCATAAAACAATTTGTCAAATCACAGTTCTGTTAAATCCATTCTAACCAAATTTTCTGTAATGGGTTAGAGTACAATTGGAATGCTACTTTTAAGCAATTGTTTCAGCATCTGAGCAGCAGAAAAACAACCTTAGGCTAACACCCTCAAATCTGAAGAGCATCTTCAGTCACTCCTTGTAATGAGTCTTTTTTCCCCTGACGGGAAAGTCGAGGTCTCAGCTCTCAGGTTCTCTCAACATTTCAACAGCGGACTGAATACCCCACTGGCAGACTGAGTTCTGTGTCTGAAAGTATAAGTCAGTCAAATGTTCAACTTGCATTTCTGGTCTGGCCTCAAAGTAAACAGGACTCACTAGGTCTGGATGTTTGCACAGCAAGTCTATCAAGGGGTTGGGAATCGCTGTCACCATGATCTTCTTCCCTTTGTCAGACTGCCACATGATGTTGTGAATCAGGATCATTGGTTCAGGTACCCCCTTCCTCAGCCTACAGCACGGTGGTAAGAGGAGGTCAGGATCATGGCTTCAGGAACCTCTTATTGCTTCTCCTATGGAGTTAGCCATGGCTGTGATGTTATCATGGCTGGCATTCCTCTGTTGGACACATCAAACCAGACATGCTGGAAGCCACCCCACTTGATCCTCATCCTGTGAAAAAAACACAGACATGCCCTTCACCCCATACTATCACAGGAATGGGTCCTTTCCATAATCCAGTGCAAGGATCTTTCCACCTTGCTTTCGAAAAGGTCACATTGTGCTCACCTGTTAATGCTCTAGTTCACTATAAGATGCTAATGATTAGATAAAGATTAAAACTTGTCTAATAAAAGTTTGACATTACCAATGATTTCTTGAAGTTGACATGTTTGATAAGACAAATTTCAATTTTAATACAGCTGCATACTGTTAAGAAAGACTCTAGACCAGTTCAAAAGGGCATTCCCAACCCTGGTGATCCTCCATTCCTTTAATTAGGAGATATTATAGTCATAAAAATACGTATGGTGCAAAGTATAATCTACTCAATTGCCATTAGCTAATTGCTGATGAACTCTCTTGACAGAAACTTGGCTCAGAGACACAGAACCCAGAGGTACTTTCTCCCTTAACCTTTTGATTACAGAGGTCACCAGCCAGTAATGAGTCTGATTCTTTCCTCAACCCCAGGTACATAAGACATGGACATGCATAGTTGGAATGCATGTACCAAATATGGGTCAGTCTGGGAAATGGAAAAGTTTACCTAAGGCAAATGCAATCATCTGTCCTATTGCAGAAGCACAGGAAATATTGGAAACATGAGGCCCCATACTTCCCAGAAGAACTATAAATAGTTAAATTTTGAAGGTGTGGGAAAGTCATATGCTTTCATAGTGTAGCAATGGTACATTGCCTCATTCTGCCTCAGGTAAATAGCCCCCTTCTTGCTTCTGCAGAAAACTTTGATTAAGTGAATTGGGTCACACACCAGACAAAACATGAAAATAGGAGGTTCCTTGGGAAGAAGGAATTTGGTAGGAAGGAGAAGGAGGAATAGAGGATGATGGGGAAACTTTGATAAAATATTATTATTTATGTATGAAATTTTAAATGAATAAATAACAGGCCAGTTTTGTAAAATATAAATTTGAAACCTCATGATTTTGATACCTCAAAATATACACAAACATACTGTGAATGCCATTACCAGCTGACAAAACTGTTTCCTATCATAAATCCTCCCCCTTTCTTCTGGTCTGTCACATTGCTGATATTTAAGCATGGCTTTGAAATCCTTTCCCACCTTTTCTTTTTTCTTTTTCTTTTTTTTTGGATTTTTCGAGACAGGGTTTCTCTGTAGCTTTTGGTTCCTGTCCTGGAACTAGCTCTTGTAGACCAGGCTGGCCTCGAACTCACAGAGATCCGCCTGCCTCTGCCTCCCGAGTGCTGGGATCAAAGGCGTGCGCCACCACTGCCCGGCTCCTTTCCCACCTTTTATCCATACACTCCATCCCAAATCCTTTAAAGATGGGTGCATACATGTCCTTCTCTTTCTGTCACTCCCTGTTGGATCTCTAGGACGTATTTCCATATGGCACATGCCCTGCCTGCTGTCTTTAGGATCTGTGGTTTAATAAATTCCTTTGATTCTTCTTAAAATGTAATTACTGTGGTTGTGTTAGAATGATCCTTAATGACCACAGGAAGGGGAATTATGTCTCATGTCTCAGTTTATGATACAGCTGATGCTTGCCAGTCTCAGAATCTAAGAATATAGTTTTTTTTAATTAGATAATACACACATAGATACACACACACACACACACAGAGAGAGAGAGAGAGAGAGAGAGAGAGAGATTAAAAATGTCATTAATAGTATATAAAGAGAAAAAAATCAGAGAAACAAAAACAGATGATTACCATGGACAATTTAAGTAGCAAACCCAGTGAGGACCAGATATGAAGACAGTTCTGCAATCTTCCTTTTTTCTGTAGCTTGTCTGAAGTTAGTAGAAGACAAGCAACATCACTATTTCTCTATCCCATGGGGAATATAACAGTAACTTTTTCCTCAGAGGAAGTCCTTGAGTGGCTTCTTTATCAATGCTTTTTACCACTTCATATTCTCTCTGCCCTACCTACTGTTTGCTCTTGGATGTTTCTCTCACGTCTCTCATTCCCAGCATGAAAACAGTTGTATTCAGGGAGTGCGCTGATTACTTGTGCGGCAATATTATACAGGCCGCATATTTTCTGCATTGTATCAGCAGCCAGCCTCTCAAGTCACAATAACAACAGAGATGCTAAAAGCATCTTCAGACTGGTTGTCTCTGGAGCTCAGGATATGCTGCTCCTTTTTTTTTTGTAATTATGTAGATAACCTGAAAGAGGTGTCTATTCCAAGCTAGTGATAGAACTGCAGACATGACTTTAGTCCTGCTACCCTGGAAACAGAATGCTAATGAATTTTCCCCTCTATTTATGTTTTGGTATAAATGTTGTTTAGAGAATAAACGAGAGGAATTTTTCAGGATCTGAACTCGGGATTTCATGAGGGATCACTGAGAATCTCCCTCCCAATAAAGCCATGTGAGTTATGTCCTTATTCCTGTGCCTCCACACTGGTCAAGAGAAATAATGTATGGTCCTAGCTCCCACTGGACCATGACAATCACTGAAGCACACATGCTGATAAAACTAAGAGCTCTACATAGGAGCATCAGACGCAGTGAACAAGCTGGGAAGTTGTACTAACAGCAGTAAAGGCTCTGAAGTGAAAACACTTAGTGAGAGGAAGTAGGAATTCCTGATTTGGATCCACAGTGTAGCTAGAATAAAACACTTCCTGAAAGCTTTATGAAAATAAGCAATAGAAGTTAAACAGGCCGTGTTTTATGACCATAATCCAATACAAGTTGGGATTACTGAATGCTAATTTACAGCTACTTAAATCATATACTGATGTGGGATTCCCCTCTGTATGGTGTAAATAGCATTGGTTAATAAAGTAACTGTCTTAAGTCCATGATAGGGTAGACTAGAGCTAGGTGAGGAAAACTAAACTGAATGCTGGGAGACAGGAGGCTGAGTCACAGAGATGCCATGGAGTGCCACCAGAGGCAGACATGCCAAAAATTTGCCTACTGGCACATGGTGATACTCAGATTAATGGAGATGGGTTAAATTAATATGTAAGAGTTAGCCAATAAGAAGCTAGAGTTAATGGACCAAACGCTTATTTAATTCATACAGTTTCTGTGTGGTTATTTTGGGAGTCTGTGCAACTGGGAACAAGTAGTCTCCATACTATAATAAACATTTAAAAATTATGTGCTTATGTAAAAGCCTGTGATTAGATATACAATAAACATTAAAGGAGAAGAATCCATCTTCAGCCAAAGCAGAGCTAAATGCAAACATTTTTTTTCTTCAGGTTAAATTGCAACATTTCTCACTTTGCTTTCTTTCCTCCAAACCCTCCCATATGCTCCTCACAACACTCCTCATTCATGGCCTCTTTTTAAAAGTTTTAACTCCGTCATAGACTTATTTGTACAGGGAAAATAATTCTTTCTTTTTTTCCTTTAAAGCTTTTACTTTAAGACATCCTGAGAAAAACTTACAGACACACATGGAAAGATAGACATGATTACAGAATGGAAATAACATAATAAAAACATTGATGTCTCTCAGCTAATGTAATTCTGATAGTTTGATACACATTGGGGCTATAAGAAATGAATTAACATTCATCTACTTCTTTCTAACCCTCTCCTTCAAAATAATCTATACCAATCGCTTCATAATTCTTCTTTAAGGCAGACATGTCATCATGGACCTATAAAAAACTCCCCTTTGTCCATTCTGTTGCCCACATACCAGTGCACCAAGGCACACTTGCCATATATAGGTCAAACCTGTGATCTGGGTGCATCCAGACCTCAGCAATTTCTGTAGTGTTGCTCAGGACACACAGTTCTTCCTACTGTAGCCAGGCCTCCACAAGGTACCACAATGAGAGACTGGTAATTAATGCCAACCTTGAAATGGGGCACTAGTTCACAAACTGGATACTGTGTTTGATCCTGATAAAGACAAGGGCAATGCTGACATCTTTGGGAAACACAGCACCCAATTACAATAGGAGACAAAGTATGCATGTATTAGCCATGCATGGGATCACATTTTACCATATGGTTAGCTGGCTAAAAGCAGGCACTGGAGGTATCTGCTACATGGCTGCTCATGGCAGAGATGGCAGGGGCATATGCGGCCAGAAGGATGCGAAGGTAGGGCTCCAGGTTGATTAGGAATTAGGTCAGATCCACATTCCGGGTCCAGGTAGGGCTCCAGGTTGGTTAGGAATTAGGTCAGATCCACATTCCGGGTCCCATAAAATGTGGGAGAAGCAGGGATGGATGACACAATTTGGCTAATAAGGCAGTTGGGGTTAGTATAGGTCAGGTGCTCAGTATCAGGGTTTCTATGGTGCATGTTATGATAGTTTGAATGCAATTGATCCCTACAATGTCAGGAAGTGGCACTATTAGGAGGTGTGGCCTTATTGGAGTAGGTGTGGTCTTGTTGGAGAAAGTTTGTCACTGTTGAGGGCAGATTTTGAGATCTCTTTTGCTTTAGCTGTGCTCAGTAGGATACTCAGTTCACTTCCTGTTGCCTTCTCATGAAGATGTAGCCAGCACCATGTCTGCCTGCATCCTGCCATGCTCCCCACCATGATGACCATGGACTGAACCTCTAAAACTATAATCCATCACCTCAATTAAAAGTTTTCCTTATAAGAGTGGCCATTGCCATGGTATAGCTTTACAGCAATAAAAACCGTAAGACAGATATCATATGTTCTGATTGCCTATGATGAAGACACAACCAGAGGGCTTCAGGGTGGTGTGGCTGGTGAGGATGATATTGTAGTGCTCTATGACAGCAGTGAAAACCTGGAGGACTGAGTAAATTGAACACTCCAGCTTGGTCTTCTTTCCATCAGAACGAGGAGAGCCTCTCCATTATCAGGGAGTTGTACTCAGAACCAGTTCTTCCACCAAAGCCGAAGAAAGAAACCAGGAAGATTGGTTCACTGGTCAACTAACTTGTGAATTTGGTTCAAGACAAGGTCAAGGATCTCCTTGCCAATGGTGTAGTGGCCATGAGCATAGTTATGGGCAGCTGCTAAACCTCAGTGTATAAGAGCTGGTGATAGGTACCAGCGCAAATTTTGTCAATAACTATAGGTTCCAGATCTACAAACTTCCCTGGGACCATGCTTGCCAGCATCTATCTAATTGAAGGAGGTTTTGAAGGAATTGTCTCGTTTTTAGATGGTCTGGTGGCTTGGCATCCAGGCTGAAGGGAGAAGAAGTTCCCTGCAGGCATTGTCTATCTGGACACTCACCTGTTTAGCATAGATGGAGATGCGCTCACACATGATAGCTACAGGCTCAGAGGTGACAAGTGGACACTGGGACACAGTTACCATCACCAACAATCTGAGAGTCAAGGTTACTAAGAAAATTATGTCTCATGTCTCATGTCATGATTGGGTTTTAAGTCATATCAGATGCTGGTTGATTACTTTGACAAGGTTTGAGTCACCATTGCCCTAACATATTTTGCAGGCAGGACAAAGGTTTTGCGGTTGTGTGTGTGTATTTACTTTTCTCTTCTGCCAGCCTGCAAAGCATCTTTCTGTGGCATAGACTCTAGAAAATGGGGGTTAAGCTTTTTTGTAGGCACAGCTTGACCTCTCTGGGTTCAATGAGATGTGTGGGTATACTCTTTAGCACTGGAGTCTTGCTGTAAGTTTGTGGGGAGCAACATATTGTCTTGTCAACAGGCTGGGTTGTTTGGGGATTTCCATGGGACCCATTTGGCCAACAACTTAATTGGATGAAACCAAAAGTTCTGCATTGGAAGCTTTGTTTGGTGACAAAGAGATGGTTGGTAGGGTTCCATCTTCTAAATTAGTTAGAGAATTCATTAGGATCACTTTCATATACTATAGGACGTTTCCACTCCACTAAGTCTCCATGTATTCCCTCAAATTGCCTTTAGTTTTAGCTGTTTCTCCCCTCATTCCATCCTTCAATCCGAAGAAGTCAAAGTATCTTTATTTGTAGATGATATGACAGCATACATACATGACTCTCAAATTTCCACTGGGAAACTCCTATTAAACACTTTCAGCAATGTAGCTGGATCCAAAATTAACTCACAAAAATCAGTATTCCCTCTATATACAAATAATATGTAGACTGAAAAAGAAATAAAAAAAACAGTACCTTTCACAATAGCTTCAAATAAGGTAAAATAACTTGGAGTAACTTCAACTAAGCAAGTGAAAGACTTATATGATAAAACTTTCTTTTCTTTGTAAACAAGTTTCTTTTATTGCTTCTGAGAGAGTGTTTTCCTTTTGTAGGCCAGTCAAGCTTTTAATGCATGACAGTCCTAACACAGCGACCAAAAATGCTGCGACCACAGTCATGAGCCATCGTGCCCAATTTCTCAAAGCATTTTTATGTAATTTCTATAACTGTATTATCTATACATATATATTAAATATTAATTTTTGGAAATTTATCAGCAGTAATGCTATAACTTTTGTAAATATCAATTCTTGTTTTTAACCTTTGGAAATTCCTTATCCCAATTCTTTGATCAATGCTACAGATTGTTTTGGATCACAACATTCAGAGCCTGGAATAATAAGTACGGAAAGGTCTTCCAGAAATTTAGTATAGAACTTGAATAAATCACTTAACCTCTTGTACCTCAGTTTTTTTCTTCTGTAGGATGGGATATTATAAGACACAAAGTAAATGTGAGGATTAAATATGTTAATGTACCAGATGATGTAGACCACATAGAAGAATATCCTAGACTAAATGTTAGCTTCTTAGAATCATTATTATTTCATTTTTATAATTAGTAAGGTGATCAGTTGCTTTTATTGCTGATCTCTTCATCTGAACTCTTAGTGATTCATTTGAAATAATATACATGTCCCATATTCCTGATGAATATGTTTGGAGTTCATAAGAAATGAATTCTTATGTTCTATTTGCTCCACTTATACCTGTAAAATTGGCTAAAGTTATGAAAGTATCAGATGGGTTTGAATATTCATTCGCAAGTGCTTTGGCCTTGCCTTGAATTAAAATAGCTTCTCCATATTGATCTGTCTACTAACTTGACTGTCGCGGTGAAAACTGTATCCATTCCTGAGCAGCTACTTATTTGTGTGTGCTTTAGTTCTACAGTAGCCAAAACTTTATGTCCTGCACAAAGTCCCTGTCTGCTGCTAAGCACAGACAGATTATGTGGAGACACGTACTTACCAGCTAATAGATTAATGCTGGTACTAGTACATTGATCAACAGGGATCATCTAAAAAAGCCGAGTCCTAGAGGAGAGAGTAGGAGCTGAAGGACATATAAAAACTCTTTAGATAACAAAAATTTCTGATTTTTTATAAAATGACAGTTCATGTGTCACAGAAATCTGCATTGAATTGTTTGATGAGGAGACTTTTATTTTGTCTCTTTACTGTAATTGTGTCATGTGTGTGTGTTTGCTCCACCAGTTGGAAATCCTCTAGACTGTGATTAGTAGACAGTTAGAACATGGTGTTTATGCACTCATAGGACTAGTGACTGAAGCTGGAAGACAGGAGACTTGATGACCCATTTCTTTGAGTCCCACGTTATGTATAAGGATATATAAGATGTGAGGAACAAAAAAAGAACAGAGTAAAGGAGGCCAAGGAGATTGTCCCTGAAATTCTGTCAGTAGTGACACTAAGGGCAAGTGACTCAGGGAAGTAAAAATAATAAACTTGTTTAGGTTCTACCAAATCATCAAGAAAGAAGAAGAATGAACAGTGCCCAATATTCTGGAAGATGCTGTTAATTAGTGTTATGGGTAAGAGTACTGTTGGGGATTAGTAAAAATATTTGGGCAAATTAAAGACAAAACAAGAAGAAAAGAAGTAAGCAGACAAATAGAATAATCATTGGTCAGATACAAGAAGAAGAGGAAACTTTTTCATATGGATGAATTTTCTGAATATATACAGAAAAACAGATAGAAAAGAAAATACATTTCTTTTTTAGTCCATTCTATACTGTGGAGTCATATGGTTGTTTTTGAAAGAGAAAATATCAGGTGATACTTATTAATACTAACTTAGTTTAAAGAAAAGAAAACTACATTCATGTAGTATAGCATGTTTTTCAAATTTCTATGGAGACTTAAAGTCATACAATGAAGGAAATGTAACTGAAAAATCCTACTTTTGGGACACAGCTTCTATTGACAAACTTGTGCTTCTTTTTCTTTCCTTTATTAATGTGTATAAGTATATTTTTATTTAGGTAGTAGGGTCACACCAGTAGAATTTTTAAAAGAGACTCTGCTCTATGTCCTGTCTTTTTTATTTATCTTTTATGTCTTGTTCTTATTGGTCAAGCAGATTTGAATTGTTTAGCCAGTATCAATATTCAATACCATGAATAGTCTTTATTTTACTATTTCTCTATCAAAAGACATTTCTAAACACATTTTTTCCATTGATTTATGCATATTCTACTGTTATTGTTTATCTTAAAGTTATTTTTTTCTTAAATTTAGAACCAACTTCAAAACTCTAAAACGTGAGTATGCTATCTTAGTAATTTTGAAGGCATTTTTCCTCTCCTGTCATTAGAAACATTGCATTGTTACTTAAAGGTTTTTTTAAAGAACTAGAATAAATGATATTCAGTTTCTCTCACAAGAACTCCATAGTTCTTTAAGTGATAAATCTTCTTATAAATTATTTCCTAAGCAATTACATTTCTCTTTATTATTCTCACCCTAGAAATCTCAGGAATCGCTTACTTTTCTACTGCTGCATCCTTAAGAACACAAGTTCAACAGGGCAATGGTGGCACACGCCTCTAATCCCAGCACTTGGGAGGCAGAGGCATTCGATCTCTGTGAGTTCGAGGCCAGCCTGGTCTACAAGAGCTAGTTTCAGGACAGGCTTCAAAGGAACACAGAGAAACCCTGTCTCGAAAAAGAAAACAAACAAAAGAACACAATTGCATTAACTATAGTGACAAAGGACCCTCTCATTGAAAGACGGCAGAAAAATAGAATCATAATAGGGCAATACTCTAGGGAAATGACAATAGGTTAGTGATGCATAGTCAGACATTTACGTGTCCCCCTCTAGTTACCATCAAAGCAACGAAAATACAAGGACTTCTTTGGCTTCAGGATTTCTTTGGCTTCGCTTCCGCACTGAAGGTGCAGAAACCCTCATGCCAGTCCATGGATCACTCGTTCCCTAGAGGGAAGAGACTACAGGTTGGATGAACACGCTGTAAGCTTTTGGTTTATCCTGATGAAAATTGAGGGTGATATGCTGCAACAGATTACTTTAGATATGAAGACAATGAAGCTGAATTAATTATAAGATAGAGGAAACTCGGACCTTGTCAATTATCCGTACAGTACACAGAGGAGAGTGGACTCAAACTTCTCATTCTTCAACCTCAACATCATGAGTGCAAGGAATAAAGGCGTTGCCTGCCACCGCCGCACACTCTGCTCCACTCCTCCCTCCCTTCATCCCTGTGTCCCTCCCACCCTTGCCCCTTCCTTCCTAGTAACAGACTTTCTTTTGGGCCACTAACTAGCTCCCAAGTCATGACATGGAAACTTCTTATTACTTATAAAAGCCTTATTTTATGATTGTCACATCTGCATTTATAAATTAACATGTTTCTCTTTATCTATGCTTTTCCTCAGTGCTTTTAAACTTTCTTTCCTTCCATACATCTTACTTTCACTGCTTCTCCTGTCTGTCTGTCTGTCTGTCTGTCTGTCTGTCTGCCGGTTGCCCTGCTTCTTGCCCAGGTTGTGCCACCCCCTCACCATTCCCCCTTCCCTTTTCTCTCCCTTTCTTCCTCTAGCCTAGATTTCCCATCCTACTTATTCCTTCTGCCTGCCAGCCCTGCTTTTCCCTCTTTTGCCTAGCCACTGGCTGTTCAGCTGTTGAAGAGAACAATCAGGTGTTTTATGCAGGCAAGGTGAAACAAGTGCAACACATCGTTACATAATTAAACAAAAACAATATAAACAGATGCAACACATCCTTACAATGTTAAACAAAAGTAGCATAAACAAATGTAACACACCTATGCATAGTTAAAGTAATATTCCGTAGTATAAACAAATGTATCACGTCTTTGAATAGTTAAAATAATATTCCACATCACTTCCTTATTACCTTTTACGTACATTCTAGTTCAGGCTGTCCTTAAATTTCTACATTTGGGTGATACTTTGGTCTCAGCTCTTCAAGTATGAGCTTGGTTTTATCCTCTGATCTGGTCCTCTTGAATTTCTGATTGATATTATGATTTATTACATTCAAAAGCAATCTTGAAGACCAGACATGATAGTGCATGCTTTTAATCCTAGCACTTAGGAGATAAAGTCAGGTGAATCTATGTGAGTTCTATTCTAGTCTGTCATAGAGAGTGAATTCCAGGCCAAACACAGATACAGAGATATACCCTGTCTCAATAAAACATCTTAAAATTTCATCTCTCAAGACTATCTTGTCAGATTCTTTGAGCCTCGCATGCCTTGTCCCATTAGTAACTACGATGTTCTCTGCCCATTTAGCCCAGTTCTCTCGAGGACCCTGGTTTGCTTGCACTTCAGACTTATCTCACTAACAGCTCTGGCCACTTGCACTTCAACTTGATTGATTTTTCTGTATTTCTCCAGCTACCACTAAGAGTCACCACAGTTCTAATTTGAGAAATCACGAAAACATCCTTAGCAATTGCTCTGTATCCAGAATAACAATCTACTTGCCCAGTAGTTCTAGTAATAGTTTGAAAGTGTAAGCTGAATGTTAGTCTTCTAATTACTCCTCAGATATGGATGTTTTCTGAGAAATACAAATTTGTATCCTGCCTTCGGTGGTCGTGAATGACCCTATCCACCCTCTGATGCTGGATTGCAAACTCCCCTCCTCTAATCTTTTGCTACCAGCTCCATCTCTAATTTCCAGAAATGCTGTCTTTTTATCTCAAGACTAGTATTTATTGGATGTTCCTTGACTATCCAAAAAGAATGCCTCTCATTTTATTATCTACCCACCCACAGACACACAGACACACACAGACACACACACACACACAGACACACACACACACACACACACACACACACACTCTAATCTTTATGTGCACCTAAAATTTTGTTCAATCACTATGTTGCCTTTTTAAAGTCTTCTACCAATGTCATATCTCCAGGTCAGATTTTGTCCAATTTTTAGTTGATTTCTATAGATTTTTTTGAGGTGAAAATGACTTATTAGCTTCCTCTTAGAATATTCAAATCATATATCATGTTTGAAATCTAAATACTCTCACTAATGTCTTGCATAATCCTGAATAATTGTGGTGGTAATAACTTAGGTTCTTTATTTTAATGGAAATATTTACTCTGTTTTATAAAGTATATTTTGCTGTTACTTTCTGGCAGGTACACTTTTCAAAAGCCCAGAAAGTTGTTTTTTTTTTTTAATGGAACTTTCCTAGGAGGTTTATTTTGAATAAAAATGTAATTTTATTACATGTTTTCTGGTAATATTTTGAAACTATTATTAATGTGTTTACTAAATTGAGGGAATCTTTATTTTTATCTTTGAATGCAACCTAGTTAGCTATAATCTGTTTTCTTATTTCTGGATTCAGTCTGGTGATATATTTTTGTTTCTCTATAAACATTTATAAGATTCTCTTTTATTATTATTACTACCACAGCAGCTACTTTAAGATAGTTACTTTTTGCAGCTGCCATTTTCATGATTCTTTGGAATTCAAAAGGAATCCCATAAAACCTTTATTTTTCTTTTTGAGACAAGGTTTCTCTGAGTAGCCTCGGCTCTTCTGAAACTCACTCTGAAAACCAGGCTGGTCTCAAACTCACAAAGTTCTGCTTGCTTCTGCCTCCCGGATAGAATGTTGTGATTAAAGGTGTGTGCCACCATTGCCCTGATGGAATAACATAAACTTTTATGACACATTAAATAAGGTAGGACAGTTCCCAAATTCCTTGAATGTTTGTAGAACACATCTAGGAATTTGGGGAATAGATTTTATCTTTTCAATGTCTTCTGTTGCTACAGATTTGTTGAAATAGTTCATCTTGTGTCAGTTTCATAATTTTTCTTAAAGATTATCCAATATGAGTATGTTCTGAATTCAAATTAAGTGAGATAGACAGTTTCCCCAAAGTATGTTCTCTTCCCTTTTGCCTATTTTAGTCATCATTGTCTTTTTTTTCTGTTAATTTCCTTGATCTGCCATACCAGAATGCTTCCCCCTTTTACCTTTCTAGATGTATCGTTTTCTAATTTTTCCTACACATGTTCTAGGGTGCATATTGGCACAAGTGTGTTCAAAAAAAAAAAACTAACCAGTCATTCAACACACATACATATTGTCCTTTGCTGTTTTCACTTAATTTATTATTAATGTTTTGATTTTTCCTTTCACTTATCTCCTTTGGCATTATTTAGGAGGTAGACAGAGAAGAATAAAATCAGAAACTCCCTTGCTGTTCTGAGTCCAAAATCCTTCTTCAGTCCCGCAAAGTCTTGTTTATTGATTGGCATTAGCCATCTCCCAAGAACCTTCAAAAGTTGTTCAGTACAGCCATAAAAATCTACAAAAATACCCTACAGCATGTAAATTACAATAACCTATTGAAATTTAAAAACTGAAGATTGTGTTTCTCATATATGGGAATTCTCTAACGTAAGAGTTCAAAACCACGCACTCTTATTGCTGCACTTTTTATTGCACTTGTCCAAAGGAATCCTGCTAGACATTATAAGTAAGATTAATCTAGGAATTCTTTTAAATTCAAGGCATACATGAATTAGCCCTCAATTTTATTATGTTTAATTTTTGTCTTTAACATGAATCAGAATTAAAATGACCCACTAAATGAGTAAGAGTATTTGTTTTCTAATTTCTTAAACATTTCACAAAACCTAAATGTTCTTTTTTGTTGTTGTTTTATTTTAGATTGTGAAAAGATAGGCTTAAAACTGCCCAGAGCTTTTTTCTGAACCTGAGGGATTGCTGATTTTGGTGTCTCTCTTTTTATATATTTCTTAGGCCTTCACCCATTTAAGTGTGTGTGTGTGTATGTGTGTGTGTGTGTGTGTGTGTGTGTGTGTGTGTGTGCTGTTGGGTGCAAACATACATGTGCATGAAGTATATGCTCAAATGCTGTCCCCCAATTTTAGGTCTCTCACTAAACCAGGAGTTCACCATTCTGCAAAACTGTCAAGCATAAGAGCTCAGCATCTCTCCACTGCCAGGGTCTTAGGAGTGTGCTGCTGTCTGTGTTTAATGTGGATGCTGAGGTACAAGTTCTGGTCTCATGTTTGCAGAGCAGATCTTACAGCCTGAGATATTCCCTAAGCCCTGATAGGTTTTTTTCTAGTACATGGATATTTTTCCGTCTATAATACACTTTCATATTTTATCTGAGAAAGTGTTTAAAGCACTTAAGAAATTTCAAATACTCCCTCATATCTGGGATTTCTGTTTGTCCCATTATCTTTGGTGATATTGTTTATTTTTTACTTTTTAATCATTACTAATGTTTGCCTTTTCTTCCTTCCCAAAAGAAAGAGATTGGGGACTTTGATACAATATTTCTATTATTTTTTTGAATTTTGTATTTTAGTGATTTAAAATAATTCTTCATTAATTCTCATTTCATATTAATCTTATGTCTTTTTTTCAGCTTTTTGAAAACAATACTTGGACTCTTGCTCTTTTTGTAGTATAGGGTCTCACTTTTCAGGTTTGAGTTATTTGGACCTTGCTGTGTTGTCGAGACTAGCCTAGAATTTGCTATTTAGACTGGGCTAGTACTAGGGCTAAAAGTGTGCCTCAATATGCCTCACTTTGACATGATTTTCAATATTAAAATAATCTTATTTGGCCTATAAATTCTTATTCTTGAGTAAAAATCTGTTTATTAAAACAAAAATTTATTATTTTCAATCACACTGATTTTTGCAACTTTATTAATTCTTTTTTATTTTTTCTTTTATCTTTGAGATCATGATATAATTACATTAATTCTTCTTCAACTCACATTTAATTTCAAAGTATAGTTTCACTTCAAAATTAGATGCATTGTTTTCTGTTAGCTATATTTTGTTATTGGCATTCATTAGTTTAATTTTTGGTAGCTGCATTTACTATTAATTAAAGACCATTCACTTTGATGAACCTTACTTTTTGCCTTATCAACATATGGACCATTTAAAAATATTTTAACATATTTTTTTGCTTTCATTTGTTAGAAATTTTACTATTTACTATTAAATTGGGATAATTTCAGCACATTTTGTTTGAAGTTTTAGTCTTTTAATGATCTGCACATTTCAGTATGTCTCATGGAGATTGCAGTGTCTTCCCATGCTGGGTATCAGCTTTCTATACATTTGAACACTCATTCGGTACAGACAAAAATTTAAAATTTTAATTCTTATTTATAGTAAAAGGATTTTGGAAGACAATGTTTGAGAAGCAGTTCTAGAACATTGGGGTTTCCTCTTCCATCTTTAGGCCCCTAGGGCCTAGAGCTGAGGAAGCAGTGTTCAAAGAGTTTATCTTCAGAGAGATGTCTCAGATGCCTCTCTTGCTCTCCTTTTGCTGTGGGAAGTATGAGAAGTTTTCTCATCCTGTTCTCTCATGTCAGATGAAGGGCCTTTGGTGGTAATTTTGAAACTCATGTTCAGCTGTTGAGTGTTAGAAAAGAAATCTCAGAGGACCAGGTGCTGTAATCTATTGCGAGATTCACATATGAGGCACCTAGAGAAAACAACCCCACCCTTTTTATTTTCCCCACTCCTCCCTGCTTTGGGGTTGAAAAGCCAGCCTTCATGTAGACCTAATTAATATAATTACATAATAGGGTATG
>NW_004949104.1:7047213-7056559 GCF_000317375.1 Microtus ochrogaster
TATATATATATATATATTACACACACAAACCATTTAGTGAAAGAATCCAGCAGGTCTGTCTGTTCTCCATGCCTTGTGTCTCAAAGATAAGGACATTGATTTTCTTCAGGACAGGGAGAGAGCACTTCTGTATTCCGGTCTTTACAGTTTACATCTGATGAAGGTCAGAGAATTCTTTGAATGACTGATGCAGAGGAGTGAAGCAGGAGACACTCAGTGTGGTCATTTTCCTTCTGATATTTCTTCAAATTCTAATGTACCCCATTTGGGGTAGCAATTTTTGAGATCACATCAGTCATATGTAGAAGCTTAGTTTTCAAGGTGAGGGCAGTAATTGTTCCAGGAGATTTCAAGAGGGTTGATTGAGGACCTTTGTTGCAAGGTGAAAAGAGTCCCGAGTTGAGGGAAGGAAAGCATCTCCACCAGTTCCAATAGGTACAATGCCAGAAACCTGGATCCAGGGAGTGTCAAGCACGTAGGTGAGAACGTTCCCTTGCACCTAGCTCGCATCATTAGATTTTTAGGTTTTGGCTGTTGCAAGAAATGTCAGGTGTTAGAGAAAAGCATAAAACACCGAGTAAAAAGCAGTGGAAATAAAAACAAACATGGAACAATTTTAGACAATGAAGAAGTATTTATTTGCAAGGTCATATAGTATCAAGGTCATATAGTATCAAGGTCATATAGTATCAAGGTCATATAGTATCAAGATTGGTAAGCCAACAGACACCTACTTCTATTTATTTAAACCTAAACTTAACAAATAGTGCTATGGCCAGCCTCTCATTCCGTATTCACTTTTACTATCCACAGTATGATAGGAAACAAACTGGGGCTTGAAACACTGGAATTATCAGCAACTTGTCTAAGGTAACAGTGGTTGGTGGAATAACTTACTTTACAACATGGCAATTACTGTGAAAGAGCTCAGGGATATGCATGGCAGGAAAGAGCACGGGGAAAACATGTGCAGCAGATTAATGGAAATTTACCATGCTTATCTGAGAAAGGATCAAAAGGAGCATTGAGGGGAAGTGCTTTGTTTTTAATTTCTACTCCTATTTTACCAGAGGGACAAAATTAACTTAGCTGTACCTTGACATTGTAGCAAACCACTTCTCTCTGCCTGACCTGGTCTATTTGTTTGGTTTAATTTCCTCCTTTTGTGCTAAAGTCCTGACCCCTTCACTCCCTCCTCAATAGACATCACTGTTAGGTTTATAAAATAGATATTCATGTCCTATCTAGCTTTGGACTCAAAATATATTACAAGATTTATTTTAGAAACACTCAATGCCATTCTGGCATACACCTCTGCGTCCTTCTATTTTAGTCAATATGAATCTGAAGCCTTACCCATGTTACTGCCCTAGGAATATCTCAATCAGTTTTGACTGATCCATAGAAATTTACATCTCCATTGTACTTTTATCTCCATTTGACAAGTGATTGACAACTAGACTGCTTTAACACCTTTAACCAACTCCTTTATGTTCACTGAGAAGATCCTGTAGAGTCCCTGCGCACCAAACATTAGAAGTAAAATTAATTATAGTCCACACATTAGAAGACAGTGTGTTCATGTAGTAGATTTAACTAAACATTCCAGATTTTCCTGTAAGATTTCTGGTATAATTTATGCTCCATCTCACAAATCTAGAGCATTCCATAACCACACTTTATAATAAGCAAAATTCTAATTTTTTCAAGTTGATTATGAAAAGTTTGAATTCATCATCCTCAATGTTCAATGAGGATGTTCTATTTTTATTATACTCTCATTTCTTCTAAAATTTTCTAATCATGTTTTCATTCACTTGTATGATGGTTTTCCTGTTTTGATCATGAAAAAGGCTTTCCATATATCAACAGTAACTAAAGCAAAGAAACTAAGATGAACTTCCACACCTCTCCTCTAGAGAAATACCAATCCTTATTTAACTGTATTGCTCTTTGATGGTGCTATTGCATACTTCGTATTTCTTTCTGTTTTTTAAAGTTTAACTTTTACTCACACTAGTGTATGATTGTTTTCTTTCTGACAATAAACATTTTCCAGAAGTGTCAGGGGATTCTGGATGCACTCCTGTGTGTGTGTGTGTGTGTGTGTGTGTGTGTGTGTGTGTGTCTGTGTGTGTGTGTCCATGTCTGTGTGTATGCTCCACACACATACCTATTCTTGAGTGCCATCAAATTTGGCACTGTGAATCCAATATCTAACTCTTTTCAATTGTGCAATAAACCTTCCTAGGATATTATTTCAGGGAACAAATATGTAAGACGAAGAGCAATGTTTCACAATCCTGATGCTATACCATTTTTGTCTTAATTTACACCCCCTTCTCACTTCAACCCTTCCTCTCTCTTTCTCCCCCTCTCTGTCTCAAACTGTGTCTCAGAACAACTTTTTCCCTCTTATAAATGCACTTTAGCCTTTTCTAAACCATCTATTTTCCAAACATGTTAGTATACATGTTGCCAAGCTTTGCTGGATCCTATGGAGCATGTGGTCTTTTGTTTTCCTGTTGGTATCAGAAGCACTGCATTTCCTGCAGGCTGCTCTAGGCATGGGTGTGCAGCTGAGGGGTTCAGGTCAGCAGGCTACTCTATTGATTGGCTCTTCAGCTGAGGCTCTAGGTCAACAGTCTTCTCTAGGGATGGGTGTGCAGCTGAGGGCCTAGGTCAGCAGGATTCTCTAGGGCTGGACTACGAAACAGAAGTTCCAAGTCAGCTGAAGCCTTGGTGTAGGTTTCATCCTACTTTTCTTCATATGTTTTGAAAAGTGAATTGATAAATTACGTTTTTTTTTGGTTTTTTCTTTTTTGTCTTTCGAGAAATGGTTTCTCTGAATAGCTTTGGTGCCTCTCCTGGAACTAGCTCTTGTAGACGAGGCTGGCCTCGATCTCACAGAGATCCGCCTGCCTCTGCCTTCCGAGTGCTGTGATTAAAGGTGTGCACCACCACCGCCCAGCTAAATTATTCTTTTTTGTGAGTCTTTAAAAAGGAACAATCACTTGATTCTGGTATTCCAATTTGATACTGAGAACCAATATTTAGTAAATTTTAAAGTGATATTTTCTTTTTGCTTGGGATTTTATATAGTATGATTAATATATTAAAACTCTATAACATGTAAATTAGGAACTGAAATTATAAAAAATTGGATAAATATTTTTACAATCGACAAATACAAATTATGTTTAAGCAACTTTCACATACTATGAGAACCACGTGGAATTACTGTTTTGAGGTCAAGTATGTTCAAATGCATTTAATTTCATACCATATACTTATACCTAGTATGCAGAATAAAATGAATTTAATTGGAATAAATATATAGGACAAGGTAGCCTTAATGCAGTATTTGACTATGTCGGTTTCATAAATAACAAACCCATGCTCGATACCAAGCTTCTAGCTGAAATTCAGACATGGAATTCTTCAGCCTATCTCTAATTAGAATTGCTAAGTAAACTATTGGAAAATGCTTAAACGCAGTTTGTAAGTATAAACATTGATGTTTGGGATGTCTCACTCTGCATAATTATTAATTTATGTCATTTTCAGCTATATAATATTTGACATGTTGAAGCATAATGAGAGACACTTTTTATATTATTGTTTATGATGCAAAGAAAATAGAAGTTTAATTCAGGATTTGTATTTTAAATTCTTTGGAGGAGTTTTTCCCATATAGATAACTTGGTTTAATTAGTATTTGTAAAATGTCCATATCACTGCCTGGCATTCCTGATATAAGACAGCACAATAGGGGGATTAATTCCAAATTAATGAGCTCATTTTCTTTCCCTAACTTGACCAAAAAAGGAGCAACAAATTGAAGCTCAACCCTATAAATGGAGAAATTACATTTGTTCATGTAGACTTATAGTAGAAAAGGAGCTTGCTGAGGTCACTTCTCCCATCTCTCAGATACTAAGACTAGAGTGTAACTAGTTGCAAAGGCTAGCTTAGCATATTCACTGTCCTCAGTGTTCTTGGCATGACTGAGATAACTGATCCTAATACAGATTATATTCATTAAATGCTTTGTTTTAAACTGTGAAGTCTGGGCTGGAAACTGCTGTTCCCAAACTCGCTATTTCAAACCATCATTGTTTGCCTCCTCAGTCACAAGAGCATCCCAACTCATTTCTCTACCTGCAGTCTTGACCCACCTTAATTCATTTGTTATAATTATGAAAAGAATAAGCTTATGTAAACATATTTCACAAACCACTTTTTGATTAAATATCTTTATGTCATCTATAGCCATACCTTCTTGCCTATGCCTGCACTTGTTTGATCTTAGAATCTATGCATGGTTGAGATGGTTGGAACTCAGATGGGAAACGAACCCAGACTCCTTCATGTAGCACCCAGGATTTTGCTGAACTTGTTTCTATAGTGGTATATTAGTTGTATTTTGATAAATAAATCAACCTGAAAATCAGAAAAGCAAAACAGCCAAGCTACTAGAGAAGTCTTACATCTACCAAGGCTGCAGACTAAACAGCCTAAATCTCTCCCTTCTCCCAGTTTATATTCCCTGTAGTATTTTATATTAAAAGCGTATGACTGCCTAGGACTGGGATTAAAGGTGTGAGCCATCACCACATGGATTTGTTTCTGTATTGATCTTGTGTAGCCCAGGTGGCCTTGAACTCACAGAGATCCCCCTGTCTCTATCTCCCAAATCATGGGATTAAAAGTGTGTTTCACCATTGCCTAACCTTTAGTGACTTTAGCTTTGCCTCTGGTCTTCAGGCAAGATGTATTCAACCAAAATACCAATTTATTTATCAAAATACAAATAATATACCACTATAGATTTCTGACTGCTTCCATAATCCCCACAGGCATTTTCAAACCTTTGACTTTGATATCTTTTCTTCTACAAAGTTCATTCTTTGAAAATATACAATCTAGTCACACAACGCATACACATGTGCGCGCACACACACTTCTAAAAACTCACGTTGTTTAAAGTAAGCTGATGAGCTTTGTGTTAGGTCATAGTCATAGCTCTTGCTGACTGTTGAGGACTCTGGATTGGGCACTCCTGATGATGCAAGTACTGAGGCTTTTGTAAATATGACAACTTCTCTGTCTTCAGATGTCTCCAAATGCTATCATTTTTCCCTTACAACTTGTTTCCATTCAACTTTTGTCACTGTCCAACTTCTTTTCTATCTTTTCTAGGACCAGTCTTAGTGGAACTGCAACTCCCCATCACAGTGCTGCCTCTCTTACAATGCTTTCATTGAGTAGATTATCTACTTGCCTCTCGAGACTATGTCATCTGTAAGCCATTCTAGTCACCACAATAACATTTTGTGGGTTTTCCCAGCACCATTCGCCATCAACTATACTAAACTGTTTTAGAGACTCTCATTTGCTCTATCCAAAGTTCTTGGAGAAACCTAATCCATGTTTATATGATGGTTCATACATTTTAGGAAAGTTTTTTTTTTTTTTTTAAAAGGCATGTTTGTGTGGTTATCTTGAACACACATACACACACATATGTAAATGGGATGAGCCTGATTCTAAAATTCCTCCAGAGGGAACTGTATTCAAGTCCCAATTTAAGTCATCAGCATTAAAATGTGACTTCAGTGTTTCTTTGTTGTACTTCCTCTGTCTTCTCCTTTGGCATTTTATAAAACAATAGAGAAGACAGAAAACAAGCTGGGTATATTCATTCATTAGCTCATTTGTTTTTCATGTCTGTTTTCCATAAAATAAATTCTAATAATTAGGGACTGAGCTATACTGTAATATATTTTTCCAGCCTGCATTGAACAGTTAAATGAATTGTCTAAAATTGAGAAATTAGATAAAGTGAGAAATAAGTAGAGATAAAATCCTTTGGACTACTGAAGGTCAACACCTTCATTTCATTCAGCTTACCCTTAGAAAGGTATTGGAAGACTTAATTTAAATTTAAATATATATAAATTAAATTTAACATAGACGGTTGGAGAGATGGTTCAGTGATATGTGATTCCATTCTGTATGCTGTGAATATGTTTTATTGCCTTTGGTTAATAAGGAAGCTGCTTTTGGCCAATAGTTTAACAGAGTAAAGCCAGGTGGAAAATCTGAACAGAGATGTAGAGAGAGAGTAGGTGGGGTCATAGAGAAGCCATGGAGCTGCCAAAGGACACAGATGCCTCAGGAACCTTACCGGTAAACCATGAGTCTCGTGGTAAAATACAAAATAATAGAAATGGGTTAATTCAAGATGTAAGAGTTAGTTAATAAGAAGCCTGAGCTAACAAGCCAAGTAGTGTTGTAATTAATACAGTTTCTGTGTGATTATTTCGGGTCTGGGCATTCAGGATCGAACAAGCAGCCTCTGCCAACAATTCAGTGGTTAAGAGCACTGGTTGTTCTTCCATAGGACCAGGGTTCTATTCCCAGACCCTACATGATGTTTAGCAATCACCTTTAACTCCAGAAGGCCCTCTCTGGCCTTTGTGGGCACTGCATGCTTATGGTACACATACATATATGGAGGTAAGCACACATACAAATAAAATAAGCAAATTTAAAAATTGATACAAATAAATTTGATGTTGAAAATGAAAAGTTTGCTTTCTCTGATAAGACCTTATCTTTCTTGAATTAGATAGGACTGAGCACAAAACACTCATTATCAGCTAATGTTTCTGATGTGATCATGAGCATGAGGACTGTGGGAGGGAGTGATTGTACAGATAGAGAATAGAAAATAGTCTAGGTATATAAATTGCATAATAAGCTTTGAAGTTCAAATGACACTTTAGTAATGGGTCAGATATGAGGGCTGGCATGAAGAAATCAATGGGGACTTAGTGTTATGAACTAAACACTAATAGTTTGAGGAAGCAACAAACAGGGGAAATACTAAGAGATTTGTAAAAGCAAAGTAAGTGAACCACCCAAGAGTGCGGTGTCAGTTTCATGAAACAAACTATATTGGTGATAGCTCCTTTACTTTTCTCCTTAATGAAGCCTACTCCCATATCCCATATGAGACATCTGGAAGGGCAGCTTGGCAGTATTCTCTCATAGCTACTTCACTGGGTTTTGGAAAATGTAATACTTTTTGGTGCCACTGTTCCACTTCAGTGTTCTGTCATCCCTTATTTCCTGCAGTTCACATGCTATAACTTAAGTCCAATGTGTCTTTCTGATTTTAAGTTGTCTATAATTTATGTGCGAGATAAGCGAAATTGAATTCCCATAACGAGTCAGGAATACTATTGATAGTGAAAACTGCAGATGCATTCTAAGGCAATTAGCTGGGTACAATGGAAAGCCATTATGTAAAAAGGCCAAGATATTTATCTTTAGGTTACAGCTAACTCTCGGAGCCAAACATTAGCACAAAGAGACTTTAAAATGCTCTGTCCTTTATTTTAATTATTGAAATTCTTATCAAAACATCATTATACATTTGCAGGTTTATGCCATTTATACAGTATGTGACTCAAATTCTGTAAAATTTAACAATTTATATGTTTTACAAAAATATCAGTTTATTATATAATGACATGATAATGACAAAGTTACTGTGATGTTACCATAGTGACATAATACTTCTATTGCTGATTCAACATGAAGTCCCAATCCTTCCTCTCACTTCTCTCCTAAAGCTTTAGAGGTCTTAAGAAACTTTCTGTGCTGTCAATACCATTGATGCTGCTCTAGGGAAGGCAAACAAAGAAAATGAGATAAAGAAGAAAGAAGTGATTTGCTTGAGACTTTTGAGCATGGAAGGACAGTGTGACAGATAAGCATCCTTTGGAAGGTGTCAGGTCATTTTCTCCCTTCAGCTTCCCACCTTTACTCCTCCATAAGATTCTGTTTCTCCATTTCCTTCCTTCACTCTTAAGACATTCAAATATTCATTCAGAGCAGTATGGGAAGTCTAGGTTAGGAACTAAGTCAAAGTGGAGCATAGGTTATTTCACTATCACCTGCTAGGCTCACAGCTTAGGCTTGGCTCTGATGCTGGGCATAATTTAACTGAAAAGGTCCACTTTGTCCCATCCTGTCTATCAGTTTACTACCTTGCTATTTCGTAGCAATCATTTAAGGTCATATTAATTTAAAAGAAAAGGTAATGGCATCTTGAAAAGATGTCTGAAATTTTTGCCTTTGAATTTATGCTCAAGCTAAAACTGAATGAAGCTATGTTTTTAGGAACCTGAAATCCCATTTTATCTAACTTTGGAGCAGCAAAGCCACCAGGAAAACAATCACCTTTAGAAAATTTGAGTGTTTCTTTTTTTAAGTAAAATGCAACACAACTGTTAGTATATTTTTTCATACTTGTTTTAGGAAGGCTGGATTTGAATTACAATTTTGATACCTTACTTAATATATAGGAAAAATAACCTACATATTTAAACTGTGGTGTTTAGTTTCATAAATTATCTCTTAGATATATAAAGGAAGAGTATATTTTCAAAATGCAAATGTAAAAATTCTCTCACATTAGATCCAACTCTCAGGTTTTCTCCTCAGCTGCCTTGTATCATCTTGATTTCACCCTCTTGAATTCTGGCAGTGAATCCTGAGGTCCAGGTTTTTCTTGCTAGGAGAGAGTCAGAAGTGAGAGTAAGGAACCAGGTCTCATTCTTCCTGTGTTGTTTTTATACAAATGTTCTGTGTCTTAAAGATAAGCCATCTACTTATGACTCATTCTTTTATGGAGATCTAACCTTAAAAATTTCTTTATCCAATGAAACAGATGCAATTTGGTGCTGATTGCCAAACTACTCTTGAGAGTAAAAATAGAACGTGTCCTTCTCCAAAGCAAGTGGTTGTGTAATTATAGCGCTATGTTTCTATTTGTGAAACTTAATTCTAAGGAATATTATTTAACTATATATTTAAATAGGAAACTATTTAAATCATAGCTCTCAGGCTATGATTATGTGGCCATATACATGCTTTATATTTTTATTCTATTTTATACATATCAGAATGGAACACACTAGTATTTCTGAAGGCTGGTTCTTTTGTGAAACATTTTTATGGTGTTATCTTGTGAGCTCAATGATGCTGATGGAAGCAATTATCAGTCATCAATAATGAGGCTAGCAAATGACCTGAGAAACATGGCAGATTAGCCAAATAATGTAGGATTTTTTTCATTACAAACAAAACATTATATTGATGTTTCTTTTTAAAGAGCTTTTCAAGTCCTGCCTCTCATTCTTTGACATTTAATCTTAAGAATCAGGAGATCAACCTACCCCTGGACCCAGCAATACCACTCTTGGGAATATACCCAAGAGACACCCTATCATATGACAAAAGCATTTGTTCAACTATGTTCATAGCAGCATTA
>NW_004949104.1:7057694-7069887 GCF_000317375.1 Microtus ochrogaster
AAAAAAAAAAGAATCAGGAGATCACAAAACAGAATCCGTGTTTCCCTGTGTGCTTTATTTTTATTAATTTTTGAATTTTTGACTTATTAATTTTCATTCCTAATTTAAGTTTGATATTTGCCTTGAGTCTTTTTGAGAGAAAGAGATAGATAGATAGATAGATGATAGATAGATAGATAGATAGATAGATAGATAGATAGATAGATAGATAGATGGTAGATAGATAAATACAGAGAACACGGATGGATGAAATTGGATGGCTTGGAAGGTAGAGAGGAGCTGGTAGGAGCTGGGGCACGGAGAATATTATAAAAATACATTGCATGAAAAAAATTTATAAAAATGAAGGGACTGGTCTAAAATGAACTGGTTTAGAAACCAGTTGTCCCAAGTGTGCTCCTACTATGAAAACATGCTGCTAAGGCTAATTTGTTCATTTTACACTTCACAATTTTTGGCTTTGACTGTTAAAGTATTTGTACTTCCTTATTCTTTCACTGTTCAAAAGTTTCGGTAAATTTCTACTTGATTTTTCTAAAATTAACTCACTGTGAATGGAACAACTCAATTACTGAGCTCCTGCATTACTAGCTCTAGGTCACTCTAAGAGGAAAAGTCAGCAAAGATGGAAACAAAAGAGAAAAATGTTACATATGTCAGATGGTATGTTTTCAAAATCACCAGCCATTATGTAGGTCAGGCTGGTGTGAAGAAGAAAGACTGTGTGGCTTGAGCCCTGGTTAGCCATAGTATCATGCATCATGAGGTTAATGACAGCTCCAAGTGCACAGAAGATGAGTGATAATTCACACACATACAAGGATTCCAGAATTCAAGAAATGGATTACTGTTTTCTGTTTGTTTCTTTTACTTTTTCTGCTGCTTGATTTTACTTTATATCATTAATTTCTACTGCTGTCATCATGGTTGTAATTGTTCTTTCTTGTGAAATGTAGAAATGATAACAATGGATCAATGAAGCAGAATTCGGGGCCAAGAACTAAACCCACACAGGCATGTCTTCTTCAACTAAAGTGTCCAAAATAAACATTGGCTGGAAGATGGCCTCTTCAATGGATGGTTGTGGGAAAACAAAATTTTCTTTCCACTTCTTTCCTTGCAGAAAAATAAAGCAGATCAAATATTTTAATGCAAGATATGAAAAATTTAAACATCTCAAAACACAGGCATAGGCAAAGATTTTTTTGTAAAGATCTCCAATAATACATGAAATAACAGCAGCAACAACAACAAAAATCAATGGGATTACATGATATTAAAATGCTTCTGCACAGCAATAGAAATAAACATCAGAGTGAACAGTGCCTACAGAGAGGACTATCAGACAAGAAATTGACATTTATAACACATAAGACGCTGTAAAAATTAGACACTAAAAATCAAATTATCCAATCAATAAATGGGCTAAAGAACTCAATGATAACATCTCAAAAGAGGGAATACTACCAGTCAATAAATATTTGAAAAAAAAGTATTCAGCATTTTTAGCTATCAGGGAAATTAAAATTGTTTTGAGATTCCATCTCACCTCAGCCAGACTAATTATATTCAAGAAAATATATGACAAAATGCTAACAAGGCTGCAGAGAAGGAAAAGCTTTATGTACCACTGTTGGGAATGGATAGAAGAGCAGCTACTGTGGACATCAGCATATTGTGTCCCTATGAAACTGAAAATATGCCACGATGTGACCCAGCTACATCACTATATTAAATCATCACTGCATCAATATATACATGGCTATTTTCTTGAGGAACTTTAAATCGGCATACCACAGAAATTCCTTGAATGTGTGTACTTCTGTACAGTTTACAGTACCTAAGAAATGGAGCTAACCTAGGTTGTAGATGACTGATTTTTTTTTCAGGTATAAAGTAAATTAAAACCATGGAGTTTGCACAATAATGGATGAAGCTGTAGATTATCATATTTTCCAAACTAAGTAGATTTGGGAAGACAGATACAGTATGTTTTCCTGTATGCATAGTGTGATATTTAAATACTGTGTGTGTGTGTGTGTGTGTGTGTGTGTGTGTATGATGAAATTAGAGAAGGCCTTTGAGAAGAGAGGTAGAAATCTGATGGGAATGAGCAGGAAGTGAAAAAGAATAACTGAATTCACGTGACATGAAAACAGATCTTCTATCTGGGGAAAAGAAGACCAGTGAGGGGATGTGAGATATGGAGTAGGATTCTGGTGCAAAGGAGAGAAAAAGAACAAAGAATAATGGTTGTAATGGTATAATGTGATAATAACAAAATGAAATCCATCACTTCATATAATTAAAATAAATAATTAAAAACCATATTTTATCATTTTCTAAACTATATTACACTGACAGGGAAAATTCTATTCTCTGTTAAAAATGATAAAAAAAAAGTCATGTAACTAAAACAGGCATTATTACCAAGGCATGGAGGAATCATTCTTGACTTGCTTCTAATTGAGAAGCCAAATAGCAGATTGAATTTTGACACTGGATACTATTTAATTCCATGACTGTCAGTTCTTTTCTAAGACCGCACAGCTGTTATTGTTATTCATTGTGGTATTTTTAAAATTACTTCTATCATTATTCAAATGCTGGGAGAAGATACTTTCAACCCTTTATGTCTCTCCCCTAAAGATTATTTCCTCGTTGGTGCTTTGTGATCTGGCTGAATCCTAAACTCCCTTAAAGACCACGTGAATTTAACTTTTAGGGTAGGGAGACTATGCTATAGTCTTCATGTGAACAAAATGACAGAGAATATTGGCAGCTAAGGATGTTATCAGCACAAAAAAGCAAAGCAGATTTGGTCTCAATTTTCTCTTCTTTCAAGCCCTTTATGTTGTTATAGGAAAACAACAGTTCCTTCCTGTATGTTTGCAAATTAAAAGTAACTTTTGGTGATGGTCAGAGACAAGGCTATACTCCAAGTCTTCTAGAAGCTTTGTTTTTGTCCCTCTTTTTGTTTTTTCCCATAGAAATCACTTCTGTACTGTTTCCTGGGAGAAGAGTTAGTAATCACTGTTACAATATCCATTTTGATTTGTTTGCTATCAAGAGCACTGAAGTGTGTCAGGTGGAATTTGGTACTCAGAGCATCAGGGAAAGTATGTGCTTTTCTTGTTCATTTCAGTTTGCTTCTGCTTGTCTCCAGGTATCCATCTTTCCTGGATTTTTAGATTTCTTAGACCCAAGAGAGAATTTTCAGTCTCCTTGTTGATATGATTGGTCATAAATTTTATGTTATAAAACTGATGGGTATGTCTGTTAGGTTTCAAGAAATGGTCTTGTTAACCTTTGTGTTTTGAAGAGTCACCCTGATCACCAATGTCTAACAAAATTCATCAACTTCAAAATTCGAAATTTCACTCATATCAACTATATTTACCAGATTTAGGGGAGTTTTGCTGTTTTCCTTTTCTTTATTCCAAGTTACAATTTTTTTAAAAAAATCTTAGAAATAATAGTGAATGTTTCATACCTGTCTTTGGGTCAGCAGGAGGGCTCTTTGTGTAAATGCTTCTGTCACCAAGATTGATGATCTCTGGGACCAACATAGTGGAAGGGGAGAACTGTCTCCCAATGGTTTCCCCCTGATCTTTACATGCCTGCTGTAGCAAACACACACACACACACACACACACACACACACACACACACACACACACACAAATAATTACGTATAATGCATTAAAATGATCAGAGAAATTAAAAGTGTCTTTACAGTCAGGTAACTAATTGTTAGACAAACCAGTCACACGGGTAGTTATGTTAAACAATTTTCGTATAAGATTATATCTATAGGCATTGGCTTTATTAATTCATGAGTGAGTTATTTTAACATAGTCTTTAAATGTACTCATGTTAGATGCATGCCTTACTAAATTCTGTACCTAAATATTTAAGCTTGTGTTATCACATAGTCGATGTTCACTTAATGTTTATCTAATAAGCAAATATAGAAATTTCTTAGATTGGGAGTTTGTTTTTTATCTTTAAAGTTATACTTATTTTATGATTTATCAATTTTTCTAAGTGACAGACATAGATGTGACAAAAAAATCAGAAAAAAATATTGCATAAGAATGTTCATCTTAGATTTAATAACAATATATCCCACATGAGTACAACTGATGTATTTTCCCCAAAGGTAGGAGTATAAAAAGTTTCTTTTACCTAATGTGCATCTTTATAAAAGACTAGTACTTTACATATATTTATGCAAATATATTCATTTTAGAAGGGGAACATTTCATTTCACACTATTGTTAAATAGGATTGATTTAAAAGTAAAAAGGTAATTTTATGTGTTTATTTTTAATAAGATAAATTTTACAGGATCTAATTGACGTCTATTATATCTCCTACTAATATCTTAATTTGTTATGACTTGCGCGAAATCCTTTAACGCAAAGCATGAAAGAAAAAAAATCTTACAAATACCCTTCCAATGAATTTCATTATGCACAAAATGCACCAACTGATACGTATAAATGAGATACTGGATAATGTTTCTTTTAAGATCTTATTCATTAGAACAGATGCAAGACACTCTACTGTGCTCTTGCATCAATGATGTGCTTACTCGCTCAACTCAGGCAAAAAACCCAGATTCCCATTTCCCTGTTTTTCTCCTTTAAAGTCTGTTGTCTGTGTCTTGCCTTGTTCCCAAAATGTCATGGGATAATTGATCCAGCACCTTCACTTGTATCATGGTAATCCTTTAGGGTAGAAGGCAAGGAATAAGCTAATGATATGATACTGCCATTTTTCTAAAGAAGAGGGAAGCTTGCCATTACCACAAACACAACTCTAAATGTATTCATCAGATATGTTAAACATAGCACAGGAACTGGGAAGTCACAACCTAGGTAATAATCTATGGTTGACTTAAAGAAGTTTCCTGAATTTTAAGGGTTAACTGTGTTGAAGAATTAAGGTTCTGTTTCTCATAAGCATAACCATGATTTTAAATATAAAATGCTTGTTTTCTGTTTCTAACATGATATTTTCTCCATAATACATATGGAAACTTGCATACATTTGTTGTATGCATTGATGCTTTATCTCAATCATGAAATAATAAAGTAGATCAGAACACACTATTAATGGGAGTGAGAAATAACTGTGCAGCATTTTGTGCAGTGTAAAAAGCCGCTGAACTTTTTACCCCTGTGGATTATATTTATAATATAAGATGGAGTAGCAGCAGTAAGCTTTGAGTTTTTCTGCAGCTCAGCATGTTGGCAGAGTCTGATATCAGATCTGAGATATTATCTGCGATACATGGAGCAGATTAAGCAATTTACCTGGTTGTACTTCCTGAGCGCAAATGGGTTTGTTGTTGAAGAAAGGGCAGTTGGAATCAAAAAGTCAGCAGAGTGTCTTTTCAGTACTGCAATTCCTCCTTCACTGAATGTCTGTGATGTCTTGTACTGTTTGAGTCACCTTGAAGAAGAGGGAAAAAGACCTGATCTCTCCTCTCAAGGGCTTCTGAAGGGACCCGTTATCTGATAAAGGTGCAGCCATCAAAGACGTATATAGGATTCTTTTAAACAGTGTCAGTGGTGCAGAAAAGAAAATTGTTAATTTTATGTGGGTGTCATAGATTCTAGGAAAGATGGGATGTTGTTCACTCATTCAATCCAGTTCTTTAACTTAATCTTTCAACAACAAAAAGGTGAACTCCTGCTGTGTGTCTATGGTTATTTTAGGCACTAGTCTTGCAATGTTGCCAAGGGTAAGCATTAAAAAGCAAAACCGAGGAAGAGACATTGCATGATGTTTACTCTGAAACATGATGAATCCACTGATAGATAGAATAAAATGACTATCAAGGAATCAAATGGAGAAAGGATGATATAAATCAATAGATAATAACTTGCAGTAAGACAAATAAGACTGGAGATCTAATGAGCAACTGAAGAATTATGGTTAATAACTCTATTAAGCTCAGCTTTTTCTCAGGATAACAGATGCTAGACGTGTATGTATGTTCATGCGTGTGCTAGTGTGCATGCACAACTGTTCACATGCATATTCATGAGAGGGGACTAACTAGAGTGTCATTCATTAGTCATCATTCACTTTTTATTTGGATTGTTTTTGGACACAGGGTTTCCTATTGCCTGGAACTCAAGTGGTCTACACCTACTGACCAGTGAGCTTGGGATCTGTTTCTCTCCCTCCAAGAACAGAAACAGTTTGATATTTGGTGTTGATTGTGTTCATATTCTACTCAATGCCTGCAATATTCTTTAGGTGATTTAAAATTTTGTACATAGTTTCTTAAATAAATACATTAGTATCAATACTCTTTCGAATTCTCAAAATATTTCTTGTTTTATCATGCCTGAAAATGGTTGCATAAAAAGAAATGAAAACAGTCGCACAAAAAGAAATCGAAAGGATGTAAGCAAAACTGAGAAGTAAATTGAGTTGAATGTAGAAAAGTGAACAGAAAATTCTTATGAATATTTGATATACTTAAGCTACTCTCTTCTGGGTTGCAGATCTCTGTATATCAATTCACCATATGTTGCATTTGAATTATGAAAAATAAACTAGGTAGACAATTTTGAAACTAAAATAATTAACAATAAAAAAAACACCTGGATGTTATAAAAATGTAAAATTTAATTAAGGATTAACGTCACTGTGCATAATGATGAACTCCATAGCCCTCTTAACCAGAAAGTGCCTACTCTGAGAGAGTTTGACTTGAAATATTCACACAAGAAGCAAAAGTTAGTGATACTAGAATGACGCTGTTCCTTCGTGTTCACTTATCTGGAATTGTGCAATTGGTATAAGAATCTGAAAAAAATATTTGATTTTTATGATTTGGTTTAGGAACTTGTGGTCTGTGATGGGGATTTGCTCATGACTACTTCAAAGAAGTGTGTGATAAACTAAATCAGCACCGAAGGAAATAAGAGTTAGATTACATAAAAGACGTGGCATTGGGGAAATTTAGTGTGTGCATTCTACTTGCTGATGAGTAGCCTTGGTTCTTCATAGAACCCCTCTGGTTTTAGCTTCCCTGAATGGTGACTGGAGAACTTTGCAGAGCTTGGATGTAGACTTTTGAGTAAGGAAAGGAAAACAATTTCCTAAGACTTTGGAGCACAAATCAAAACTTCTGGCCCAGCATTCAGTTTAAGCTTTCATCCGCCATATAGAATGGTATCAGTGTTTATAGCAGAAACAGCAAAGAAGCTGAATTTGCATTACTATGTAAACACAAGCAATACCAGTGTGTCAGCCAATTTTCCTCTGTTATTGAAGAGTTTATAATACTGATTTTTATTAGAAGAATACCATTTCAAGACTGAGAAAATGACTTTTTCTCCTCATACATGTATATCACTGTTATCTTAATAAAGTTGTTATTACATTGTTTATTTGCACTGACTCCGATTCCTAGAATTTCCATTATGTAAATTTAGCCCCCACGCAAAACACTTTGTATGGCAATTGGTTTTTCAATTTAAAAGTTTTCTCCAGTTTAATACCCCTCCCCAAGCTTCATTTTTTTCCCTTATAGTAACTTTACTCACTTGCAGTTTATAATTTAAACAACTGGGATAAAAATGCTGCATATGAATTATTAGGGTGTTCTTTCAATCTGTACACAAGACAAATTCTACTTGAACTTTCAAGAGATTTAGGATATTTCTTAAAGTTTAGCTTATGAAGTTAGAACATGTGACTTTGTAAAAGATAATCAAGTAGCTTAATATTGCACTGGAAATTTATTTTTCTCTCACAAAAACATTGAAAACAAATCATGATGCCATGTTTTCTTTCCAAGAACAAAGAGATACAAGACATGACCTTCTAAGCCTTATTTGAATAGATCTCTCATTGCTTATTGAATAAGTATTAGTTAAAGTGATCTCCATTCTCTTCTATACAAATGAAGGTATTTGGCTGTGTGAAGGATTTCTAGCACTTGAGTATTAATAAGAGATTTAGAAATAAATAAGAAATAAGAAATTTAGACATTCTGTGGTCTCGGATTCAGTACTACTAGCTAAATTTAGTGCTGAACAGATTGGAAAAGAGGCACTTTGAAGCTTCTTGTGCTGCAATGAAATCAATAAATTCTTATCACAGTTCCATTTTGGTAGCAGGGGGCTAGACCCTGCATTTCTAGGCAGTCGTAACTGTTTAAGAAGATCCAAGAAGCTAGCCTTGAGCAGTGAGAACTGAGTTGTTCGGCTGTAAACTTGGTTGAACATTGGCATTACCAAAACTGAAAATTACCAGCATCTGGTTCTTCCCTGCCACTACCTGTACTTTGATATGACTAGTGTGGATGCTTTCTGGGTATCATTATTTTAAATTCACCTCAGGTTGTTCCAATATGCAGTCCAGATTGAGAATAGCTGCTCAAGTAAAAGTGAATGTACACATCAATAGATTGGATTGTCTTTCTTGCTATCTCCCATACATAATAAAAGTGCATTTAAAATAAGATTATTGCTTGAATTAGTGAATGTCATTTTTATTGATTATAACACAAAAGAAACATGCTTTAAAACACATTGCAAGTTTAGTTTTTGTTCTGGACATCTTTAACTATGGCTTAACAACTATCAGTGGGCACCATTAATTTAACAATGTTAAAATATAAATCTTGCAAGCCTTATATTTCCAATCTGATAACATCAAGCACTTACTATGATCAATTTAATATTAAAAATAAGGCAGAAGTTGTTATTCATTGTTTGTTTTTTTCATTTCTGTATTCATTTTCTCCAAATAGTACAATACCAGCTGAAGCAGTTACAGCCATCCTATCTGGTAAGGAAGAATATTTGGACCACTGAGATATTTGAAAGTTGCCTGTGCAGGATAATCACACAGCAAACAAGACTGAGTCAGATTTTTATTGTTGTAAATTCTTTACCCATGAATTACTTCTTTACTATCCATATTCTAGGGAAAATCGTTCTAGTTACCTCATCCACTGATACCTTCCCTCTTAACAAGTAGCTGGTAATGAATATGGAGGATTAAGATCTTTCCAAGGGTGTTAGCTATATTTCACCTTGCTATTATGCAGGAGGTTATATAATTAACATGCCCATAGCAAAATAAAAAAAAAACAAGTTTAAGAAGCTTTTTTTAAAGAATTGGTGTTAAGAGGTTTTCTTTTTTGATAGTATAGTATTTGGCAATGTTCTGTAGCATGCTCTAATAGAAGACTTGGATAACCATTATGGTTGTAATAATTTGACAACCCTTAGACATCTAACAATGCTTGTTTCCCTTTTATAAATAGCATCTGAATTTTTCAATTGTAAATCTTCAGAAAAATATGAGTTACTCACTTTAAATATTATTGTGTGACTATAGAGATGGCTCATATTGTTTTGTGATTTTTACATATAATCACTCTATTTGTAAGTTAATATATGCAGATGCAGACAGCAACATCTATTCAAACAAGTTTTATCCCCTTTCAGGAGTATCCTATGCATATTCATTTATTTAGAAATATATTCTGATATTCTTAAGAATCAGTGTGATTTGAATTAACTTACATTCATTCTCATGTGGTCTTAATCTTACATAAGATTGTGTGTGTGTATATATACATATATATATATATATATATGCAAATTTGTTATCTTTATGTATGTGCATTTGTGTGTCTGATGTTGACACTGGCCTAAAGTGGCTTTGTAACAATTAATATTGTTTGCCTTTTTTAAACCCTTTTTCTGAAGCTAGTTTATTAACTGAATACCAAATTTTATAGATAAGACAAACATCTAGGGCTCAAGAAACATCGAAGAAAAGGGGAAAGAAGATTGTATGAAACAGAAAACCAGGATGCTACAGCATGATAGTATCTTCTAGATGTAAGAAGGAAGTTGCAGTCATGAAATCTCAACAATGTGTTTGCCTAAATAAAGCCTGCATAATGACAAGTAGCAGTCCAGTGGTAGTACAGTAGTAGTGGAATTTCATAAGGCCCCACCCCTCAATGACAATTTATAGCAAACCAATGGCTGCTGAAAGAAGGATGTTCAATCTTCTCACGGGACAAGCTCTGGTAGTTTAGCCAACTCCAGGTGTCAGCTCTAAGAACATATCTATAGAAGCAATATGTTGTTGATACAAAGCATGATTAGAGACCGTTAAGAAGAACTACGCATGAACATACTTAACAACATGTCACGGGTGGTCAAATTTCCAGAAACAACTCCATTTCATGTACTTTGTTCAGTTGTTCTTGAAAATGCAAGTAAAAACTTGAAACTGACCTCAGGAGCTTCCAGTACTTTAGCAGTACAAAATATGAAAGGACTTGTAAACAGTCCTCCATAACTTTATATTGAAAAAAAATTTTTCCTGTGTACCTTTTCTAGTCTATCTTTTGTAATATTCAGACACACAATTTGTACCCAACACCACCATGCACATGAATGAATATTTTGGAGATTTGATTAATTTGAATTGTGTTTTTAAAATGTCTGTTGTTTTATTTTCCTTTTAGAAGTCTATCTCACCAAAAATTAAACTAAATATATTTCTGCATTAGTAGTGGAATATGATTTATCTCATTAAAAAATAAATTGATGTCATTATAACCCACATTAAAAGTAAAACCATGGCAAATATATTTTGATAAGCCTGTAAATGATTCACATAGCAAAGGCCCCATATGAATATATACATATCTACAGATTAAATATTTTAGCAAGTATGCTTCACGTTTCCTTTAAAACTATTTTTTTCTGTTTTAATATTTAGTGAGTAACAATAAAAATAACAAATTGAAGGATATTTTGGCTAAATTTTCATTTAAATAATAGCAAAATTGAATAGAAGATAAGGACACTTGTTTTGAGTTTTTAAGACAGACACTTCACATGTAGCTGAGGCTACCCTTTAGTGCACAATCCTCCTGCCTCACTCCCTCAGTACTGGGATTATATGTTTGTACCACAAAGTGTGACTCAAGTATTTTAAAGGGTAGATAATTATAGGAGGATAAAGTGATCCTAAGGATTTGAAATATAAAAACACCATGGCATCCTCTTAACAAAATCCCATTTACATTCTGCCATATTTTCTCTAAATGTCAATGTGTGTGTTTATACACACAACAATTTCAAAAAAAAATGTTGAGCATTGAATTTGAAACTTAACTAACAAACATAGGTTGTACATTATTTTATATTTTATTTTTATTGTTTTAAAATACAGATTGATCCACATTGCACAAAATTAGTTCATTATTATGGATACTTCTATATTTATGTAACATAGGCTTTTAATATTTTTAAGGTTGAGATCCACGTTGATTGTCTTGAATTTTTCCCATTACAAACATTATGATATCAGCATTATTATGGGTGTGTGTCTTCATACATGGATTTATTTTTATTAGTTCTTTGAGAGTTTCATACAATGTGTTTTTATAAAACTTTATTCTTTAAAATTTTCGTATATGTTATTTATTTAGTCTTTTCTTATACTTTACATCCTAACCACAGATTTCCCTCCCTCCACGCCTTCCTGTGCCCCATTTCTCCTCTCCCAAGATCCACTCCTCTTCTGCTTCCCTTGAGAAAAAAGTAGGGTTTCCAGGGATATCAACTGAACATGGTATAGCAAGTTACAATAAGACTACAATAAGACTCATATCAAGGCCAGACTAGGCATCCCAATAGTAAGGAAAGGGTCCGAGAGCAGCAAAAGTGTTCAGAAACATTCCCATTTCCACCAGCTTTTTATACAGGTTATTTATTATTTAAGACAATGTTAGTTTCTGGTAAGAACAAAATCTGCTTCATCAGAGACAAAGAAGATACTCATTTCTTTTCTGTCATGGTCCAGACTTTTGTGTTGCCTTGCTTATAATAATTTATAAGTGCTGCTCTTCTTAGATCATTCAGCTATAGCAGAGGAACAAGACTTCTTAGTTATAGTGCCTGCAAGTGACATACATCATTTTCTTTCCATATATGGCCCAGCTGCCTTGCCTGGATGCACATGAAGCTGCGATATCGAGTTCTAGCAAACTGTTTCTCACAGAAGCTAAAGACTGCCATACAGTATGTTTTAGGCATATGCAACTGCTTCTCTCAAATCTTTCCAAGCCTTAGCGATCGATCATTATGGAAGAGGGAGAGGAGTGGATATATGAGCTAGAAGTGGCGGG
>NW_004949104.1:7070119-7075321 GCF_000317375.1 Microtus ochrogaster
AAGATGGGCTATCAGATTGAATTAAAAACTAGAAGTATATCTTACATACTGTGATTTCTGATTGTATGTTTTTATGGGTCTGTGGTGCACACGTGTACATATTTTTTCTTGTGTGTTTTCCTTTTATCCTGTCTTTTGCTTGTTTGTTTTATTCTGACTTAGAGTGTTTTATTTGATGATTTTCTAAAGAGAGAAAAACAAACATGGAGTTGGATGGTGGGGACATAATGAAAATCTTGGAAGGTATGAGAAAGAGGAAACCAGGATAAGACTATATTGTATGGAAAATTATTTTCAATAAGAAACTATATGTTGTGCTGGGCATTTGTGGTACACGCCTGTAATCCCAGTACTTGGGAGACAAAGGCAGGCCGATCTCTGTGAGTTCAAGACCAGCCTGGTGTGCAAGAGTTAGTTCCAGAACAGGCTCCAAAGTTACTGAGAAACTATGTCTCAAAAAAGCAAAAATAAATAAAGTAAAGTAAAATCAAAAGCTATATGTTGTCTATAAGCAAAAGGAATGAAAGGTATGCAAGGACAGTCTCAAGTGATGAGGCTTACAAATTCAAATTTTCAAGCCAGCCTTGATTACATGCGTCAATCCAGTCTCAAAGCAAACAATCAAAACAGTGAAAAAATGTATTCCATACAAATGTTAATTAAAATAATGTTTTCTTGGCTATAAATATCAAACAATGAGAAATTTGGGGTAGGAAATATTATCTGGATTAAAAATAGTCATCCCTAATGATACACCTTCAGTTCTCCAGTGGGACCTAAACATCTAAACTACATTTAGATTTTATAGTAGAGTTCAAAACACATTAAACAAAGTATTGACCAACTGAAGAGAAGAAATAGACAAACCCATGATCGTAATCAGATATTTGAGCAGTTTTTCTTGATCTTCAAACAATGAGATGTGACTTTAATAGAAACATTAAAGGTAAATAGTACTTCCAACTTTCCTGACTTAACTCAAATTGATGTGACATTCCATCAAGAAACTCCAGGAAGAATTCTTTAGTCTTCATCAATGGCTCATCAATAAAGAACACAAAATATAGGCCATTAAATTTAAATATATTATGCAGGATTTAATTCCTGGAAATCATTAGAAAATATTCAGAGATAAGTAGCAGAAAATTTACAGAAAATCTCAAAAGAATAAAACCTCTTAAATTATAAGGAAAAATTTTATAAACCACTCCTGGGTTAAATATATATTTAAAATAAAACTGGAAATGATTATAATTTAATAAAAAGAAAAATATAATAAATAATTTTTAAAATATACCTAAATCAATACTTACATGTTTTTTTCCTATTTATAAATACATTGGAAAAGCTGAAAAACCTTTACATTGGTTTCTGTTTTGTACACCGTCATAAAAGAAAGCAAATTAAATGCAAAGCAAATAAAACAAAGAAAACAATGAATGGTAATCAATTGTTCAGAACTGCTTTGAACAATTTCCATAATAGTGCTGTTTATTGAAGTCTCCTGGGACTGAATATTCACTGTTATGGTAATAAAAACTTACAGAGGCAAGATATTATTCAGAATAAGCAAGGGCCATATTGTCCTCATCTTTCAGTCTCCTACAGCAACTGAAATAGTGTTGTAATTATTGTGGTAAATCAATAGTTACTGTTAAATTGACTTGTACTGACTCGCTATCTACATACTGTTAATGCCATCTCTGAAGCATCATTTCTGTAAATACACTCATTATAGAATTTATTTTTTAGTAATTGAAAAGCTAAATAGGAGGGTGACTGTAAACAAGCCTACAGTTTCAATTAGAATCAGTTTAACAATATTTCTTTGACTATATATGCACCAAAGCTATTTAAAATGTTCAAAGAGGAAATCATCTATGAGCTCATGAGATCTCAACATTGGTTTGCTAACATCAGTGGGAAAAGAATATAGGCGAAAGGTATTCATCAGTAGCTTCTAACCCGTTGACTGTAATTGAAACATTTACCGAAAATGAACTGTGTTTTTTTTTTTTAATTTTCTTGTGATAGTTACTACAAAGATATTATTCAGGGAGTCTGTGAAGACTTTGTTGGTAAAATATTTGCTGCGCAAGTGTTAAGACTTGAGTTTAGCTCTCCAGTACCCACTAAAAGCCAAATGTGATAACCTGCATTTATAACTTTATACTGGAGGGCCTCACTGGCAAACCAGTTTATTGGAAACAGTAAGCTCCAGGGTCAATGACAGATTCTGCCTCTAAAATAAAGTGCAATAGTGATCGAGGAAGTCACTTGCTTTTGGTATTTGGCATGAACATATGCAAACATTACACAGACACAGACACAGACACACACACAGACACAGACACACACACGCACATACACACACACACACACACACACACACATTGAATAATTTTGAGTATTCGCCAAGTTTATGCATCTTGGATGTTGACCAGGAAAATGTCAGATGTGGGTAGTGAAAGACAAGACAGAAGCTTGAACTTTAGAACATCCTTTGGTAATCATGTTATGATGTAGACAATACTGTTAAAGTATGGTTGAAATGTTTCCTTTGGCTTTTTTTAGGTGATAAAATGCATCAACTGGGACTGGGCATCCATGGTTCGTTACCTCTGAATTGTGTCCAACTGTGGTTTTTTTTTTTTTCTGTGTTTATTTGCTGCAAAGAAGCTTCTTTGATGAGGTGCAAAAACACTCATCCATTGACATTAAAATGAGATTTAAAGTGTAGTTAGGATTTATGTAGGTCTATCAAAGTAGCAGTAAAAAATTACTCTTAAGGCCCATGTCCTCAGAAGCCCTGGGAAACTGACTAGGTTTCTATGCCTATATCACAGCACTTACATCTAGGGCTCAGAGAACATTGTGGAATGCGAGGTGTGTGTAATAAAGACTGCACTCTAGAAAATCTGCTGTGAAGTATCCTCTTATGAAAATGACTGCATCGGGGTTATCTCTGACTCTTTTGCTGGCTTTTGGGACCCTACTTCTCATACTGGATTGTCTTGCTCAGTCTTTATACAAGAGGAGGTTCTTAGTCTTACTGCAACTTGATATGCCATATTTTGTTGTTATTATGAGAGGCCTTAGCTTTTTTGAATAGATACAGAAGGGGAGTGAATGTAGGGAGTCAGAGAAGAGGTGGGGGACTGGGAGGAGAGAAGGGAGGGGGGAAATTGTGGTCAGTAATTAAAATAAATAAATGAATAAATATAAAAATAAAAGAAATGGTTGCACAAACAAGATCTGAACAATGGCAATTTTAGTAGACATGGGGAAAGAGGAAAATTTCATTGGGCCACATCTCTTGACAAGGAACTACAGGCACGATGTCTGCCAAGAAATGGAGTAGAAGCCTTTTCTAGGGATGGACCAGTAATTGGTTATCTTGCACAAAGTGGTCAGCCCTGAAATTATATAAACATAAATAAGAAAGATAGACTCAGTATGTTGTCTATATTTCTGTATGCATATGCATATACACACAAGCATGCATGTACAAATGTCCTCCTCTTGCAGAGGACTTGAGTTTAAGTCTTAACACCACATGGTGATTCATAACCATCTGTACCTCCAGTTCCAAGGGATCCAACTTCCTGTTATGGACTCTATTGGCACCAATTACAGACATGGTGCACACATATACATGCAGGCAAAATAAAAACTCATATACATATATAAAGATATATAAATTATGTATTTTTTTGCCATGAGTGAATTATTATCTCTTTAATCATTGTTTTCTCCTTAAAAGGGTGATTTGGCTGCTTGGAAAGAATATAAAATAAGTCTCATTGTCTGGGAAGACAGAGCATTTTCCAGAAGACTTTTGCAGATTTGCAGGTAGAATTCTTGAACTGTATAGTATAGTGTAGTATGGTCAGAGTTAAAGCATATTCCATACAATCAAACATTAGTCAAGAGGTTTAGAGTAGACAATGCATTCTGTCATTTTTAATGAATCACTATTATATTGTGTTAAGGAAACTTTTTTATGGCTAGCGACAGAACCTATAGATTACCTCTTAGAGACTCAAAGAATATGTCTTAAACAAGCATCAGAGTCCTGCCTTGACGAGCTCAAGTGTTCCAGGGTAGGGGCTTTTGGATTATAAATGTTAGGTAGAATAGACGGAGATACAAAAGAAAACAGAGACATGGGATAATACTGGGAGGGCAACTCAGTGAATACTAAATACTGAATCTACCCATGTTTATTTGCTTATACTTTTTAACCCAATACAAAAGAGGGAGGAAAAAGCCAAAAGACTGTTTTAACATGACACAAAGGACACCCAGAACAGTTACTTGCCACAATACTTGAGACATCAAGCCTATTTCCTGAGTAAAGCATTTTGATGTTTTAGGCAGGATATGCACTGAATACAGACTAGATCAAATAACCTGTGGGCAGCAACTCCCTATGTCTAACCACCTATTTTAAAATGAAGGAGCAGATATAGGCTTGAATTCTATGCCTTTTGGTCAAGGTGGAGTGGATTCACCTCTATGGACCCTATTAATGTCCCAAAAACTAAGTAACTTTACCCTAGGTCAGGGTTTCTTGTTTGTAACTACACCTGTTGTCAGCAGCTTTGAAAGACTAAAAATAAGCTCAGACTTTATGACCTTTAGTCGAGGTGGAACAGGCTCCCATCTGTATACCCCCACAACCAAGGGACAAAGATTTACATCAGTCTTTACTTCTTATTTTCTTTGTTTTTTGGTCATCGTGGAATAAATGTAATATAATTGAAGAACACAACTGCAAACTCCAAAACTTGGCAGAGATTGAACTGGAATGAAGAAATACATATTTTGAGGCTAGTTCTGATTTATTTTTTTTTACCTGGAAGTTTCTTGTGTCCTCCTGTACATGTGGAGACAAATCTGCATGTGGATGCAAAGATAATGTAACATTTAGCATAGCAATGTTATCCTCATGGGCACATTTAAGTATTTCTACACTTAACATTTCCCTTCATAAGATGACTTGGAATTTTATTTAGAAATCCAGTAATAAAATATTGGTGTAATTCTAGAGGAGAAATATAACCAGCAACCTTATATTTTGTACTGATGCTATGTACTATAGCCTGTGTTTGCTTCAAATTAGATCCTCCTTCTACAGAATTGCTATAGTACAGATGTTGATATGCCTTAGAACCCTGATGTAAGGCTCAGAGAGATTTG
>NW_004949104.1:7076689-7093427 GCF_000317375.1 Microtus ochrogaster
TTAATACAAGATTATTACTTCCTTTTTATAACATCGTTGGTCATAATTATACAGAACAAATCTCTCTTTCTTTCTCTCTCTCTCTGTGTTTGTGTGTATGTGTGTGTTTGTGTTTTTGTTCTAAAGGTATTTTCAGCTGCTGCCTAAAGATTCCGGAAACTACTTAAGCAGCAGTCCTTGAAGCATCAGCCCTAAGAAGGATATGGAGAGCCAAGTGGAATGGCTCAGGTTGAGTGTGTATTGCTGATGCAAAAAATCTGCATCTCAGCCCTTGGTTGTTTATGACTCTACTTCCAGAGCGTATGATGCCTTCTTTTGATATCTGTGGGAATCAGAACTCAGGGGCACATACTCACACCCCACATATACACACGATTAGTTAGAAATCAATCTCACTTTTCTAAAGGTTGTCGAGTCCCTATTCTTAATACCTTTGCCAGTTCACTAAAATCTATGCAGTGATTCAATTAAAGCAAATGAACCTGGAGAAGTTTTAAAATAACACAGGTTTATTTTCTCACTACTTTTCACCGTCATCTTGAATTCATTCCACAAAGACTCTGTAAGAGAGTTTTTTGGGCTAGGTTTTTAGATCACAATTATATTTCTCTAGGCACGAAGTAAATAGGAATAGAGCGCATGTATAGCATCTGGTTCATTAGATTCAAACAGCATCTATCTGAGATGAGAATTATCCTAATTTTCAAATACCAATAATTTTATTTTATCCTCCTAAAACATAATATGTCTCTGTGTTCTCATTTTGATTCAACTGAAATTGCAATTAGTTACTGTGAGACACATCATTTAATTTTAGTCCAGCTCATTTCTTAACAGAGATTTCTCAGCAGGTGAACTTTTCAATAACCATGTTAAGATGAAGTGTCCCATTGTGCTGTGTTGAAAGAGTTATTTAGTATTTGTTTTCTCACCCTAGGTGTGTGTAATTCATTGTTATCTTTGTCTTTATGATTGAATTCCATACATCTATCTCACCCTTTACTTGGGCAATTTTAAACCAAACATTACAGGATTCAGAAAACATTTCTTACATACTTAGGCAGTCAAATTTTAATATAATATAATGATGCTTCTTTAGATAACAAATTTACTAAATTTTTAAAAATGAGGATGACAGTAAAATAAAAATAGTGATTGCAAACTCAAATCAAAATGAGCTACTGAATTTTACACTTAGCTATTTTTCTCCTTCAGTAAAGAATCTGCCTTTATAACTAAGAATGGCATTAAAATTACAAATGAACCCAGAGTAGGTGAGGGGTTTATTTTGTAACAAAGCTAGGAATTCTCCATTTCCATAAAAACACGAATAGAATGATGACATTTATTATTATTGACATCCACTGTCTGGTAATTCCTCTGTTAAACTGTGAACTGGAAACTGCTAAATTAAAAAGTGATATATAAATAGCCTCTAAATTGGATTTGGATTATATTAAAAAGTTTCTCCTGTTACTTTGAAAATTGGCATAATTTGCAATTTAAAAAACTAGAAAAGTTACCTAAGTACATCAATTTCTATGAAAATTCATGGCTATTTGCTTGTTCTCATGTACCAGAAGACTAGATATGCATTGTTGTTTTTAAGACAAGTCATTTAAATATGCAGACATATTACAGGACTTAGAAATTTTTCTTGCTTCCTATAATTCTTTAAGCAAAATAATTACTTTTTAGCATCCCAAAGTCTACATGGATCTTTATTTTAAACTAAAGGTGTTAAAAAAATCCAATTTTGGCAATGCTCAAAGCTTTGAGACTTTGGTATACTTACTGAGTGCCTTTTAATTTCTAACTTGGATATGATCTTCAGGAATGAGTTTCTCAAAAACTGCTGAAGTCACTCTTTGAATCAGGAGTATCACTGCAAAGACAATGAGCACCAATTTGAAGCCCAGCTGCTTCTTGGTGCATCTGTTGCATGCATCTATAACAGTTGTGCGGGCAGGATGTAGAGAGACCTCATCACTTATCAGAAGGTCTGTTCTGAAGTTACTCTAACTGGTGTATTAACACTTCAATAACTTTTACATTTTCCAGACGCTTTCTTTACCACCTTTACTACATTTCATGTGGCATGGATGGGTTTATGTCCTTTGATGTCCTTCCTTGGTATAGTCTTCCCATCTAATTTATTCATTTATTCCATTACCATCTTATTAAAATTCCTCACCAACAGTATTTGATAGCTAGAATATATGAATATTGAAGTAGTATAGAAATTAAAAAAATAGAAGTGGTTAGTGAAGTTATGATGTCTGCAATTTTAGGCAGATAGATAGGCAATTGAACACAATTAATTGAAGGAGAAGGGCGTTAGATGGGTGTAGATTTTAAAGATGTGGATTTTAGGTCATAGAGCCTGTTCATCCTAAACTCTATCATGAAACTGTATCTGGTGCTCTCAAGAAACAACAAGGAGGATAGTGACACATAGACAAAAGAGGAAGGAGGAGGAGAAAAGCAATCAAAGTAATGAAACACTATGCAAGATCATGTTCATAAGGGTCTGCAAGGCCCCTGCATGGACAATGAACGTCACTGAGTGCCCCTGAGCTGGGCAAGAATGAGATGGATTAATGAGCAAACGTTTTGTTAGATTCAAAGACAAATGAGTGAGAAGATGACAGAGATACACAACCAGGAAATTCACAAAACAAATATGTTATTTCTGCACCCTCCACAACAGAAAAGACATAAGAGATATAAGATGGGGCATATCTTTTTTAAAGCACCTCAAATTTTGTTATACACATGAACCCTGATTTTATTGTGTTCCCCGATTCTGTTCCTCTTAAGTTCCTTCCTTTATTGATTTCATTCATTTCCACTCTTTAGGTGAAGATTTCAATGCTGAGAACTCATTTATTTATCTACCATGGCATGAGGAATAGAGCCTAGAACTTAACACATCTAAGTCCACTCCCACTGAGCTCCATCCCAGTCCTCATTGCACTGTTTGATATGTGAGACAATGTCTCAACTGATTTGATCAGGTTTAGTTTGAATTCACTGTGTTATAAGCTGGCCTTAAATTTGATTTGCTTTAGCCCACTAAATAGCCAAGGTTCCACCCTGAACTATAATGATTGACTCAAGTTTCTAGTTACTATCCTGATCAAATGGTTTCTTTAGAGGACTAGATCCATAATAGAATAACTTCAGTAGATATATTGCTCAAATCCATCTTACTGAATTAATTACTCTTAATCTTTAGCTGTTTACTTAAATCTCTTGTATCGTCTGATTTTCAAATGATTTTTATGATTGCCATGAATATACAACTTTTGAATTAGTGTTGTCTGTATGTGTGTATGAGAGCTTCTGTGAAAGTAGAGAGCAGGGCTATGCCAATTACCACACTAACGGAAGCCAACAATATCTAAACATTTTCTTTTTGCCTTGGTATTTTACACACACACACACACACACACACATCTTGACATTACAATAGAAAAGGAGAGATGAATTTGAAATTGGTTTTATTTAGTTTTTGTTATTTTGAATGATGTTGGGAACTAAGAGAACTAAACTGTATTGTAGAGAATGTTTGACGAAACTGCACGTTCACTGAGATGAAAACAACCAAATGTATCAGATGGGTCTCACACTCCAGTTGGATGGGGTGAAATGCAGGAATTAATCCTGGAGCTATCTAGATACACTGGATGCTTGAGATTGGGGAAAGAAAAGAGGGTTGGGAGGCGTGATGGATTGGAACTGGTTGGCAACATAAATTATACATACACAGGCAGCAGAAACATGGTCCTTTAGTGCTGTACATAAAGGTTTGAGGTGTACAAAGAGAAACACACATGAAGTACAAAGCTCATTATTCTGTTTCTTTGCTTTCTTTACTAGGTGGAAGGGATCCAGAAAGTTTGTAACTGTTCAGTCATGACTTGAATTTCCTTTGTCCTTCTACAATTAGGGATCCCAGGAGGAACTATTAAAACAATTAGCAGGTATTCAGTAGTGCTGTGACTAAACAGTCTCTCACTCAGTTCAGTTAAATTGGTTTCTCTTAAATATGAATATTGCAAAAGCTGCTTTTGTAGGTTGAAGTCATTTCAGGAAGTTTAATCACTACATGTCATGTCATACAGCAGCCCATTATCCCATGAGTAAATAAGACCTCCCTATGTTAGGGCATGCAGTTCATAACATTTCAGCAAAACTGGAAACATAAAAAAGTTTGATGTGCTGATAATTAAAATTTAGTGAGTTGAAGGTGATTAGTAGCTTCACAGACAAGTCTATTCAGACACCAGACAATTTCTAGAGTGAGAAAACTCCCTCGAGGCAGAATACACTTTTATGTCTGAAATCCCATAGTTTGTAGATGAGCAGCCTATAATTCTAGCCTAGAGTTAAGTGATGTACATTTGATATAGCCTATAATTTATTAATTTATACACTAATACTTTCTCTTGCTTTTTGTCACTGCTGGAAAGACTGTGTCATTATACTCCTATTACCTTCAATTCTGACATCATGACATACTTTATGGCGCTAGCAAAAGCTTTAACTGCATAAATAGCACTTTAATGTTGACCTTATTTGGGGTGTAAAACCTTAAAAGCATAAAGTACATGCAGTAACATTGGAAAGTTTGGGCAGTTTACCTTCATTATAATCAGATAATGGATATTAGCTAGCCAAGATGAGCTTCTCTTGCCATGAAATCATTTTTGATGGGTTTATCTCTTATTTCCATTTCTTTGTAGCATTTGCTTTAGAAAAATACATAGCCTGCAAGCTCCTATGGGCCCAGGTTAGTTGGTTCTAGTTGTGGGTTTTCTTGTGGTGTCCTTGTCCTCTCTGGCTGCTACAATTCTTCCAGTGAAGGGTCTGACCTATCCCCTCACAATATGTAGCTTTACTCTGGCTTCCATCCTTAATATGAAGAGAGGTACCTAGTCTTACTGTGATTTGATATGCTGTGTTTGATTGATATCTCTGGGAGGCCTGCTCTTTTTTGACGGGTCGTTGAGGAAGAATGGAAAGGGGTGGGATTGGGAGGAAGGGAGAGAAACTGTAGTCAAATGTAATAAATGAGAGAAAAATAATTTAAAAATACAAAAGAAAAATTTAAAATCATTTAGAGCTTTTCTGTAATGTAAATTAATCTGTCATGAAGGCATATCTTTTTCAAGGACTAGAGGATTCATTCCTTTTCAACATTATCATCAGGAAAGATAGTGTCTTTTGACATCATTTGGAGGAAGGTAGAAGCCTAACTTTAAAAAACACTAATTAGCAAACACACATAGCCTAATAAAACTGTAGCACCTTCCCCTTTTCACACATGTATCCTTTCTGACCAGCTCACCCTAATTCCTAAGAATTTTCTTACTTTTTTCTCACTTAGTTGAGTTCAGTCTATTTTCTCTACTAAAATAATCTCTTTGCTACTGCATTCATCTAGAATGTATTCTTCCTTTTCCTGTTAACTGGTCCTATGAAATATTTCACAGGTAACATATTTAGGAAGTATTACCCATATATAAAGTGTTTTTTATATATTCATCTAATTTCATGAGTGCTGGATGGATATAATAATTAGTGTCCCATTTTACTCCAATCCAGAAAGGTGAAAGAGCTTTTGAGAAAAGAAAGGAAACAGACCAATTTTGCCAACTCCTTTGGTTCTTCAGTTTGAACGCACGGTCTCACATGTGCTAGATCTTAATTTGCTGGCTATATGTGAGCACCCGTGTTTAGGGTGTATTCTGGTGCAGATTTCCCTAATATCACTTTGACATTGGAGGAAAATGATATATGCTCTGGATTTAGATTCACAATTAAAGTACAGTTTCTCACCAAGTCTTCTTGTTGCCACGGAATCCCGAATTTCTGATATAATTCTCTGACTATAATTGGAGGATTTTTATTTAATTTTCAATTATGCTTTCATAAATCTGTGAAAGACAATTAGAAATGTGATAGCCATATAAAATAAAGAGGTCGCATTACAGTGCAGATTTCGAATGTCATCTTTTATTTTATTAGATATGGAGATATGTTTGGAAAGTGTACATTGTAGACATTGTATCTCTGTCATTTTCTCAAATGTACATATAAGTATAAAGAGATGAATACATTTAAATGATGTGTGCTCTTGGGGTTTATTTATCAGTGGTGCTCACATATATGCTCTTGTTAGCTAAGATTATAGTAAAGCTAAAAACATCTGGCCTCAGTGCATATTCACCATCATAGCAACAAAGAACATCTTGTTATTTGTGTGTGGACGCTTACACTGATCTCTACAACCCTATTGTGCAACCAGTTTTATAAAAGCCTAGTACATACAATGCCATGCACTGTACAACACTTGCTGGTAATAATAATGGCTTACTGACTTGTGTATTTGCTATATTTTACTTTTTAATTGTTATTCTAAGGTATATCCCTCAACATTCTAGATAGGGAAGTTACTGTAAGATGGGAAAATGAGCTGTATATCTTGACTGCATTATGATATATGCCATCATGACTCTCTAAGTGGCCCCTGTGATATTTGTATAATGGGAAATTTAGCTAAGGATTTCTAAACTATAATGCTCATAGTTCAGGGACACATAGTTGCATGGTGAAATTAACTACAGATTTAAAAGAGCTAAGTCTGATTAGTTTAGATTTTAAAGAGAAATATATTTTTCTTAAACAAATCTCTGATAATTTTATTTTTTACCCACACAGAATCACTGTGGGAAATATTTGGATTAATATTATAATGGTGTCTTATCAAATAACGCCTGGTAAATACATATCTAGCTATTCTCTATAATCTTTCCTGCTGTGAGCATTGCCTATTCCCATTTTGTAATTGAGGAAGACAATGCTACAACTAGCTACAAGCAGGTGTGTGCATATTTACATGATTCATTCAGAAAAGATGCCTCTAGCAACTTCTTGTTCTGTTCATGTTAAAATAGCCTATAAATTAAGATTATGCTGCTTTTCACTTGTAAATAATCTCCTGCTTGCTTTTAATTATCTTGATACTGAGTAAATATGATTCTTTTACACTATTAGTGGATAGATATGATGACCTTAAGGATTTAGTTTAATAAAATGAGGGTTTTTGTTGTTGTTTGTTTTTCGAGACAGGGTTTCTTTGTAGCTTTGGAGCCTGTCCTGGATCTTTCTCTGTAGACCAGACTGGCCTCGAACTCACAGAGATCCACCTGTCTCTGCCTCCAGAGATTAAAGGCATGTGCCACCACCACCTGGCAAGTTTTTAATAAGAACAATAACCTTAAAATATCTTTAACATTTTAATCTCTATTTGGCTGGTGGAGTTGAAGTAAAACAAACAAACAAAGAAACAAACAAACAAACAAACAAAGGAAAACAAAAGAACAGAAGCAAAAGAAGAACTAAAAAGGGGGTGTGTGTGAGCTTTTAGTACTGTCTGTTTGAATTTTATTAGCCTGGAGCTCACCTAATCACTTTTATGTGAGTCTTCAATTAAAGGAAATGAAAGTTGGCTGAGTGGTATAGTGCTGAGCAGAATGGTTGGGAATACAAACTCCAGAGCCAAACCAACTATAATATTTTTTAATCATAGTTAATTGGTGCCAGCTGTGTGGTCTCTATACTATTTTCTTTTTACACATGACCAAAGGTGTGGTTGTTGCTCTTTTAATTTAGAAACTGGAATTGCTTCCCCAGTTATTAAAAATCTATAGGTATCGAGAGATCCTTGATGTTTGCCGAACATAGAATAGTATCGCGATGGATTTGAAATTAAAGTAAAATGCTGCAGTGGGGTATCTAATATCATGGATAACTTCAGACATAATATAGGCTCCCTTGATGATACTCTTTCATTAACTATTACATTATTTGATCTAGAATGTTATTAAAATTTCAAATTCTTTCTTTCTTTATTTATATATATATATATTTATAAATTCATTTATTTATTAAAGATTTCTGTCTTTTCTCCGCCACCGCCTCCCATTTCCCTCCCCCTCCCCCAAACAAGTCCCCCTCCCTCGTCAGTCCAAAGAGCAATCAGGGTTCCCTGCCCTGTGGGAAGTCCAAGGAACCTCCACCTCCATCCAGGTCCAGTAAGGCGAGCATCCAAACTGCCTAGGCTCCCACAAAGACAGTAAGTGCAGTAGGATCAGAAACCCATTGCCATTGCTCTTGAGTTCTCAGTAGTCCTCATTGTCCGCTATGTTCAGAGAGTCCGGTTTTATGCCAGGCTTTTTCAGACCCAGGCCAGCTGGCCTTGGTGAGTTCCCGATAGAACATCCCCATTGTCTCAGTGTGTGGGTGCACCCCTAGCGGTCCTGAGTTCCTTGCTTGTGCTCTCTCTCCTTCTGCTCCTGATTTGGACCTTGGAATTTCGGTCCGGTGCTCCAATGTGGGTCTCTATCTCTGTCTCCTTTCATCGCCTGATGAAGGTTAATATTCAGGAGGATGCCTATATGTTTTTCTTTGGGTTCTCCTTATTTAGCTTCTCTAGGATCAGGGAAATGCAAATCAAGACAACTTTAAGATACCATCTTTTTTATTTCTTAAGTTTTCCATTATATCATTGGTACTGTGATATTGGCATTTTTGTTTTCATTTTATATTTTAGTTAGAGCAAATGAGTAGCTTGCTTAAGGACCATAGATCACACATTTGTAGTAACGTCTCAGATTGTGAACCACCAGCAAGAGTTTAAGCATTCAAATAAAGTTCCCCCTACCCCAGGGTTCATATTAATAGAAAATATTATAGAAGTTGTAAATTTATATTGGGAACAACCTCAGTGATTCTTTTAAGAGAGATGGAAAGGAATAGAAACATTAGCAACAGAAACCAAGGAAGATATTAAAGAGATGATCAGGGTGTTTGTGAGATTTTTTTTAAGGACTGAAAAAGGCTTTTGTTGGTTAGCAAACATGTATTACATATAAATTATATTAAAAATAAAGAATTTTCACTATTTTCACCCAAGTTTACAGTACTGAAAATCTATTGAAAGTTTCCATTTAGGTTGGGCAGTGGTGTCTCACGCCTTTCTTTAATCCCAGCACTCAGGAGGCTGAGGCACATGGATCTCTGTAAATTTTGAGGCCAGCCTGGTCTACAGAGTGAGTTCCAGAACAGGCTCCAAAGCTACAGAGAAACGCCGTCTCAAAAAAATCCAAAAATGTTTCCATTTAGGGTAATGACATGACTCTATGTTTTTAATTGGTCACTTTGTTTATTACACGAGAAACCGTTTGGAAAGGGCGACATTGGAGATGGGGATAATGGTAAAGAGAAGATTACAGTATTTCAGCAGAAAGATGCTGGGACTTAAACTTTTCTTATGGTGATGGAAAAAAGAAAGGTTCAATAAATCCCAAGTGGATTCAAGTAGAAAGTACTTGATGGTATGTGAACTGTAGAATATGAATGGGCAGAAAGTTAGGAGAGATGATTTACCACTTGCGATAAAAGGTATCTGACTGATTTATCCGTTAAAGCTTGAGGTGTCAACAGCTACTATAGGCTAATGTTCCTAAAACCGTAATGTTCAAACATGAGGTAGGAAGTACGTGGTCATGGCACAGGGCACACATTGCAATTACCAGGAGGAACGTTTTACATTGTATACTGCCAGAAACTGTGACATTTTCCCAGAAAGAGTCCTACATCCTACCGCAGAGCCTCTGATATTAATAGAGGAACATTGGGACTGCCCAGAAGCTGTGTTTGGAACAACTTATTTAGCATTCTAACCTAAATCGCTCAGCATAAGAATGGCATTAGCGTCTTTAAAAAAAGTGGCTCTGAGAGCAGAACACTTCATATATTGTATCCCTGGATGGTAGTGTATAGTTCTAAGATTTAGATGAGGACATAGTGCATGAAATAAAATAGTTGCTTTTATTTATGTTAGTATCTTACTACTTCCATAAATTAACTAGGCAGTTCAAGACATTTCCCAATCCTTCTTAGTATTTGACCTCTTCCTTCTTTATTAAGCCTGTTCAATGCATTGCATCAAAAACCCTCACAAACAAGAAAGCATCAGGGCATTGACAGTGATGCATTCAATTTATATCCTTGTTTATGTCTCATATTTCTAGAGTCTAGTTCTCACCATGCACTCAAATCAGTGCTATGAAAGCACTTGGATTTTTTGAAAAGAATATTTATTGCTTCAGTGTTTGATTTAGGGAAGGATATTGCCTCTCATTAGTGATATAGCGACATGCAGATCCAACAGGACACAGCAGTTTCTCCTGGCAAGCATACAGTGTGCACCATCGTGCAGCTACTGAGCGTTAATGGCCAAGCTTGTCTGTGGACTCCAGGCATCACTGTTTTGGTACAAAGCAGACATTATGAAGTTCAGAGACTCCACTCATCCAGATCCTCACTTAACCCAGGACACTTATGTGTCAGCCTTTGGCATTTTTCATTAGGCACTCAACCTAAATTCAGTTACAATATAGATACATACACATTAATACTTCATTGTAATACTTTTCACAGCAATGATCTAAGAAATTATTTTGGAGTTCTAAATCAATATTTACTTAGGATGAGGAGGATTTGACACAGCTGTTGCCTTTTCTTTTTCTACCTCTCCTTTTCCTTGGCTTTTTTTTTTTTTCATCATCTACTGAATGTCATTGCGAGGTTATTAGTTCTGGATAATCTCTTGCTTTCAACAACCGAAGATCTGGAAGCACTAGTCAGATTGTCTTGTAATGACTGTTGCACAGCAGGGTCATTTATTCTGAGCCATTTGTAAAGAACACATGGCACAGTGTTCCAATCAATGTGCACAGATAGGGTCAGCCTAATACAGAGCTATATTAAAATGTCAGGATACCAATTTAGATCATCCTTTGTGAAGTGCTGAGTTATTTTCCTTGATACGAAGAACACAATGAAGGCTTTGAACGATACTTCTTTCCTGTACCTCATTTCTTTCTGTGTATTTTTATGCAGAATGTTCTGAAACTTAAAAAAATCGCCAGTCCAAGTAATTTAAATACATTTTATTAAGGAAAATACCTTTAAGCCAACAGGAAAATGATTGAAATTGACTTGCTTGGTTGCCAGGACAAGTAAATTGCTAATCAATAGATTTAGAAGACAATATTAGCTAAAGCCTCAGGCAGTTCCTTGTATAGAAGAAGCACAATAACCATAATTAATCACCTAGTCAAAACAACTGTATTTGATCCACAGGAGAAACTTAATTTTGAAGACTTCATTTTTGCAAATATAAAAACTAAAACATTAATTAACTTTGGAAGGTGAAGTCATAAAACATGTCCTGTTACAAACTACATAGCTACTTTTATAAGTCAGTGGTTAAAATACTGAGCTTTGGAGCCAGCAAAATACTCAGTAATCTAGATGATTATTCCCATGTCTAATAGTCTGAGCTTGATACATGTGACTGGTGGAAGGGGAGAATTTACGTTCTCAAGTTGTTCTCTGAAGTCCAGATGCACTGGGGCATGTGTGAAATCGCATCCATGCACATACATGCATGCACAAATAAGGTAGTAAAAATTAAGATTTTATTTGGCAAAATCTAAGTAGTTACTTAGAAACCACTGTTGATTTTTTTCGTCATTTGACACAAACCTAGCTTCATTTTGTAAGAGGAAACCTCCAAAGAGAAAATGCCCCCTTTGGGCAATGAGAAAATGGCCCATGAACAAGCCTGTGGTTCGTTTTCTTGACTGATGATTGATTTGAGAGAGTCCAGCTCATTGTAGGTGATGCTATCCTGGGCTGGTGGTTCTGGGTATTATAAGGAAGCAGGCTGAATGAACCATGAGTGAAAACCAGCACCCGATACTTCTCCATAGCCTCTGCATTGGTTCCTGCCTCCAGGTACCTACTCTACTCAAATTCCTGCCTGACTTACCTTAGGGATAGATTTTTACCTAAATATGCAAGGTAAAATAAACCCTTCTTTCACAAGTCCTTTTGTCATGGTGTTTATCTTAGCAATACGAACCCTAACCATGACACTGAGTGTGTTTCTTACAGAAATTGTAATATAATTACATCCTTTCTCCTTTCCCTTTCCTTCTTCCAAATCCTCCCACGTACTACTTCTTACGCAGATTAAAATTCATGGCTTCTTTTTTTCATTAATTTCTACTACATACATACTGTATATATATATTCATAAACATAACCCGCACAGAATGTAATATGTAGCTCCTAAGTATGTTGTCAAAGTTGGCAGTACAAGCTGCAAACCCTTGAAATCTCAGTTTTCACCACTCCTCACTCCCTTGAAAATCCTCATTTCAGAGGTTTCTTGGTCCAAGACTAGGATGAAGTAAGAATGTTCTTCCTTCTGTCTATCATGAGTAGGCTTTTAGTTTTATGCAATTCCATTCTACATCAAACCTAAACAGAAAAACAACCCCCTTACCCTGGGTGTGTAGATCTTCAATTTTTAAGACTTTTCTATCACATAAATACTTTAATTCAGGGTATTTTCTGTTTTACATTACTAATCTGCTTTGTTACAGGAGTGTTGAGCAGTGCTCTTACATTGGTTAAATAGATGTACCTTTACAGGCATATGATCAACTACTATCCATATTTTCTGTTAACTTTTATATATATATTTATTTTGTAAAAAGTGCACGCCTGGGTCCTATGAGATGTAGTTAGTTGGACATCATACATGCCCTCACATTGAAGTGTTTTGGGGGAATTGCTCTTGCATGCTTGATTACTAAAATAAGAATGCTTCTGTGCAAGTAATCTGACAAATATTTCTAAATTAAAAAAAATCATATACCAACTGTGATCTTCATTGAAGGAGTATCAATTTCCATAGTAGAGTTAAGGAAACATTTAAAATTATAAATATAGTTTAAAAAATTACGTCTAAGATGTAACAGTATAATGAAGAGAAGGGATCATAGACAAATATAATGAAGAAGTCATTTTCTCTGCTCTGCTAGAACAGTGAAACCTCTCATACTGTCTGCCAAGGGGTATTTTGTAATTTTGAAAGACTTCAGGTTAGCACAAGCTGAACAATTGACATTTCAGAAAATTGCTTTTTTTCTCTTACTCATTTCTAAATATCAGTATCTTTCAGGATTGCAGTCCTAGTATCAGAATAATCATTTTTATGGACATTTTGTTCCTTCTATTCTTCTAAGACATCTAAAAGTGAGTCTGGTCTCATACATAGCATGAAACCCTTCCAGAATAAAGCAACAAAATACATTACTTTTGAAACCATTTTACATGGGTAATGATTCTTTAAAGAATATTTAAATATAGAATATTATCCCAGTTTAAGCCATAATAGAGGGATAATGCATATTTCGCTGCTAAAGTATATATTTATTCTGAGACTTAGATGATAATTATTCAAAATAAAATAGACAAATTCAGCTTTAAATAGTAAGTGATCATAGATTCTAACAATCAAAATTCAATGTAAATTTGTTTTATGACAGTGTTACCTTTGAAATATTGCTTCCCTCATGATATTAAGTGATGTATTAAGAATCATTTGAAGACATTAGACTATACGTCAGGAAACTAGAAATTTGTGAATAGGGTTCAATGATATTTTTTCCAGTCTTTTCAACAATTGTGTAGTGATCATACAACAAGTATTTTATAGATGTTTCCTTTCCCCACAATAGTGTATGGGAAAATCTAGCCTTTATGGCACTTGATTTCATAGAGTGTGGGAGGAAGCACTTTAGAATCCACGTAAAATTATATGTACATAATCACATGTAAAGTTTGCATGTATGTAGAATGAGGAAAACATGTTTAGATAAACATGCAAATAGCTTTAAAATTCAACTGTGATTTCCTGGTTTAGGAGTAATGTTTAAGCATTTTTGCTGAACATATCTCATATTTACTTTCTTGTCTTTCTCTACACATGATTTCTGTCTAACTTATTGTAAATTATTATCCAGTTTGGGGACATACGATGCTAAATCTTTGCTGTATCACCAGCGTTATCCATTATGTCTAACATCCTTGCACTTCTCTCTCCAGATCAACAAAACTTTCTATGGAATCTGACATCACTTCAAGAGAAATAAACCTCATCTGAAAAAATTTTAGATTTGAGAGTCTAATACCAGTTACAGTCTTTCCTTTACACTCCTAGCAACCTCCCCATCAATTTGTAGTATTGGCTTAGTAAATGACTCTGTCAGCACAAATTTTTATGTTTTGACCCACAGAATATTAGTTCAGTGTGATCAGGAATTACACTGTTTAGTTCTGCTCTCCGAGTATCTGATACATAGAGGATGATCTTAGTATTTTTAATGAATAACTAAATATAAAATTGTTTTGAGATATGGTTTAGTTAGTTAACTGGTTAGTTAGATTACCCTATTAAAAACTGCTTTCCCTAATTCCATAAATTCTCAATTAGTGAGACATATTCAATGAGATCCAAAATTATTCTTAATTACTATAATAAGTTGCAAGTACTGCATATGCCTATTAAATATGAAAGTGAAATATGCAAACATGTTTTTGTTAGGCATATCATGAGATGCCTATGTCATAAAATGGTGACAACACTGATTACTTCTTTAATATGTTACCATAATGACTATAATGTGCTATCATAATTTTATTAACTTTTATGCTTCAAGCCTGAACAGATTATACCGTTTTCATGTGCTAACAGCTTGGTGACACAGAAAATTCTACTTCATTCTATTGCCTGCACCTTAGTGGATCTTAAGAACTTCAAGCTTATAAAATAAATGAATTCAATAATAATATGATATATAGGAAATAGTTGAATTAGCTTAGTGTGTTAAAAGAGCAATTCATAAATCAGAAATTCCCAGAGTGTGCAGAAATGATAACAATTTCCTAGACATTCTAATATTCTTGAATACAATATTTATGTTTTAGCAGATTCTGACTTGGTGGAATTTCACTATTGATGGTAATAGTTACAGAAAAATTCCATACTTAGTGAAAGCTTAAAATGATCATTAAGGTCAGTTCTTAGAAAAGGTAGACTTACCACCAATCTGGCATATTTTCTGACACATCTCTCTACTTTTCTCCTGTTAAAATATGTTCTTATACATCAGTCTAAAAATTAATCTAAGAAAGTACAATAGGTACTTATTTGTACATACAAATACATGGAATTTTTCTGTGAATTAATATTCTGGAAGTAAATAGTTGATTCTCACTTCACCACATGCTTTGTTTTGCTTACATTTCTATTACATGACTCTTAGAAGGTGCTTATTTATCAGCATTGAACATCTGCCTTATATTCCTCAGTGTTTCCCCCCAATTTTTAAAATTTGCCCATCTTGTAATATGGCTGACTGAAGGATGCTGGGATCTCTTAGCTTATTTAAGTATGTAGAAATGCTTACAAGTTATCATAGCAGTTGAGAATAGCATTGCATATCACTGACTATGTCTCACTGATTACTTTGGGGATTTGCTTATGGATATTTAATAGCAATGAGTCTTTAATGTTTCAAGGAAAAATACGTATTAAATAAATTTTTGTGGTTTGTATAATTTTAGGATGATTATAAACAAAATATGTTTTAATTCATTAGCTGTGTCATTTTGCATAGAAGTGATCAATGAGCTCATTTACAATTATTTGACTTTATGTCACATTAAGTTATCTAGAATATACCTGATTTTATTCCAAATTATTCATTACTCTGTTACAGTGTTGCACATTGTAAACGATGCACACAAATTATTGAGCATTTTTTAGGAATTGCCCCATGTACAATTTGTGATCTTCTCAATTGTATATACTGATTTTTCTATTTGATTTGAATAGTACAGTTGTTAAGAACTGTTACTATTGTAACTATAATAAATTAATGCATAGATTATTTATTTAAAACTAAATACATCCCAGTTACTCAATTTGTCAAAAGAAGAAATGGCTAGTTTATGTTCATTCTGTGTTTTTATGTAGTGAATGCTTTGTAAGAATGCTTCTGTGTAGATGCCTAAAACAAGCTAACTATAAGAAATGTTGAAAGAGATCAAAAACATGAATCAGCAGTATATAATCTATATTGTTTATTTGTTTTGTTAATATCTAGCTAAAGTAACAGTAGCAGATTCAAGGTCCATATCAACTACTCATGAATCTGCAATAATGGCCAAGAAACTCCATTTCTCTAAACTCCAACTTGTTCACTTGTGAAAGAGAGAAAATTGAATACATTTTGTAAGATTTTTTTGTTAGTATCAAGTAAGATAATAAGTAAAATGTTCTCATTGCTGTGCATGGCATGTTATTCTTAGTGAAGAATAAGTAAGTTATTTAAATGTAACAACTGCAAATAGTACAAAATAAAAAATCAATTAATTACTTAAGAAAAGGATCTACAGAACATTATTTTTTGGAATTGTGCTATAAAACAGTGGATGTTTTGTGTACCTAGATATAATGTTTTGAATAGCTGGAAATCTTTGCAAGTTACTATAATGGGTGTTTCTTTGGACCATCAGTTTCTGAAAAATTACACAGGGACTTTTTATTAAATATGAAATCATGACCTTAGAGTAGGTTTGTTCCCAACAAGCTCTTAAAACCTAAATTAACCAGCTTATAATAATTTATGTTCTGTCAAATAACTTGTTACTTTTCTTCCATACTATATGTACAACTTCCTCCACATCTATCTGGCAAATCCTGTCTCTCAGATTCTTCCCTCAAATTCCTCTCTGTCTTTCTCTC
>NW_004949104.1:7093527-7121256 GCF_000317375.1 Microtus ochrogaster
CTCTCTCTCTCTCTCTCTCTCTCTCTGGAAGTTGCTTTTATACTCTTTTGCTATTGGCCTTTCAGCTCTTTATTAACTTAATCAGAAAGTGCCTTAGGCAGGAGACATAAAACAAAGACATCTTGTCATAATGTGATCAAATATCCCACAATAGGCTAAATCCACGTTAGGAGAAGCGATGACTAAGAACAAGGTATATGCTTTATTCATCCAATTTATTTTCCAAAATGTAGATATTTATATCACATTAGCTCACACTCGAGTGGAAGTCTCGACTCCCTTCTACCAAGGAAAACACAAAGCAGTCTATATGTTGCTCTCCCCTTTGTTGTCGGTTGCAGTAAGCATTGTCATCATCAACCCAGTTATGAACACTGAAAATTCTCGTTTCATTTTAAATTTGTTTCTGCAACTCACCTCCCACATTGAAGAAATGACAATCTATCAGATACATGGCCAGGTCTGAGACAATGCTTAATACTACTTAACTATAAGGAATGTGGAGAGAGTCAGCAAACTCGAATCAGCTGCCATGAGTGTCTGTATTTGGTTCTATCCTAGTTCTCTGTGCTAGCCAGCCACTGTTTCCTGGTCCTCCAGGTATTGTCTGGCATGGGCTTTCTCTCTTAGAGTGGCTCTCAGGTTGGGACAGTTGTTGGTTGGCCACTCCCATGAGTTCTGTGCCACAATTATCTCCACACTTTGCAGGCAGTACAAATTGTCGTTCGAATGTTTGGGGGCTGAGTTGGAGTCCAGTCCCTCCAATCAGTCTTTCCTGGAAACATAAGATGACCAGTTTAGGCTCTATATCTTCCATTGCTAGGAGTCTTCATTAGCGTCACCCTCATAGCTTCAAGGGAGTTTAGACTGCACCAGATATCTACTTCCCCATCCCCAAAAGCTCCCCAATTCCAGTCAATGTAGTACTATTTCCCTTTACTCCCGTACTGATCCCTTCTATTCCCATCCTCATACATCCCCAATCTACCCACAAAATCTATTATATTTTCTCTTCCTAGGGAGATCCTTGCACCCTCCCTTGAGCCCTCCTTGTTTCTCAGCGTTTCTGGGTTTGTGGATTGTAACCTGTTTATCCTGTACAGCTAATATTCACTTATGAGGACATACCATGTTTGTCTTTTTGGGTTTGGGTTTGGGTTATCTCAGGATGATTTTTTTACGGGTTCCATCAATTTACCTACAAATTTCATGCTGTCATTTATTTTAACCAACTGAGAAATATTCCATTGTGTAAATGTACAGCATTTTCTTTATTTATTCTTTAGCTAAGGGATTTCTAGGTTGTCATTTGAGAGGCTTCATACTACTGATAGGAGCAGATGCAGAGGTCTACAGTAAAACATTAGGTGGAACTTGGGGAATCCTGCAGCAGAGGGGGAGGAAGGATTATAGGAACCAGATGGGTCAAGGCTCCCACAGAACACAGTCCACAGAATCAACTAACCAGGGTTCATAGGAACTCACAGAGACTTATTTAGTTATTAGGGACCCTGTATATGTCCTACCTAGGTCCTCTATATATATGCTGTGGTTGTGTAGCTTGATGTTCTTTTGGGACTGGTAACAGCAGGAGGTGAGGCTGTCTCTTACTCTTTTTTGCCTGCCTTTGGGACTCTTTTCCTTCCATTGCAGTGCTTCATGCAGCCTCAATATAAGGGGAGGTGCCTTTGATATGACATGTTTGGTTGGTATCCTTTGAATGCTATCCTTTTTCTGAATGGAAAGGAGGAGGAATGGATATAGGGGAGAGGGGGAGAGGGAAGGACTGGAACAAGAGGAGGGAGGTGGAAAATGCAGTTGGGATGAAATATATGAGAAATGAATAAATAAAAAAGAAAAAAGTTTATATGGTCTGTTTCTTTTGTAGTTGGGATATAATACATGAGAGAGGAATAACTAAAAAAAACAAGAGTATCTTTGATGTGGGAGTGTCATATATCAATCTGTTGATTTCATTGATTAAGTAATAAACAAACTTCTTGGGCTTATAGCTTAGAACATAGGTGGGTGGAGTAAACAGAACAGATGCTGGGAGGAAGAGGAAGTCAGCTCTGCTGTCTGGAGCAGAGACGCCATCCTCCCGGCTCCTGGGCAGACCAGGATAGCTCTGCTCTCTGAGGCACATGCGATGAAGCTCCGACCAAGGATGGACGTAGGCTAGAAGCTCCCTGGTAAGCCACCTCGTGGGCTACAACAGATTATAAGAAATGGGCTAGTCCAGGTGCGAGAATTAGCCTAGAAGAGGCTAGATAGAAATGGGCCAAGCAGTTTTTAAAAGAATACAGTGTCCATGTAATTATTTCGGGTAAAGCTAGCTGGGTGGAGGGATACAGCCCACCTCTCCTATTACTACATATCTTCATTGTCTGTTTCTTTTGCTAATACCAAGATAAATAACAATAGTAGACTCAAGGCCCAGATTAATTACTTAACGACACTTGTGGTGAGAACATACAGACAGCAGTAGGACTTTGAGTTCTGGGTGATTGTAGGCACAGGGAATGCTCCAAAGGGAATAGCATAGGCATAAGATCGACTTGTGTTCTTGTCCCTTCTGATTCTTTCCCCAAAGAGGATTGTCCTGACCAAAAGCCATAAGTAATGTTCTGATTGTATGTGTCTAAGTGTTGTAATGGCGGTGCGAATAATACCTTATTTAAAATTTCTGATAAATCTCTTTTGTTAAAGATAAATTCTTAATATAAATTTCTTTAAAAGGGTATTTTCTATTATGGGTTGGCAGATTTGTTTTTAAATAGTACTATATTTCATGTTGTACAAACATAAAGGAGAATTGTTCTGTAATATGGGAATATATTTAATTTCTGAACTCAGACAAAATTTTAAGGAAAATGGGTAACTTTGCTATAGTCAGAATTCATAAGAATTTTCTAACCAAGATTTTTCAGAAACTACTTGCTTTGCATTAGGAATTGAGGCTTAGTCTATTCTGAATAGAAGACAGAGGGGGAGTGGATCTGGGGAAGAGAGGAGGAGAGTATGTTGCAGAGCTCAGAGGAGTGGGGGGACAGGGAACTGTGGCCTGAATTTATTGTATGAGAGAAGTATCTATTTTTAGTAAAAAAAAATAATTTTTTAGTAAAGTGTTCTCGTCACTCCTCCACATGGCTATTCACTTTCCCTTTTTCAGATGTTAACTATAGAATACTCTATTTAAGGAACTTTTCTCATACCCATCTGTAATTTTCTCTCTGCCTCTCCATCAACCAAAGATGGATGATGCAACCACAGGTACACATTTAGAACTCAATATGCCTGAAGCCTCATGAAAAGCCTACGATAAATCCTACGTGGTTTTTGAATACGATTCTTGTCCATTGCCATAATCCTAAAGATACTAATTCCTGCTATCTTTTGCCTCTTACTCATCTTCCTGTTTTAAATTCCTCACATGTCCTTTACAACATCAGGCTTCGTCACAAGTTCCTAAATAGAAGAGTTTTCAGAGATAGATAAATCTTTCCCTTTTCTTTAATGTTAATGGGCCCTCTAATTTCCTTGTTTCTTTCTCCAAGTGAAAATCATACTGTTTTATGTCCTAAATTTATTGCATAGAAACCTCAATATTGACTCCTGCAACATCAAAAGTTTATCATCTTAGATACCATTTCTAGCCTTCAGAATTCTTATCAGCGTATACCCTAAGTAAAACCAATGTTGTTCTGTGAAGACTAGAGGAGGCCTTCAGCATGTAAAGGCCTGAGTGGGTGTGTGTTGTTTACGTGAGCCAAGTTGGCCATGTCAAGGACTCACAGGAAAATGACAAAGCCAACCCCTATCACAAACACACAAAGGTGAGATTCAAAAGGAAGAAAAGCCTTCTTCTTATCTATGAGCGTATGTTGAAAGTATGTTCAAGGAACATCCACTGTAGCTTTCTCCCTGGCCTGATTTTCATAACCTGAAGACAACTCCCTTACAGAGACTGTTCCAAGGAAATTAAACAGGCTGCCTCACTAAGCAGTATGTAGTAACCCTACCTCTTTAATTATTTGTTTGTAAAAGCCATGCCTTCTTGTTCAACTGTATGCAATAACCTTGCTTGTTAACTGTCTATAATAAACATGTTGAGCTTCCAGGTTGCTGTTTCTCCATCTACACGCACACTCCACCTGATTATAGTTTTCTGTGTGTCTGTATGTTTGTCATTTCTTCATTCCATCATTGTCCCAGTCAGACACATGCTTGGAGCAGTGCTTCATGTGTCATTGTTCCAAAAACATTCATGTGTCAGATATAAACAAACAAACAAGCAAACAAACAAAAATTCTTTAACTTTGTATTCAGGTAATATTCCGATGTTTTGTTCTGCCCATTGCCTATCTCTACAGATCTATCAACATTTTGTCACAGAACATTTATTACAACGCTTAAACTCAAATCCTCAGAGCCATCAAGAGTCTTTACTTGTATAATAAAAACTAAGAGTTAACTTTTTAAGCTTTTTTTTTAATTTATTTATTTATTGAGGATTTCTGCCTCCTCCCCGCCACCGCCTCCCATTTCCCTCCCCCTCCCCCGATTAAGTCCCTCTCCCTCATCAGCTTGAAGAGCCATCAGGGTTCCCTGACCTGTGGGAAGTCCAAGGACCGCCCACCTCCATCCAGGTTTAGTAAGTTGAGCATCCAAACTGCCCAGGCCCCCCCAAAGCCAGCACGTGCAGTAGGATCAAAAACCCATTGCCTTTGTTCTTGAGTTCTCTGTAGTCCTCATTGTCCGCTATGTTCAGCAAGTCCGGTTTTATCCCATGCTTTTTCAGACTCAGGCCAGCTGGCCTTGGTGAATTCCCGAAAGAACATCCCCATTGTCTCAGAATGTGGGTGTACCCCTCGCGGTCCTGAGTTCCTTGCTCGTGCTCCCCCTCCTTCTGCTCCTGATTTGGACCTTGAGATTTCTGTCCGGTGCTCCAATTTGGGTCTCTGTATCTGTCTCCTTTCATCGCCTGATGAAGGTTAATATTCAGGGGGATGCCTATATGTTTGTCTTTGGATTCACCTTCTTATTTAGCTTCTCTAGGATTGCAAATTATAAGCTCACTGTCCTTTAATTATGGCTAGAAACCAAATATGAGTGAGTACATCCCATGATCCTCTTTTTGGGTCTGGCTTACCTCACTCAGGATAGTGTTTTCTATTTCCATCCATTTGTATGCAAACTTCAAGAAGTTCTTGTTTTTTACTGCTGAGTAGTACTCTAATATGTATATATTCCATACTTTCTTCATCCATTCTTCTATTGAATGGCATCTAGGTTGTTTCCAGGTTCTGGCTATACCCATATCTATCACCATGCACAAAAATCAAATCCAAATGGATTAAAGACCTCAATATCAGTCTGAACACACTGAACCTGATAGAAGAGAAAGTGGGAAGTACCCTACAACAGATGGGCACAGGAGATTGCTTCCTAGGTACAACCCCAGCAGCACAGACATTAAGGGCCTCATTGAATAAATGGGACCTCCTGAGACTGAGAAGCTTCTGAAAAGCAAAGGACACTGTCACTAAGACAAAAAGGCAACCCACTGACTGGGAGAAGATCTTCACCAACCCCGCAACTGACAAAGGTCTGATCTCCAAAATATATAAAGAACTCAAGAAACTAGACCGTAAAAGGCTAACCAACCCAATTATAAAATGGGGCACTGAGCTGAACAGAGAATTCTCAACAGAAGAAGTTCAAATGGCCAAAAGACACCTAAGGTCATGCTCAACTTCACTAGCGATCAGGGAAATGCAAATCAAGACAACTTTAAGATACCATCTTACACCTGTCAGAATGGCTAAAATGAAAAACACCAATGATAGCCTTTGCTGGAGAGGGTGTGGAGAAAGGGGTACACTCATCCATTGCTGGTGGGAATGCAAACTTGTGCAACCACTCTGGAAAGCAGTGTGGCGGTTCCTCAGGAAATTCGAGATCAACCTACCCCTGGACCCAGCAATACCACTCTTGGGAATATACCCAAGAGAGGCCCTATCATACAACAAAAGTATATGCTCAACTGTGTTCATAGCAGCATTGTTTGTAATAGCCAGAACCTGGGAACTTTTTAAGCTTTTGACCATGAGAATGAATGAAAACTCTGCACTAATGAATATCTGAGCCCCATTAACTTCATTCTTCCATAAAACAGATGTCGGTCTGATCTCCATAGCATTGTATTGTGAAGTTTGCCATTTCCAGAAATGAGTCTTTGATTTATTGTTGCCCCAGACTAATTGAAAAAAATTGCTAAGTATCGGCTTTGTGATTTGGGCATATTGGCTATGTGGTCAGCAAAGGAGAAAAAGTCCAGAGATTTTATGGAACAAGGGCCATCTGTGTCGAGTATGAGTCTGATTTTAAAAATAAGGAGTTTCTGTGATAAACAGACAGTAGTTATAAATCTTTGTCTGTAAGTACTAGAAGAAACCAAATTTAGAATATGACTATTGACTGAAAATTATTTTTCATCTGGGTTTAGATTTTCAGTTAATTTCTGCTGACATCTTTGACTGTGGCCATAATTCTTGATGAAGGTGATGTTAAAGATGAAGAGTATCACATAATTTTGTTCTTTTTAAGTACAAAATTTCTATAATAAAATACATTCATGTAAAAAAGTCTCCATCAAGTAAATATAGACAATGAGGATGTGTAAGAATAGCTAAAGTATTAAAAAAAATGAAGAACATATTCTAGAATTTTCTCAACAATTTAAAATGTTTATTTATCTAAGTATGTATTTGTGTATATGTGTATGTAAGGATATATTGTGTGTACCTGTTTGTGTGTAATGCTTGTTTCATGCCACTGTGCCCTATGTAAAATCAAAGGACAATCTATGTAAATCATTTTCTACTCTTTTGTTTTGCTTTGAGTTTTTCATTTTTGTTTGTTTATTTGTTTTTAGTCTCTTTTGTTTGTTTCTGTGCTATGTACTCCAGACCAGCTAGCTCATGAGCTTCCAGGGTTGCTTTCTCTGTCTTGCAGAAGGGTAATGGAATTATGGGCAGGAAGATCTCAATATTTTTATATGGGTTTAAGCAATATAAATTCAGGTCTTAAGGTTTTTGCTGAAAGTGGTTTTACAGGCTGTCATCTTCCTGGCTTGGAACTTCTCAAATTTTATAAAAATGTCAAAAAGACATAATATAAAAAGATGAGGAATTTTAGCAAACTTTAGGTAAATTGAACTCAAAGAGACTCTCACTGAGAAACATGATAATCTAACTGTATAAGGACAAGGAAGACTCTTGAAGCAGCAAGAGAATAGTGACTGAGCCCCCATGAGTCCTCTGACAGATCAGCTGATTTCCTGTAAGAGAGAGGGAGGTGAAAAGATTGTAGGCAGACATACTTAAAGGGCCAAATGGAACTCACTCTGTAGACTAACCAGGCTGACCTCAGACTCTAAGAGATCCGCCTTGACTCTGCTTCTGGAGTACTGGGATTAAAGGCATCACAACCACCTCCCAGCACCAAATAGTTCTTTATCTAGTAAAATGTTCCTCTTTCTCTGAGATGAGGCAGGAAAGAGAGGGATAGGGGAGACAGGGAAAGAGGGAAGGGAAAGAGGGAGGGAGGAAGAGAGAAACAAAAAGAGGGAGAGAGAGAGAGAGACAGAGAGAGAGAGAGAGAGAGAGAGAGAGAGAGAGAGAGAGAGAAAGGTGATGAAGGAAATTCTACCAGAAAACATCTCTAAAACCAATTCTTTAGAAGGCTCTAAAGTGCAAAATAAAAATCAAAACTATAGAGAAAAAATCTCTCTAAGCGTAATACATAAACTTATTAAAGCTATTGTTACTCTAACTTGGTTTTATAACTCAATATTTTGCTTTCTATATAATTTAAGAAATATATTTATAATTTATAATTGAGTGTACAAAGTATATAAGGTACAATATGCATTATCAATAACTAAAAGATATATGAATGAAGCTGTTAAATGAAGAATTTTTATTCTGTTGAAATTAATATTGTATACATTCAAATTATAATGCTTTATTTTTTGATACTAAATGTAATCAGCATAGTTATAACAACAAAAATAACTGTAGAATATATTACAAAGGAAATGAAAGGAGGATTTCTTGTTACTAAAAAAATCTAAAGTACACTGATTAATGAAGGAATGAAGAAACAAGAAATATGACATATCACTAATATGTTAAATCTTCCAAACAAGAAAAGAACATAATAGATTCATTGGTAAATTCTATCAAGATTTTTAATAGGCTTTACATTTTCTAAAACCAATTCTTTAGAAGGCTCTAAAGTGCAAAATAAAAATCAAAACTACAGAGAAAAAATCTCTCTAAGCGTAATACATAAACTTATTAAAGCTATTGTTACTCTACGTTTGCAAAAATTGAAAACATGACACACTTTTTGAGCATTTTTATTAATTAAATATATTCATTTATTTTTCTACACCTGCAGTAGTTGGGCAGGCCTTCCATGGGTGTCAACAAAGCATGACATATCAAGTTGAAATAGAACTTCTATTAAAGTCTGTCTCTGGGTTTTATTACTCATGACACAACATTCCACATCATAGTCATTAAAATGGTGAATTGGGTACATAGGAGAATGAAAAAGAGAAGAAGAAAGGGGAGAAGGGAAAAAGGGAAAAGGGGGAGAAAGGGAAAAAGGAAAGGATACAGTAAGTAAAATAAAGGAGGGAATTGGTAGAAAGTAGAAATATTAGGAATCTTGGAAGTGATAGCAAGAATGTAAGAATGAACAAGTACAGAGGAAATGAGTATGGTATTCTTGTCCAATACCATGTGGTCAGCCCTGGAAACATTCATGCAGGCAGAACAGCACTGAATGGACTCTGAGGTTATATTTACTCATTTACATGTAACACGATGTTGAAAAAGGAGAATTTGGGAGCCAGTAGTAGATACATCAGATTGGTAAGAGTGAGGAAGGGAGGGAAAAATGATGTGATTATGTTTTAATTAAGCAAAACATCTGCCAAGCTAGCATAGAAATAAAATAGAGTTACTACATGATTCAACAATTCCATCTGCAATGAAAAACCCAACAGAATTTAAAGAAGATTCTGTAGAAGACAATGTGAGCCCATATTTACACCAGCATAATTCACAACAGCTATTAAGTAGGAGGAAATCTCCCCATTTTCACACTAATGAGTAGCACCCTATACATAAGTACTATATACAATTAGTGAGCATTGAAATAGAATGATATCATGTCATTTGTGACAACATGAATGCAGCTTGTGGATATGGTACAAATTGAAATAATCCATCTCATACATACAAATAATACATGATTCCTCTTACATGAAACATTTGGGAAGAACCTTAGAAAAAGAGTTCAGTGAGAGATGTGAGGGACTGTTTTTCTTACTGAACATGAGATTTAGACTTTTGGGAGGCTGCTGGTGGTGATCTTGGTAGACAATAACAAACACATTTAAGTCTACTGACTTAATTACATAAACAGATACATTTAATTCATTTTGTCACAGTTAAAGGGGAGATTATTCAACATGTTCATTAATTTAAAAATAACAATTTATTGTAGTCTGTAGAATAAATGTTCTCCAAGAGTTTGTGATCTCTTATGGAATAAGTATATTAAATTATTTTCATTTCTTTAGGTATTTATGTCCAGGACAATAATATATGAACTTTAAAATATTTCAGCTGCAGATTTATTCAGCCAGCACTTGCCATCAATGGAGCACCCACAACATCAAGTATTGGACACACCACCTCTTATAGCATTTGTAAGGATGCATTAGGGGGGTTAAAATGATGATAGTAATGTGATTGATATAAAGAATTATTTGACTTTCAGAAAGTTAGAGCTAGAAAAATCCTGAGAAACTAAATATCCTAGATCTCTCATTTTGCAGATATGAACTTGGGAACCACTAGAGTTCTCATGAAAGGATATACTGAGAAGAAGACACAGAGCTAGAATCTTTTCACCCCATCTTTCCAAGTAAACTAAACACCAATGAGAGACTACTCTCAGTGCTAGGTAAACTTCCATGCATGTTATACATTCATCCATCTAGTCTTTACATCAATATAAAGCAGTTTCTATTATTGTCTCCAAAATTATATACAATAAAACTAGACTCCAATCAGATGAATGATATATCCAATGTCATTCAAACATAACTTTCTCTCTTGAATTATGTTTAAATATGAGATTGAACAGTTCAGCCTAGTTGTTGTTTAACAACTTGATATAGGACTCCTCTCTGTATGCCATGAATATGTTTTATTGCCATTGTTCAATAAAGAAGCTGCTTTTTGCCAATGACTTAACAGGAGATAGCCAGGCTAAAAAAGATATATATATATATATATATATATATATATATATATATATATATATATGCAGAGCCATAAAGAAGCCATGTAGCCAGCCACCAGAGACAGATGTCAGATGCCATATGGAGCTTTACCTGGTAAGCCACAGCCACATGGTGATAGGTAGATTAATGAAGATGGGTTAATTTAAGATGTAAAAGTTAGCTAGAAATACACTTAAGCTATTGACTAAACAGTATTGCAAATAATATAGTTTCCATGTGATTATTTTAGTTCTAGGCAGTGGAAACAAATGAGCAGCCTCCCCCAACAAACTGGTGCTTCAACATGGCTGACTAAATCCACATGAAACCTGAGAAAACTTGGAAAGGAATCCCAGACACAAAATAACAAAGTTAAGCATGGAACTTTGGTAGCAGCATTGTCTTTGGTGGGCTTTATTTACTAGAAGCACTTAGGGCATGATTCCTTTAAGTGAGGTCTTCCTGATTCAGGGGGAGCAGAAAAAAAGCATGCAGTTTCAAAATGGCAACTTCCTGGGCTGTGCTGCCAGCACAAACTCTGGCTCTCTCAGGAGACAGAGCATTTAAATGGAGTTTGTGAGCTGAGTGTTACAAACTGCTTAATGGCACGACATAAACCTGCTTCATACTTGGAACTGAGGCAGTATGCATGGCTCACAGAAATGGTGAGCATCCCTCCACCATGTTGGACTGGACAGAGCCAAAAGGCAAAGTGACCTTAATTCTAGCCACAACTGCTTACCATTTTTCTTTTTTTAAAAAGATGCTCCTGGTCAAGAAGTAATTATAGATATGCAATAAAGACAGATTCATACAGAAAAAGACCTGTAAATGGGTCACAGTGTTGGATAAATGTATGTAGGCTTGGGAGAGAAAAAAAAGAATACAGACAGTTATAAAGGAAGTAAATGGTTATAAAAAATAAAACAAATTCTTTAAAAAGACAGAGTATAGAAAGCCAAAGATTAAATAAGTACAGAAAAAAAAAGCCACACAAAGATGGGAAATATACAGAGTCTGGATTATGTATACTATTGTATTTTCTTTGACCTTTTTGACTATGAAGGAACTAATTACAGAGAGATATTTCCTTGTATGGGCTGCTAAGCTAAACCCACATAATATTTTAAAGGCATCTTGACTTCAAATTTGTGTCTAAGATTGTAAGATTATATTGCTTTGGAAAAGGGGTTCTACTTTTGTTTCCACAGAAGATGAGAACCTGTGGACTCCTTTTAGACTAATGTGGTTTGATGGATCAAGACCACCTGTAAGGTGAATACCCCAAAATGCTTCACCCAACCAAAAGCAGGTTTCAGTTTAAAGAGAAGCATTCTCAAATTCCCAAGTATTATTTATAAATGTTTGTTTGCATTTAAATGGGGTTATGCTATAGAGGTTTGCCATTTCAAGGCAGAACAGATCTTTGGATTTCCTGCTTCTTGGAAAAGTGTGTCAAATACTATGGGCCGGTAGGCTGAAGATGGTTGCTCGCAATGTTCCAGAAGAAATTTAGGTGATTGTCCAGGCGACGAGATGTCTCTGTCATTTGTAGAGTGTTGGAAGTTGCTTACAATGCACTTCCTGTTTTTGTAGGTAATATTATGTCCTTCTGAAGTCTTTGATGGAGTTGAAGAATAGTTATAATTATAGCCTTTCTTAGTTACTATAATAATTAAAGAGATAAAATATTATAGCTCTAATTCTTGCTTGATACATGTTTTATTTAATGTAACTTTTACTATGTTAAAATTAGAACCTTCCTTTTTATTTAAGCAGAAAATGGTAAATGGCGTGTGAAGTCCTTCTCTATATGTGTTACTTTTATTGGATAATGAATAAAGAAGGTGATTTGGCTTGTGATAAATCAGAATAAGCTAGGTGGGGAAACTAAACTGAATGCTGGGAGGAAGATGACAGAGTCAGAGAGAAGCCACATAGCTGCCTCCAGGGACAAATACTTCCCCTGGAGTCCACTGAAACTTTGCTGGTAGGCCATGATCTCGTAGTGATGCACAGATTAGCGGGGTGGGTTAGTTTAGGATATAAGAGCCTGCTAGCAATATGCTTAAGCTATTGGCCAAACAATATTGCAAATAATATATTTTCTGAGTGATAATTTCATGGTCTGAGCAGCTGGGAACAAGTGGCCTCCCATAACAACTACTCCAATGCATTATTTAACTAAATTTCTATGCATATGTAAATTCAAATTGTTTACATACCAAGCATATATATACATATAAATAATACACATGCATATATATTTGTATCTATATAATATATATATTCATCTAGGATTTTTTTTTTTAAATCTCCGCATTTTCTAGGAAACAGAAACCAATATATTTCTCTCTCTTGCTCAAGGAAGCACCAAGTTACAAGTTTCTCTTTTGTAAAGAACCTGGAGAAGTTTCTCCCTGTTAAACATGGGCTGTTGAGGTAAGAAGGAAGCATAGTTTTTGAGAGCAGCTATTTTACTTTCAGTAACTGAGCCTCACATTTTACAGCCATCTTCCATAATTAAATAATTTACATGTCTCAAATTAGTGTAGTCTAAATTAAGGTCCATTGACAAAAAAGAAAAAGCATAAAATGTTTTGGCACACTGCGCTACATAATTTATATGATTTACATCATAAAACTTAGGAGAGATGTGATTTGAAACAGCTGAATCTCAAGCAAATGTGTATTTATGCAGGCTCCCAACTTGTTGCTGAATCACATTCTGTGAGGAGCCTTTATTTCTTGGGCATGTAAACTCTCTTTCAGCTTCATTGAAGCTCTTCTCTTCCGCCACAATTGTGCCTCTGGAAGGTACAGACTTAGGTGCTTCACTGTGTTTTTTGTAAAGACAATTGTGAGGCAAGAACAAATACACATTGAAATGCAGATTTGCTGGGTCACCCAATAATCCCAAATGTCAGTTAGGTGTCTTGTGTATTCAACCATCTGTGGTTATTCAAATGTGTGCCTCATCAAATGGACAAGTCACTAGCATAAAAAATTGGTGGTATTCTTGGAGGAAAGCCACACACTATGCACCATAAATGACTACACTTTCACAAAGAGGTTTAGTATGTGCTGTAAGATAGCATTACATTCATGTTTTATAAGATGTAGAATCCTTTGGTGATAGAATATAACACTTTGACAGAATTTTCCTTTACAGACAGCTCAAAAAGAGAGGAGGTTAACAAGCAGGGCCGCACAGAGAGCTATACACAGAGAAGATACCAGTAAGTGAAACTGTGGAAGGCAGCTCTTATATCTCAAATCAAACTTAAGTTAGTTCTGTTTCCTTGCATTCTTGTGAGTTGAATTTGAATGAATATAATGGTTCTAGAAACACAGATACTGCCTCCAGGCACTGAATAATTAGCACAGGTATCTCATGCATTAAAATAGTCACTGACTGTACAGTATATATCCTCCCAAACCATCCCACAATGCCCCTACCACTCTTCATCAAATTGATGGCCTATTTTTCATGAATTGCTATTGCATGCATATATGTATTTATATACTTTTTCTTTCAGAACTGAAATAAGATTTTATTAAGTCTGAATTTTCAGACATGTTTGATAGGCAGGTAGATGCACATGATTCTGATAGCTGAACAGCATTCTATATAAAATTTGTAACTTGTGCCTTGGTTACCATGGATCTTTCTCTTGTCTGGGATCTTTTCTGCATTTTCTGAATTTTATTAGAAGATAGGGGTGTTCTTGGTACTCTGACTTGTTCTGGACTCCTTCCTATCTGATTTTTGTCTACTTCCTGCTCACCACGAGCAGGAAGTCTATCTCATCTCAGTTTTAGACCTATGGGTTCTACTTACCTTGGGATGAATCCTCTGATATAAGAAGCCAAAATCAACCTTGTAAGCTGTTTGCTTTAGGTATTTGTCCCACTGACAAAAATTTCAGTACAGTATAATATACATTTATGCATGTGTACATATAGATATATAAATAGAATTTACAGAAATGTATTATTGAAAGATCTTTAGGTTATAGTAAATTTACCTCATTATGGGTGATTTCAGCTTACACACACACACACACACACACACACACACACACACACACACACACCTAAAAGCACATTAGGATTCTTGGTTTCTATTTTGTAGATTTTGCTCCATGACTGAAATATTGTGAATTTGATCTTAAATGATTACTTCTGCGTTTTCTGCTATTAACTAAAATCTGTCACCAAATGTTTAAGCAGGCCTTTATAAGCCTTCTACACATATTTGAGATACATACACACACACACACACACACACACACACACACACACACACACACACACATATGTAGAGCAAAGTTTATTGCCTAAAAGAACAAATGTTTATGAGCTTAATGTTCTGGTCTATGATTGCTAATCATTAAATAATGACTATCTGTAAATTAAACCACTTCTAAATATTCACCTTATATTTTTGCACAACACATTGTGAAAACATCAGTAGGAATAACAATAATAATGATAATGTTAATAGCAATAACAGAATAAGAGTAGAAATCCCAGTTAATTCTACTTATATATGACCTGAAGCTTTCACTTTTTTTCTTTTCTATACCTTGTCAAAGATAATTCTAGTTTCAGCTTCCATTAATCTTTGTATTTCACATAATTTTATGAATATTTGTGTCTATGTGATTTTGATGATTAGGGATTTTATGACTACATTGAATTCACCTGTTTATCAAAATGTATTTCCTTTTATCAAAACTGATTTTTCTCATTTCACTAATTCTTTTGAAATAATTTATATTCTTAAACTTTACTGAATCATTGGCCCCCAACTTCTTCCATTTGCTATATATTTGGAAAAGCTAAAACAACATGGTTTTTTTTGTGTCTGACCTTTAGAAAAATTTAGAAAAAAGTACAAAAATACATGACAGTACATCAACATGCTCACCTTTTTGTTGACATGCCATTCTTCTGCCTCCAGTTTGGATGCCATTACACTCTTACAAGAGTTTAAATTGATAATATCTTGACAACAAAATTCTTGGTTCAAAATTGGACATTTGGATATACTCTGATTTCCTACTTCTTTGTCACTAGCCTTGACAGATCAGACAGAGAAGTTTTTTTTTTCTTTCTTTACCCTCAAGTGTTACAGGTTGCACTGAGCATCTTAATATGCCCTCATAGTCTCCCACATTAATTCATATCCTTGGCAGCTTTGGATTCCATGATATATAATTGCTAATTTTATAAGGGAAGAATAAGAAAATAATTTTAGTGTAGAAACGTCGTATAGTAACTTCCTTACTTGTAGAATTAATGTTATGACTGAGAAGGTTTCAATTAATTACTCTCTATTTTACTTCCCAAATAATGTTTATTAAAGAACTTTTCACCAAATTCAAGTACTGTAACTTATCATATATATGTTAAAGCAGGGAGTGTTTTTTTCAAAGGCAGATCTGTAACTCTAATGAGCAATCTCAGTGAAACATATCCCACTAAGTCAGTTAAAAATGAGTAACAAAATATGCCAAACTGGACAAGGAAAAATCTCTAAGGCTTCAACCCTGCAGAAAGAACTGTAGCTAATGGAATAAACCTGGTAATTGGAGCAATGGCCTCCCCAGGTAAAAGTACACTAATCAGTTGATTATCCAGTGCCAGATAGTCAGACCTGAAACATACATACAATTAATATTGTATGGAGTTAGCACATCACATTTAGGGAAAAAAAGTCTATACAAATAAATATACGTATGTAATAAAAATTCATGAAATAAAGATCAGGAATTTGAAGAAGAGTGGCAGAGGGATTGTGGGAGGGATTGGAGGGAGGAAAGGGGAACGAGAATATGTTATGATAAACTTTTTGCATACCATATGAAGATGTATTGTTTTACTTCACCTGTCTAAGGCACCTTCTGAATGATTTAATGAAGAGCTTCGTGGCCAATAGCTAGGCAGGTGGGACTTCTGGGGGAAACACAGAATCTCTGGAAAAGAATCTGAGGCACGGGAGATTTGCCAGCCAGATGTGGAGAAAGTCAGACATATGGTACTGAGAAAAGGTAATGAGCCACGTGAAAAAATGTAGATGAATATAAATGGATTTATTTAAGTAGTAGAAGGTATTTGGAAACAATTATAAGCTAAAACCAAACTTTCATAATTAATAAAATTGCCTCTGTGTCATTTTTGGGAGTTGGCAGTCCAAATAAAGACCTACTAAGAAAGGTATTCTATTTAAAACACATTCTCAAAAAATTAGTCACAAAATGATATATTGATCAGTGTTTTGCAACAAATCATGTCTGAAGGTGTCATTACTTAAAAAAAAATAATTTACATCTAAGCAAGAGGAATATTTAAAAGGTAATTGCCTCTGCAAAACACTCTTGTACCCAAAGTGCTACATTGCAGAGGAGGAACAGAAAGATTGTAAAAGCCAGAGGATCATGGAGTTTGGTGACAAATTGTGTCTTCCAGTAATATCAGAGGCTACACCATAAAATTTCACCAACACAACTACCCAAATGCAAGTTGAACAAAGACAGCATCAATGGACATGCCAAACTGGACAGACAAAAACACATTAGGCCTTCATGAACCCTACACACAGAAGTATAGCAAACCAAGAAAAACTGAGAGTGGGAGAGATGGTCTTACCCAGGGAAGGATATATCAATTGTTGTTTAGTGTCATTCAGTCCTGAACACATATATAAAATTAACATAATACAGGCTGAATATGTTATATTTAGGAATATAAAATATATACACAAGTGCATGAAATAACAATTAGTAAAAAAAAACTAAAAAGACCATGAATTTGAAGAAATGTGAGAAGGGGTTTATAGGAGGGCTTGGAGAGAGGAAAGGAAGGGAAGAAATATTTTAATTAAAATATAATCTCAAAGGTAAGTTTGTTTCTTAAATAATCAGGTTAACTTAACTTTCATTAGCATTTTGTTTTTTTCCTTCAGCACTTATCCAAAGTTTATAGGTGGTTTTAGTGTTTCAAAAGTGATAATATTTCATTAAGAATGAGAAATAGAATAAGCAATTATGAATTGATGGGGTGGCTGGAATGAGAGGATCAAGTGGGAAAGGGGAGAGGTTGGGTGACAAGAGAGGGAATATGGGCAGCAGCTAATATTCTGGGTCATTTGAAGGGTTGTTGATGAACCAGATGCAGTAGAGTATTTCAAAAATATGTACATACATGAAAGTGATCTAAACAAAATCACCAAATAATGAGGGAGTGAGAGCCCCAACTTTCCATCTCTTGTTATCAACTAAAGCTTCCAATACCAGGATTGGATAACATCCAATTGAACTGTTGGCAAAAGGGGTCCAAAGGAAAACCTCAAACAACAATGTCCGATCTGTTGCCAAGACTATACATATGTAGCTGTCTATAAACTGATAGCAAGGTACATTTCCTGAAGAAAATACCTACATAACTCATTGAAGATGGAGAAGTTGACCTAATGCCTACATAGAACCCTCCCCCCCCCAGGTGATAGAATCTTTAGTATAGAAAGGTACTCTGCACTCTGCTAAAAGACAAAAATAAATACCACATCAGCTAAAAATCCTGTGATCTACATTGGATTCCTCCTGTAGGTAGCACCAAGCTTATGGGAATAACCAACCAATATCTGATTTGACTTAAGGACCACTCCATGAGATATAACCCATAGTGAATACAGCATTAGAGGGTAAAACCAAATCTTACTGTCTAAAAAAAAAATGTAACAATAAAATTACTCCTAATGACATTCTGCTGTGCTCCCAGATTTGGTACCTTGTTTAGCCCTCATCAAAGAAGTCCCCTTCTGCAGCAGATGATAGCAAATACAGACCTACAACCAGACATGCAGAGTGGGAGACCTTGGAACACTCAGACCTAAAACGGATGTCTCCTTTAAATCCTTCTCTTAAGGGCTCAGAAAACACCATGAAAAGATGAGGTAGAAAGCATGTAGGAACCACAGGAATGAAAAGCACCAGACAAACAAAGCTCTTCTAACTCAACATGATCAAAGCTCACAGAGACAGGATGCTCAGCGCCTGCATGGGAATGCACCAGATTCTCTGAGTGTATTTTATGGCTTCCAGCTTAGTGTTTTTACGGGATCCTTGAGTGGGTGAACAAGCGAGTTTCTGATCTTGCCCCTTCTCTTTCCTTCTGTTTGTTTTATCTAACTCCAGCGTGAGATTTCCTTTGTTTTATTTTGTTATTATCCCTCAAAAGCCTGTTGTTTCCTAACAAGAGACAGGAGCAGAGTGAATCAGGATGGAAAGGGAGGTATGGAGGAACTGACAGGAGTAGAGACAAGAGGAATGATAATCAGAATTATGTGAGAGAAAAATTATTTTCGATAAAAGAAAGAAAAAGTGAGAAAAAGTGATACAGCCAGGTCACAGAGTAGTTCTATTTTTATTGATTCCTCCAATGGCTTTATTACTTTATATTCCCATTAACACTGAAAATTTTCCCTTTTTTTCCCCCATTCTCATCAGTATTTGTTATTGTTTTCTTAATGTCTGCCTTTCTGACTGGGATGAGATGGAGTCTCACTGTTTTTGGAAATTTGTATTTCTCAGATACTTAGTGATATTGAACATATCACATATATATTTTCACATCAATATTTATTACAACACTATTCACAATAGCTAATTTATAAAACCACCTAGGTGTCTGGTAAGGCATATAAGAAAATTAGTTTTATATGCGCAATTGGAATAGTTTTCAATTACAAAGAAGACTGAAGTTATATTGTTTTCATTAAAAGGGATGCAGCTGGGGATAATCATATTAAGTAAATTAAGTGATTCACAGAAAGGAAAACACCAAGTTTAATCTCATTTGCAGTCCTAGATTTTATATAAATACATGAGATTGAGAATGAACACATGAAATGAAGGTAGAATTATTCAAAGGAACTAACAGAAGTCAAGAGCATGAAAAGAAGATTTAATTAAGGGTGTGTATAGGGAAATATACTCAAAGTGCATAATATATTTCCTAGAAAATATCCTTATGTAACCCAATAACATATACAATGAACATAGACCAATGGGAAAATTTAAAAAAAATAAAATAAGGGAGAATTAAAACAAAAATAACAAGTTTAAAAATCTCATGAAAACTATAATCACCAGTTACATAAAAATTGTTAGGTTTGGTAGTCAAAAAATGTTTTATTTGTTAGTATTGACTTAAGTATTTACATGTAGCTATTTTTGAGTTAAATCATTTTATATGAGTAACATGTATATATTACAGAAATATTACTTTATGTACATTTTTATTTAATTTTATATACTTTATATACTAACTACAGTTTCCCCTACCTCCTCTCCTCCTATTCTGTTCCTCACCTTCCCCCACCACCTTACTTAATTTAGTCCTTCTCTGGTTTTGTTCAGAAAGAAGCAGGTTTCCCCTGGGTATCAATAAAACATGACATATCAAATTGCACTAAGACTAAGCACCTTCCCTTGTATTTGAGCTGGTCAAGGCAGTCTAGTATTAGGAATAAGTTTCCAAGAGCCAGTCAAAACTCTAGGGACAGCCTCTGCTCTCAATGTTAGGAGTCACACAAATAGACCAAGCTAAACAACTATCACATACATGCAAAGGATTTAGGTCAGACTCCTGAAGGCTTGCTGGCTTGTTGGTTTAGTCTTTGTGAGCTCTTATGAGTCTAGGTTATTTGGTTTTATGGGGTTTCTTGTAATGTCTTTGACTCCTCTGTCTCCTATAATCCTTCCTTCCTCTCTTCAGCAGGATTCCCTGAGCTTGCCCTAACGTTTGGCTGTGGGAATCTGCAACTGTTTCCATCAGTTACTGGACGAAGACTCTGATGACAATTTGGGTAGTTACCAATCTGATTACTAGATGACCAGTTCATGCTACATATGCACTAATGCTATGAGTCTTAGGTGGGGTCATCCTTGTAGATTCATTGACATTTCCTTTGCATCAGCTTTCTTTGTGACCCCAAGTCCCCACTCCTTCCAGCCATGTCTTTCAGTACTATTCCCCTCTACCCATCTTTCAACCCAATTCCTCAAGTTCCTATGCTCACCTGCCCCCAGTCCACTTGGGAGATTTCTTTTGTTTCCCCTTTCCATGGAGATTTATGAATCCATCTTTGAGTACTTTTTGTGACCTAGTTTCTCTGGGGCTGTGGACTGTAACATGGTTACTATCATTTAAACTTAATATTCATGTATACGTGAGTACATACCATGTTTGTCTTCTGGGTTTGGGTTGCCTCACTCAGGATGATTTTTTTCTCTAGTTCCATTCATTTGCCTTCAAAGTTCCCTGTGGCATTGTTTTTAACAGCTTTATTATGCAAGGGTATAATATTTTCTTTGTTCATTCCTTGGTTGAGGGGTATCTATGTTATATTTAGGTTCTAGCTATTACAAATAGAGCTGCTATGAACATGGCTGAGCAAGTGTCATTGTTTTATGATTGAGCATCCTTTGGATATATGCTCTAGAGTGGTATAGCTGGGTCTTTAGGTAGATTTATTCCCAATTTTCTTAGAAGCTTCCATATTGATTTCCAAAGTGACTATATAAGTTTACAATCCCACCAGCAATGGAGGAGTGTTCCTCTTGTTCCACATCCTTTCCAGCAGAAGCTGTCATTTGATCTTAGTCATTCTGACAGTTGTTGGATGGAATCTCAAAGGTGTTTTAACTTTCATTTCTGCGATGGCTAAAGATTTTGAACATATATTTAAGTGTTCCTCTACCATTTGAGATTCTTCTGTTGAGAATTCTATGTTTAGGGCTGTACACCATTTTTTAATTGGATTTTTTTTTGTGTGTTTTTTTCATTTACCTTCTTGAGTTCTTTATATATTTTGGAGATTAGCCTTCTGTCCAATCTGGGGTCAGTGAAGATCTTTTCCCATTGTGTAGGCTGCCCTTTTGTCCTATTGACAGTGTCTTTTGTCTTAAAGAAGCTTCTCAGTTTCATGAGGTGCCATTTATTAATTGTTGATCTTAGAGGCAGTGCTACTAGAGTTTATCCAGGAAACTGTCTCCTGTGTCAATACGTTCAAGGCTATTCTCCACTTTATCAGATTCAGCGTAAATAGATTTATGTTGAGATTGTTGGTCTACTTTTACTTGAGTTTTCTTCAGGGCAATAGATATAGATATTTGTATTCTTCTACATACCAACATCCAGTTATGCCAGCACCACTTGTTGAAGATACTTTCTTTTCTCCATTGCATAACTTTGACTTCTTTGTCAAAGATCAAAGTGTTCGTAGGTGTGTGGATTTATGTCTGCATCTTTGATTCAATTCCATTGATCAATGTATTTGTTTTTAATCCAATACCATGCTGTTATTTCTTACTACAGCTCCATAGTAGAACTTGATATCAGGGGTAGTGATAACTTCTGAAGTTCTTTTATTTTCCAGGACTGGTTTTAGATATCCTCAGTTTTTCACTTTTTCATATGAAGGTAAGTATTGTACTTTCAAGGTCTGTAAAGAATTGTGTTGGTTTTTCTGTGTCTGGGTTACCTCACTCAGGATGTTTTTTTTTTGTTGTTGTTGTTGTTCCCTTCATTCACATTCATATTTCAGGATGTCATTGTCTTTTTACCGCTGAGTAAGTACTTAAGTACTCTGTTGTGTAAATGTGCCACATTTATCCATTTTTGGCATAAGGTGCATCTAGGTTGTTTCCAGATTCCAGCTGTTCTGAATAATGCTGCTATAAACATAGCTGAGCAAATGTCATTGTGGTATGGGTCTGCATCCTTTGGGTATATCCCCAAGAGTGGTATTTCTGGGTCTTGAAGTAAATTGATTCCAAATTTTCTGAGAAACCACCATACAGATTTCCAAAGTGGTTGCCCAAATTTGCACTCCCACCAACAGTGGAGAAGTGTTCACCTTACTCTGAATTTTCTCTTTGGTGTTTTTGATCTTAGCCATTCTTACTGATGTAAGATGGTATCTTGGAGTTATTTTGATTTGCATTTCCCTGATGGCTAAGGATGTTGAATGCCTTTTCACTATTTGAAATTCCTTTGTTGGGAATTCCTTGTTTAGACCTGTACCCCATTTTTAATTGGGTCATTTGATATTTTGATACAGATACAGAAAGACAAGCACAGGATGTATGTACTCAAGTGTAAATGGCTATTAGACATAAAGCAAAGAATAACCAGTCTACAGTCTGCACCAAGAGAAGACAGGAAACAAGGAGAACCATTAGAGAGACATACATGGATTCGCCTGGAAGTGGATGTAGACAAGATCTCTTTAGGAAAGTGGCAGCATTGGGGGATAGGGGTAGGGTGGTAGTTGTGTGAGGAGGAGAAAAAGGAAGTGGGGAGGAAAACATCAAAGATTGGGAAGGGCAAGTTAGGTGAAGGACAGAGAGAGAGGGCAACAAATGAGATACATTAAAAAAGGGAGCCATTGTGAGGTTAGTGAGAATCCAGGCACTAGAGAAATTCCCAGGAATCCACAAAGATGTCCCAAGCTAAGAATTTAAGCAGTAATGGAGAGGGTAACTAAAATGCCCATCCTCTGTAATTATATTGATGACTACCTTAATTGTCATCATAAAGCTTTCTTTCTGTAACTGATAGAAGCATATGCAGAGATCCACAGCTAAGCACTGGACCAAACTCCTGGAGTCCAGCTATAGAGAGGAAGGAATGATGTTATGAGCAAAGGGAATAAGACCATGATGGGGAAACCCACAGAAAGAGCTGATCTGATCTAGTGGGAGCTCACTGACTCTGGACCTAGGGAAACTGCATAAGACCAAATTAGGCCCTCTGAATGTGGGTGACAGTTGTGTGGCTTGGGCAATTTGTGAGGCTACTATCAGTGAAATGAGTATTTATCCCTAGTGCATGAATTGGCTCTTTGGAGCCTTTTCCCTATGGTGGGATACCTTGCTCAGCTTAGATACTGGGGGAAAGACTTGGTCCTGCCTCAAGTGCTATGACAGATTTCCTTGACTCTCTATGGGAGACATTACCCTGTCTGAGGCATGGATAAGGGTGGGGTGGGCATAAGATGGGAGGGAGAGGACAGGAGGGAGAGGGAACGGGGATTGGTATGTAAAGTCAGATTGTTTTAGAGATATAAAAAAGGAATTGTGTTGGAATTTTGATAGGGATTGCACTGAATCTGTAGATTGTTTCTTTTGTTTGTTTGTTTGTTTTTTTGTTGTTGTTGTTGTTTGTTTTTCAAGACAGGATTTCTCTGTAGCTTTGGAGCCTGTCCTGGAACTAGCTCTTGTAGACCAGGCTGGCCTCGAACTCAGAGAGATCTGACTGCCTCTGCCTCCTGAGTGCTGGGAATAAAGGCAAGTTTACCATCGCCCAGCTGTAGAATTTTTTAAGATGATTTTTTAAAACTGTGTTGACCCTACTGATTCATGAGCATGGGAGAACTTTTCATTTTCAGATATCTTCTCCAACTTCTTTTTTCAATACTAGAAATTCTTGTGATGCATGCCTTTCTGTTGCTTGCTTAGCATTACCCCAAGATTTTATATTGCTTATAATTATTGTGAAGGGTGTTGTTTCTCTGATTTCTTTCTAAAACACTTTGTCATTTGTATATAAGAGGTCTATTGAATTTTTTAAGCTAATCTTGTAGCTGGCCACTTCACTAAAGGTGTTTAGCAGCTGTGGGAGTTCTTGGGTAGAATTTTTGGGGTCGCTTATGTATATTATCATATTATCTACAAATGGTGATACTTTGAGGTATTCTCCAATTTGTAAACACTTGATCTCCTTTTGTTGTCTTATTATTTGAGCTAGAACTTTGAGTCCTTTTGTCTTTTTTTCTGATTTTAGTGCAATTGCTCTTGAGTTTGTCTCTGTTTAATTTGATGTTGCCTGCTGACTTGCTGTATATTGTTTTGATTATATTTCAGTGTTCAGTGTGATTCTTGTATCTCTGATCTCTCCAGTATCTGGGACAGAGATGAGCTCAGATGGTGCTGGCCTGTGTAAGAAGCATGGGAGACAGAATCCAAAGGAGGGGTTCAGTTCTACCGGCAAGCAGGTCATTCACTAGATTTGACTTGTGTGGTCAAGCCTGCTTGCTAGAAGTCTTCTGAAGTTGAGGGGAAGTTTCAGCACTATGGCTGGGGACTAGGTAGGATGGATGGCAAGGGTCAGTGGGGGCAGGATCGAGAGGCATGATTTTAAGATATCCTAGCATATCAGAAGACTCTCCTCTTTGTTATAAGAATGATCTCTTTTATGATAATAAAATTCTGGACCAACCAGTAATAACATTTTGAGAATTAAATCTATTATTATTTCTATTCTTATAGGTAAGGACTGTACAGTTTTGTCTTCTTCCACTAGAATAATTAGGTTGAGTCTAGCTGCAGAAGTTTATGGAACAGAGAAAATGTGTCATCATTATATGATATTGTCCTTTGTAATCTGAATGTCTTGAGGGTAATTAATAATAAATGATATTAAGCATAGAGGATGCTTTTCTTGAATCTTACTAAGGAAACAAGTAATTCTACAGCATTTCAAATTTATTAGAGAGAAGAAGGTGGACACATAAGAGGGACTAGAGAAGAGAAAGAGAAATGCGGGGAGTGATATAATTATATTTTAATTAAAACATTAATTAAAACCACATCGGTACTCTCAGTTAAAATAAGATATATTAGACCTGATTATTAAAGCTTTGTCTTGGAACCTAAATAGACAATTATTTACACAGACAATCCTTCATACTTTACCAGCATGAAATTACAATTAAAAAGAAAAGAATTGCAAAGATGTCAAAAATGTCCTCGAAATAGAAGAACATGACTCCGAACATACAAGAATTAGTGTAAGTTTTTCATCACAGGAGAAAATGAAATAATTTTGTATTCATTAAACAGACTTTGAAATAATCTTCAATTAAACAGACAGTAAATTACCAAGTCCTACAAAGATAAAACCTTAATCTTTCACAGAATATTTTCAACCACTTACTTGTCATGCTTCAAGTTTTCTTTGCCTCTAATTGTGCTCATGTTAACAAATATGTCCAGCAAAGAGGAAAATAATAAAACAGGCTTATGAATTACTGAAGAGCCTATCATAATGTTATTTCATATTAGGATTAGATATGTCAGCCATGTTAACTAAGGAAAACAAAGAAATGGAGAAATCATTTCTCTGTTAGAAATATTTCTTAAGTTGAACTGAGTTACTTATTCCATATATAATTATTTTCCATTGTTTTAAATAATATAGCATATTTGACATTTTAACTTGTGAATGCCAGTTTCAAAATCATGTTTTTTATAACATATGTTTCATGGAACATAGAATATGACACAATTTTTTGAATGCCATCTCTATAATAACATCCAACATCTATATAATATAAATTTGGAAGACTGCAACATAGTATAAATAGTTTAAATGGAAAACAATCTTTGAATTGGGTGTGTTTTGATTGACCTTGCAGGTTCTGACATAGTTGTTAGAATATTTTATGTCCTCAATATTTTATTATTATTTTCCATACTTTATCTTTTATATGCTGTTTGGCATCATCATCCAAGATATGGCAAAGTTACCTCTCTGATGATATGCTTCTAGTAGGGATACGAGAGTGTTCAGAGTGCATCTCTCATAGCTTTCTTCAAACTTACAAAGAGTTTACTACAGAAATGGGCACTCAGGGAAACTGTGCTATCCTTACTTCACATGTCCATAAACTCTCTGTTCTATATAAAAATAATACAAATGCCATGGCAGGGACTGCATTTGTGAAGAGTTAATTTTCACGATTAATAATTAGAAATGAACAAGTAAAACTTACCATCCAATAAATAAGACCTCACAAGAATATAATGTCTTGTTTAGATTTAAGTATAATATCTCTGAATCTATTTCTCTTCTTTTTTTCTCGTGTGCTTCATTTTCATCCTTTTAGTTAGTCTCCTCTTATATGACATTTCTTTTCTATGGGCAGCTGAATTTGGAATAAAAGGAACAGTGACACATAATAAAATTGTACATGTTCAATTCTGGGCTTTCATCCTCACTGGGATCTATGTTAATATCATCTTGACTTTTGATAGCTGTTTCTCTGTTAGTGAATAAAAGGATGTCCCTGATAGTCATTCACTCTGAAAGTTTTATGTCTTCTGCCTAAGGATTTAACACTACGAATTTAATCTGCTTTACAGACAGATACTCTCCAATACCTAGGACAGTGCCTTATATTCAGAAAAACTTCAAAACATTGCTTAATTAACAAATTCTGGTGGCTCAATTGCAAATATCAATTTAGTTTAAAATAACCCATATGTTTAAGATGTGTTAATAACATAAACTTTAGGATATTCAATATAGACATGATCAATATCTTATAATACTGCTGTGTGTTTTATTTTTTATGGTAGTTCTTCCTTATCAGAAATAGAGCTCAATGACATCTATTCTCTTGCCTTTTTTTTTTGTTTAACCTTTTTGATGTTTTTCAACCATATAGTTAGCTTTATTTCATGATATTTTTTGATCCTCTAGTAAGGATGTGGGAAAATTCCCCTTGCCTGCACACATACTTTCTACAAGAAAATGCATTTCGAGCTTTTTGTTATAGTGAGCAAGTACTGCTTTAGGCTTCAAGCATCACCAGCTTGGTTAAACGCCAGGCTTCATTTCAGATACTTTGTGCAACTCACAGACATAACAAAGAAAGTGCACATTTACCAAGCTTGTTTAAAAGGCATGCTTTTACTGTTTTCCATTCTCTTCTCTCCTCAAACCTATTAGAGGAAATAAATTTAATACAGCATTTTTCAAGGCTGGAGCTATGATTTCACTGTTAAGAACATATAGTACTCCTGAGTTCTATTTATGAAACCCACATCTAGGAGCTCACAGACAACTATAAGCATAGATCCTCGGGATCTATGCTCTTCTCTGTGTCTATGGGTATCTGCACTTAAGTGTATATACTCACAAAAAACATATATGACTGCATGTACTTTAAAAACTCATTAAAATTAAATTAGATGAACCTTTTTATATTTTATTCAGTCTTTAGAATTATTTTCAGTGGAATGTTATTAAAAAAAATCTACCATATTTTGAAATTCACATAATCTGGGACAATGTAAGAAAAACCTAACAAAGATGATGGCAAGTTCACAGTCATTCTTCCCATTGTCTATGGAATTCTTTCTATCTGTCATAACCTTTGCCTGACGTCAAGAACACAAAGGATCTGGTTCCCTTGAGCTCCCAGTCTCTAGGCATCAAGACTTGAGTAAACTCATAATAGAAAATTATGAAATTTAGTCAATGTTAGTAATATAAAAACTGGCCCATTA
>NW_004949104.1:7123091-7126486 GCF_000317375.1 Microtus ochrogaster
AAAATCTTTTAAACACAGTAAATTTTAAATAATTTCCAAAAAAAAAGAGGGGGCTGAAAGACCTTTTTTGTAAATAACTCAGCTTAAAGAAATGCAGGCTTAGAATGATATTTCTGAATGTAGAGACAATAGGAGAAAAGTTGGAGTTTTGTGAAGTCTGTAAAAAGTAGAATGAGACAGGGAATCGGGGAATGCGTTTAACTGAGTGATGACTGCGACACAAAAGTGAGCTATGATTTGACTGCTAGGTTAGGCCTTTGAAAGATGCTCTGTGGTACGGAAATATGCAGCATGCTGGAATTATAGCAAGGACACTCACCAGCATATTAGAAGATTCTTACATATATAGGGATATTTGTTCTTGGCCTACGGAGTAAGATAATTGAATAGTTTGTAACTTGAACAGCAGGTATAATTTAGTATGCCTCAAATTCAAGCTCCTTTATCTAAAATTAATCATACTTTCCAGTACTCACACATGTATACACACAGACACACAAAGAGAGAGAATGAGACAGAAAGAGAGAGAATTCTGAAAGTTCTATCTTCTTTTTTATTTTTGCCAACTTTCAGCAGCTCCTTCAAGAACTAGTATTTACATGTACTAAAATGCTTAAAATTCAGAACTCAATCACTCAAAATGCATTATCATAATTTTCTCATACTGGATTCTTCCTAAAGAACTGACACAAGATTTTCCTTAGCATACAAAAATAATAAAAGATGTAATAAATAGTAGGGTCATAGAAGAATTAGTGCATAGAAAGTCTTGATGGTAAAATGCCTGACTGAAGTATAGGCTGAATCTCTGCCTGGCTGAAAGAGAGGACATTTTCCCAACAGGTGATGTTGCTGAACCAGTGTGAGAGCAGGTGACTGAGGGAGCATAATGAAACTTGCCACGGGAATCAAGTGCAGTCCATTTTAACAGCCACAAGGCACCAAGGAACCTTAGGGAATCCACTAGAGATGCTGAACCGATTGATCTACTAGCATCCTTGCTGAGGGCATGCTAGGAAAGTGAGATACCAGCCTTGCACAGCAAGAATAGCATAAAATATCACCAGAGTGAGTTTGGAAAATAAGAGATCCCTAACACCATGAACAAAAAGAGAGACAGGAGGCAAATTCCTACTGGTAAGTATTTTATCATTAACTTGTAAAAAGTTTGTCATCTGCTGTAGTGTTAACATTGAACAGAGGCAAGAAAAATTGTTCCTGGAAGGCATAACTCGCCACTATCCCACCAATGTGCACATTTCAGGATCCATGGTCTAGGAAATGTGCCATGTTCAGACTAATTGTCTTGTTTATAATAACATAACAAAATAAAAAGAACTGTGACAAAAAATCAGAAAAGCAATCAGTCCATGGATTTTAACAGACATTGACTAAGATGAAGAGTAGTAGGTAGACAAGTCTTATTACATGTGGTTGGACTTTTACAAAATTTTGAAAGTTGAACAGAGCTAATCTATAGAGGCAGATATTTTGTGGGGGGGGAGTTGAGTCATTAGTTATTCATATTCCTGCTGGACCTAGAATCGATAAAAACCATTTTCAGGATAGTAGTGTGCTGCAGATGGACACCATATTACAGTTCTGCTATTAGCAAAGTAGAAATCTGTTTCATATTCTTGATTTGTACAGAAAAATTGAGAAAGGACATCCGATGTATAGCACACAAAAAAGATTTGACTGGGACTTTGCATAATATAAAAGATGAACCCCAAATAATTTGGAATAATTTTGGAATTTCCCAGCTAGGAACAGAGCTCTCCTCTCATTGTAGGATCTGAGAACACTTATATTGTCAGTGTCTTTTGCAGTTACATTCTCAGTGTCTACACAATAAGCACATGTTGTTCAAGGCTGCCATGAACAAAGATTCACTGTCATAGGTGAGTGAGCAGCATCAGAATCTGCAGCAGCATCAGCAGTAGAAGCTACATCTTGTTGTCAGGGAAACCAGAGGCATGAATAGGTGGGGATCAAGGTTTTTGGAATTGGCAGGGAAAGGAGCACTGTTGTGCTGAACAGAAGAACAACACAGCAGGTTATATTCTACAGTTCTTGGGTATTTACTTTTCAAACACAATTTGGGGCTAAGCTCATGGCATTTTTGAAATACCCATTTCATGAAGTATCATTTTTTTGTGTGTCAGTTCGCTCCTGTTGCTTACAGAACAAGCCCAAGAGCTTTCTGGTAGGGAGAGCATTCAGATAAGTTAGCCTTGAACTGAACTCTCAAGCAAGCTTGATAGAAGGTGTCATTTTCAAAAATAAATGGAAAGTTTTAGTGTCATATATTCTGTAAGCATAAAATATGAGACTGGGGAGCTTTTCAAATGGACTGCACTAGTAAATAAGTATTTCCAGTCAAAGGCAGGGAGATTAATCAATGTTATATTGACCACACAGAGTTATTCCAAAGCTGGAAATGTTATCTTTTTCCCTCTATGATTAGATCGCATCAATTTAGACAGATATCGTCTGGCAGCAGTTAGGAGGGAGACAAGGGTACTATTTCCCTTAATTTAGAAAAAAGAAATGATCCTCAGACCATTGAGACAGATATTCCTAGGTTGGAACATTTACAAGCTATTTTGAAACTAGTTACATAAGAAAGGCACAGTGAATTCGTAATTACAAGTTTTTGAAAAACAAGCTAGCAAGCAAAGCACAGGGGAGAAGAGAGCCCATTTTAAGTTCATTTCAGCCTACGATATATTTTTCTTTTGTTTGTTCTGTTCTCAAGACTGGGTTTCTTTGGGTAGCCCTGGCTGTCCTGGAACTGGCTATGTACCTGGCTCGTCTTGAACTCACAAACATCCACCTGCCTCTGCTTCCCCAGTGCTGGGAATTAAAGCATGCACCACCATGCCTGGCCTTATTTTTATTTTTTAAAAACATTCATTGAGTTTTTTCTTTAACAGTTTTATACATGTATAACATTCATTCATTTATACATATAATCACTCTCCTAATCTTGCTCCTACCATTACATCATCCCCATCCTTCATACAATTTCTCTTCCGACTTCCAGTACTTTATGACTTTTGTTGTCGGTTTTGGTCTTTACTTTTATTCTTTTGAGACTCATAGTGCTTAACTGGTATCATATGTGTGACCACTATACCTTGGTGGGTTCCTCATTTTGAAGACAATCCTGTCCATTCTATAGATGTTATAATTGTCTTACAGGGAGGAAAAGAGTTGTACAGATCTTCCCTAATCCACAGTTGATTGCTGATAGCCCAGTCTTGTGTGGGTTCACTGCAACAGCTACAGCTGCTAGGCGAGCAGGACTGCATTGGCTATGCTAAGCCCAGAAGACAATTATTCTCTCTCTCTCTCTCTCTCTCTCTCTCTCTCTCTCTCTCTCTCTCTCTCTC
>NW_004949104.1:7126586-7190988 GCF_000317375.1 Microtus ochrogaster
TTTGCTCCAGTTTATAGTAGCAAGTATGAATTTCCTGCAGCCTAATAGCCTAATAGGTTTGTAATCCACTCAAAGAGCAATTTATTACATACATAAATGTTATGACACTATTGCTCTAATGGGCACACCTTTCCAGGCTTGTTGGCATTGTTGGCTGGAGGGTTCACACCTGGGAAAGGCTTTGATGTCCATTCTCCCTGCACACCCTGCCCCACACTTTCTCCCACTATGGAAAGAATTCATCAAGGGGAAGCTTCTAGTTCAGTTCCAGCTTGATTTCTCTATGCTTGCAATCCAAGAGTCAAGGGGCTTCAGCATTAGGGTCTTATCAACGAGTTTTCACATGCAATCAAGAAGAGTAGTCAGAGCCTGCAGGAGCCTCTGGGCCCTGCTTACTCAGTTAACAAGGAGGTATCTAACATGTGATCCCAGGTTTTAGTTTAGTAATCCTTCAACTAAGGTGATTTTTGACCTATATTCCCTAAGCAGTTTTCTGATGAACTGCAGGAAGAGGAAAAAGACCCATCAGGAAATGCTGAAGTTATTTTTCCTTCCTACTAGAAGATTGTTGGAATAAATTTACAAAGTTAAATATCATCACATAAAATATAGAATGCTTGATTTCTTGCACACCTGGTCTCATTATTCTGATTCATTAATATATTACAAATGATTAGTCTATTTTTTTCTTGTTTAGACATGTTTTAGCAGTTCTTTAAAGACATACTATTTACAGTCTTCTTTCCCAAACTACATGGTCAGAGTCACACACAAATAACCACTCATCACTAATACTAAAGTTTGATCATATTTAAAAAATATTTAAACCTATCTACATATGTAAAAACATAATTTTGTCTTTGTTTAGAAATAAAAAGTGTTTAGTTATTGGAAGTGTTTATGTCTTCATTTCTCATTAATGTAGACATCTATGAAAGAATCAAAGAAAATGGGTTGTTCTGATGATGTTTCAAATATTGTCTTAGAAATTCTAAATTCTACATATCATATATAGAACAAACAGAAAGATATGGAAGGGACACTAACCTTAATGAGCCACTCATCTAATTTAATTGTTCTACAGGAAAGCATTAATATGAATCCCATTGTAGATAAAATGTAGATTTTGAGAAATCTGGAATAAATTAAAAATAATAATTCTTTCAGCATGAGACCTGTGGGTCTTATCTTTCAATGAAACTTTTCCTAAAATATTAATGACTCATATTTTTAAAGTGTCAAGTTTCAGAAATGATTTTAAATGTTTCAAATGTCAATGTTGTCAACCAAAGATCTCCAGGAATACAACTGTGGTTGACCAATTTGAGATTGTGACTCACTGTAATGAGGATGAACTCACATTACGTGGAACTGTGGGGTGTCTCAGTATGAGACAATTAAGCAGAGTGATAGGATTTAGGCTTATTATCCTGACTGGGTGATGTTAGGGAACATTTAACGAGGCAGGACTATTTTTTCCCGGTAGCATGCTGTCAGAAAGTGGGAATATTTCTATGATTAGTTATGCCAATCTTATGCAGAGTGGGTCCAAAGCTTTAGTTGGTCAAAAACCAGTGTCCCTCATACTACACAGTATTCGAGGAGTATTTTGATTTGGACAGTGTTTAAATTTTTGTCTGTGTCTAGGCATTGAAGAGTGGTTTAGCTTAGTCTTAGTTTATAATGGAAACATGATCACATATGTGACTATTTTTCTGAGGTTACTATTTTGTAACTTTATTTGTATTCGGAGACATAAAAGCCATATACATTTATTCATACTAGACCAGTTTCTAATGGCCAGAATTTCTATTATTTTTTCTTTTGACAAGATTAAATCAAGACATAGAATATTAATCCATTATATTCAACGTTTCACATTGCTGCCATTTTCTTCATTACAAGTTTCTTAGAAACTCTAGTCCTCAGACACTAAAGTAGGTTTCTCTTCCTATATGTACAAGATGAACTGTTGAATTATTTGCAAAAAAAGTAATGATCATCACAGGCAATGATCCTAAACACATGGTCTTCAGCTTTTGAAGCAAAATTTGAAATCCGGAACAGGCAATATATTCCAAACTCAAAAGAGATAGTCACCATATATGTAATTATAATATCAAAATAAAATAAATAAATATAAAAAACATGGTGGAAGAACCCCCTTCATAGTTAGATTCCTCTTTCCACGACCAGTAGTAACTTAGGGAAGAAAGGATTTATCTCATTTGATTACTCATGTCTCATGACATCATTGTACACACTCAGTGCAGCAACTCAAGTCAGGAATCTGAAGGCAGGAACTGAAGCAGAAGCAGTAGAGAAACACTACTTACTGCCTTGTTCCTCATGATTTCTTTTTTATACAACTCAGGGTTACCTGGTGAGGGGCAGCTATGTCCACTGTAGGGTGGACCTATCCACATCAATCAGTAATCAAGAAAATACACTACAGATTTTCCTACCAACAATCCGATGGAGATAGTTTTTGAATCGAGTTTTTCTACCCAGATAAATCTATCTTGCATCAAACAGACAAATAAAGCAACCAGGATAATACTTTGACATATATGTAGAGCTGTAAATATAAGTAGATCTTAAATAAATAATGTTTTAATAAAATGCATTTCATCTGCTTAATTGGTATTTTGAATGGTTATGATATATGGGTAAATACAATTTTTGATTACTAAGAAGAAAATTAATATTCAATATTTTCCTATTGAAAACACATAGAAATGAGTTTTTGAAATTCTTAACTGAAGTTTCTAAGAGATATATTTATGAGATATTTTAAATTTATATTGCCATTTGCTTATCAGCTGTTTTTCATTTTTCCAGAGCAAAATGTACTGCTTTCAGGAAAAGAAAAATGAAAGAAATGTTTCTTTGCTTATTGAAATCATATTTGATTTCTATTTAGGTATGCATATATAACCCTAAAATAAACTAGCATCAATATTAACAGAGACAAAACAAAGCAAAATAGAAAGTGACATTAAAATACTAATGTAAAATTTACTATTCACAGCAATGGCTGTAGCCACAATAACATTGTTGGACCATTTGCTTGAATAAGAACTATGACTGCTAGAAAAGCATATGCAACCTGATATGACACAGAAAAACACAACATTGGAGGGAGTCTGATTTCATACAGGTGGATGATAGGAAATCGTGCATCAACATCTCTTCTAGTGGTAGTTATATTTATTGCCTTCAACAGTAAATAAGTCTACTCCAGCACTAAATAGTGTTAACACTTTCTGAAGCTTCTTTCTATACAAACACCCTTAGGGAGTGTGTCTAGATGTTAACAAATGTTCCCCAAATAGAATCACACAGAAATTTGAATGATTCAGAGATAAAAATGTATAATATTGTGTTGTTATGCTCAGTCCATGGGGACCCCAAAAGACCACTAGAGAGACTGACTCACCAAAATACAAAAGCAAGGTTTATTGTGTGCACAATGCAAGCCAGCAGGGGCCTTATCAGCACAGCAGTAGCAAGAGGAGGTATCCTGTCCTTCTAGAGGGCATTATTTAAAGGCAAAAACCAGAAAAGTTACATTAACAGGGTGTGTGCTGGCAGGTAATCCTATCTGCAATGGTTGGAACATTAGGAATTTCCTTTGGATGGTCTGCTCATGGGTGGTGCCTGGGTAGTTTCAGTTTGTGGTCTTTATTGGAACCAGGATTACTGGAACTAGTACCTCCGGGTAAACTTCTGAGACTCCAAAACTATTGAGCTTGCCATGGCTAGATCATACAGTACAATCTGGGGAAGTTAAAAGATGTCAGCCCCTGAACTTTGTTAGAAGGTATGATTTCATAGTAAAAAAAATAATTGTAAATTTTGTTGGCAAACATTCTTTAAAAGCATTAACCAGACACATATGTAGACATATTGAGGTGTACAAAAGAAATAGTCTGGAGGCTGTAATTAACTCTGAAGCCTGGAAACATCCAAATGTCTAACTTCTAAAATTGATATAGTTTTAAATTCCCAAAGATGAACAACTGAAATCAAAATCCTGGAATGAATGATTTAAAATTGACTCATCTATTCATTCCTAAAAAAGAATTTCATTTGAACAGCATGAAGAACTACAACAGAGTACTTTCTGCTTTATTCAATGAATATCGGAAAATGATAAGCATACATATTTGTAAAAATAGGCATTTAGGTTTAGAAATTTGCATGGATGTAGTCGTTTGGGCTCATAGCTATTACAATAAAGAAATATATTTAAATTGAAGCATATAACTGAATATCTCTGTCATTTTAATTGTGTACCAGCTTTGTAAGTAGGCCATTTGAAACATCTTCGTAAGTTGACTTACCACTGTATACATAGTTGTTCCAACAGCAGTATTTTAAGCAATTTTGTTTTCTCAAATGAAAATGTAATGTCATGATCTGTTCTGTCCCTTTAAGAGACAAGCCATGCCCACTCCCTCCCCCTTCTGCTTTTGGTTCTTTCCCTTTGTTCAATGCCTCTTTGGGTGGGTGGACTTTGGAGAGAGAGAGAGAGATTGACAGACAGACAGACAGAAATGGGAATTTCCAGATCTTGCAGGGACAAGATGGAGAATACAGAACACTAAGAATTTTGGAATTTAAGCATTATTTTTTTTTAAAGAAACTGTGTCTTTAATTAAGGTTTCAAGATTTTTTTGTTAATATTCAGGGAAAAGAATTAGCTTTGAAAAGTTTTCTTTTCCCATGTATTAGTTTAGGTTTTATTTTTCTTTTATCAAATTTGTTGGTCCTCTTTCATATTTTATGTTAACATATTTTCTGGCTTGAACTGGTGTTGTTATTTTAGGCAAATTTTAAATAGGTTTATTCAAAAGTAATGACATGCTGGGAAGGGGCCTTCCTGCATTTTTAAAAATGAGTTTTAGAAATTGTAGTCTTTGAAATTCTATGAGCCTTTGCTTTTCAGAATTATTTGCAGCAGTTTTTCTTAAAATTAAGGAGCCAAGGAAAGCATTATTCTTTCCCCTTTACTAAGGTAGCAAATGTTAATATTTCCTTTTCATCTCCTACCTGTCTAAATTTTGAGAGTAAACCTATATTTTTAGGGAGAACTTTGTAGACTGTGCATTTGGTATTCAAACCCTGCAGTATTTCTTTTGACAGTTCTAATGTGCATGAGATAGATACAGTTCCTATGTAATTTGTTTTGAATGTTTTACAGTGCTGTACTAAGAGTGCTGGGTAAAGCATGCTTCATTGCTGGGGTGTCATTCCACAGATGCATGAAGGTGAATGAGGTTATCTACAAAACTTTATTGATCTGAGTTTAGTATAAATGCTCCTGAAGACAGTACTCTTTTTTGGAGTTTGAGTTTTACCCTGAATTACCGGGTTGGGTAGTTGGATGGAAAATTGGAGGGGAAAGAGCTGAGAAATATATATGTAATCATATGTAGTACATGGTCATGAAAATTTAATACTGTTTGGCTGGAATATGGGAGAATGAACTATGATGAGTGAAGTCCAGTGGAAGCAGAGAAATGTCAGAAGCATAGAAGGGTACTTTCTTACATGTTTGGTATCAGAATAGCCTCGCTAATATTTGGTATCTTATTTCATTCAGCTTCCCTGAATTGAGCTAACCACTTGATTTTGTCTTTTTCATCATGGTATTAATGATAGACAAGGTAGATAGATAATAGAGAGGCAGTCAGGGTTTTAAAGTCTCTGAATCTGAAGCAGTATTATCAGTGTACATTGTACCTCTATGAGCTTATGAAACCTGTTTCCTAGGTTCTGGATGGACAAATGAGAATCACCTTGACATCCAGAGAACTTAAGGATCTGTGAAGAGGTCATTGGGTGGGTGGATGTGGGGTGAGACAGAACTCTTAAAATGCTATAGATGAGTCCTAAAGAGAGGTGGGATGCTGTTTTTTGGCTGTCTTAGAATAGAAGAATGGAAAGATTTTCTACGAAATAATAATTTAAAAAATCCAGGATATTAAATTTGGAAATGGGTCTTTTCTTAAGGTTATCAGTATAAAAGTAGCTAGAGGCAATGGTAATGATTTATACATGTCTACTTCCTGCACACAAACTGCTCATTGAAATAACAGTGTAGCTCAAAGTCTAGTGTCTGAGATTCTTTCATGTGTTTTGATAAAACAGTGAACTTTCATACACAGTATTTTTACTCTTATTTTAGAGAAAATAATCTAACCATATGCCACATGTTTTTTTGCCATATTTAGAGGATTCAGAGTAAGAAACTATATTTATAAATATTCTTTTAAAAGTAAATCTGTTCAGTTAGTCACTTGCTAACGTAACTACATCTCTAATTTTGTGTATCGTGAAAGATGAAAGGCTGACTATTTTAATAAAGACCATAGTTAAACTTTTTAGATTAGTATAATTGGCTAGTTAAGTATAACATATGGTAGGCTCATTGGTAGGCATAAAATAACAAGAAATTAAATATGTGTTCTAGGAATTACTTCCTTCTTTAGGACTCATCAAATACTCATATCCTTATGAGGTGACTGTTTCAGATTAAGAATCATGTCAGATTTATGTGTCTCAACACCAAATGAATTTTTTAAAGTTTTTTTTGCCTTGTTTTTGAATAACTAAGCAATTAGTTCAAAGTACACAATTTTACTCTGATCATGGAACTTCCCTAAAATACAAGCGAAGATAATGAACTTGTATAGAATTAGTATATATTTTTAAATCATAAAGCAATTTCAACAACAATTATGTGACGGTGAGAAATTGAATTCTTCAAGGATATTATTATATATAAATGCTAACGAGCATGACTATTAGCCAAGTTCTTTCTTCAAAACCTATATGGCATGTAGTTCTTAGAAAGTGCAGTGAGTAGTGTGTTAGTATTTTCTGGATTGTAACTTAATTCTAGCAATAAAAGTCCTTCCATCATTTTCTGCATGTAGACCCTTTTTTTTGTAGATAACTGTTGATACCTGCCCACAGCATCTCACTGCATTTTACCATTAGGCTGAAATAAATTTTAAAAATATGGTCTACAAGTCCACTGACTTCCCTGAATACCAATGCTCTGTCGTGTTTCCCTTGTGGAAAGAGTTGTTGTTTATAACCAATGTGAGACTAGGTAGTTATGCTCTCAAATAAGATAATGTGCTCCATAATACAAGAGAAGTAAGACATCATTTTGCAATGTATTGTTCATGACATGGACTTAGGTTGATAGAAGTAAAATAATGACAGAAATTAGTTACTGGCAGTAATCCAGTATGTTAATTTAAATATGTGAAAAAGTCTTTGTGGATTTTGGTTTTCCCCTATCTAAAAGAAATTTAGAAAATGCATCATGACAGCTAAAATAATCTAAGAGATCATTGTAAAGGAACTGATTTTTTTCTCAATTGTTTAGTAAAATTTTTAATATCATCGTTTTAATATAGCATTAATCTTTATTTCTTAGAGTTTTATGCTATATAAAATTCATTGACTAGAAAATTATAATTTTGTTTTGACATATTTGAGAGTACCAGCATGAGAGGTAATTATATAAAATGCCTTGGGAACTTGTCTGAGAATTCTTCCGGTTATTCCTTAGTAAAGTTTCTGTGTTAAAGTAGTTTAGTTAGCAGTGAGAAAGGGTGATTTTACCCAACTGAGATCTGTATTTGTTACTTTTTCTGTGTTTGTGATGGGGTCTTGTCTGGTTCAGAGGCTAAACCCACAATTCTTTTGTTGTTGTGGGAGTTGTTTAGGTAAAGGTATTGTTTCAGCCCAGGATCTTGTGTGCAGTAAGCAAGAACCCTTCTATGACTGAGCTACATCCCCTGGCTACTCTCTTATTTTTTGTCTCAAGTAATCCTCCTGTTTGATGTCTCTTCTAGCTGCATTTGAGGAGTGTGACACTGTACTGACTTCAGGAAACATTTGATAGTAAATAAGGATATTATACGGTATGAATAGTCTTGGAAACAATAGAACTATCAATAGAAACACTGACACTTAAAGGGGAGAAAGCTCAGGGGTTGCATCCTTCCTGGACAAGAAGCTGTAGGCAACTGATCACTGCTGAGAGAGTGAGCCCCTTAATCTGTTATCCAATAGAAAGTAACCCACCTTGAAACCATATATACACAAGCAATAAAAACATATTAAGCAGTTTGTACTTATATATTTGTGCACATGCACATATATATTACATATATAAAATTACATATGCGTAATAGTTACGGCTGGAGAGGAAGAGGCTCTCAATGAGAGTGAGGGGGAACGTGGAAGGATGAGAGAATTTGGAGAGGCTACAGTGAGGAAAGAGAAAGGGTAAGGTTGTGTGATTTTATTTCAATCAAAATCTATAAAAATGAAAATAAATTAAAGCCCCAAAAGATGAACAAAAGGACATGTTAAATACAATATTGGAAATGGAACTGGGTAGTAGCAATAATGCCATCATAAAGGGCTAGCTGGAAGCCCTGTTGCTTTTTTCAGGTGAAATTGTGAAATCATATTCATTGGTAGACAAGGAGCTTTATTCAGTTGGTTTCCTGAGTTTCTAGCACTAAGAGTGATAATATGGTAAGATTTCAGCTCTCAGGGGCCTCAAAGTCCAGGTAGGCACCATGAATTAGAAATTTAACTTCAAGCTTTCAAGACTAGGCAAGTCTTGATTTCACAGGTCAGAGGAATCTCTGGACCTTTTAATTTTGTGGTCCTGTACCTATCTCACTGAGGTGTGGGAGCCGCAGCTCTTAATACCAGGTTGTCTAACATCCTTACTTTGAGATGTTTGAATTCTCAGCTCCCAAGTCTTGGCAGATGTGTAGAACCCTTCTGGCCAGCTGGGCTTGCTCTCTAAGGTCATCATGGTTTCTTGCCTTCAGTAAACATTCTTAGATTTTCTCTTTTTTCATGTCTTTTTTTAATACTTTAGAAGTTCTTCATTGTCTTTACACTGTGTCATTAAGTGTCTTCAATCACCTTCTAGGAGCTGAATGGTTCAAAGGCTTGAGTTCAGAGACCATCAGTGTCCACCCAATTTCTACTTTTTGCTTCCAGATACCTACAACTGGAAGTCAAAGGTTTCCTCTGATCTTACTATAACCAGCTATGCTCACTCTACTAATAATTCAAAATGGAAACAATAAGAGAACCTTCACTAGAAGCTTTTATTAGGACCTAGCCTTGCAACAGAATTACAGGAAATCAGTCTACTGTATTGAATAGAAGACAGTATAATGCAGTCTGTATATGTAACCACAAAAATGGTGCAGTGTAATGTGTGATGACTTAAATTTTATAAAATACACACCACTAACAGGAGTCGTGTATACAGCAATCAAAGCTTTGAAATACGTATTAGATCAAATGACTCCTATAGGTACAGGCTCCTTTCTGTCAAATTTATTTCCATGTCTTTACTGAATGTTCCATCTATTCTTCCTCCTTGAAGACTGGTATTGCAAGATCCAGAGTAGCCTTGGGTGGGATCTTTTACAATGGCTTCACTGAGGCTTGTCTTTGCGGATGGGAGGTACCCTCAAGCTGGTGCAGTTTGTCAGTAGGAGCTGTTCAGAGCAGCTGGGTTGGCACAAAGACAGTCCAGTTGGTCATCAAAGAGGGAGCTGCCTGGTTGTAATTCCCAGCAACAGGCTGCCAGGCACAAGGGGCGGGTCAGACAGTCTTCAGTCAATCATCCAAGTGGCTTGCTAACAGCTTAGTTAAAGAAAAAGAACAATAAAGAGTCTTAAAATGAAAAGCTTATATGATATTAACATTCTCGATAGACTGTTACAGTTTATAAATCCTAGCCAAAAACCCCTTGGGCAAAATTGGCTAGCTATGGTTGCTCAAAGCAAAAGTGAATGTTAATGTAATATTACTTAGTTACAGACTGATTTAGTGAGAATAGTAAGATATTTTTCTTTTATAGTACTGAAGAATATCTCGCATACAATAAAGTAGGCCTAACAGAAGTTGGAGATAGAATTAATGATTATTATTTACTGCGTCAGATAGTATAATGTCAACGTGATACAAGCTAGAGCTATCTGTGATGGGGGCAGACATCTATTGAGAAAATCCCCCCTTAAGATCCGGTTTTAGGCAAACCTGTATGGCATTTTCTTAATTAGTGACTGATAAGTGAAGGCCCAACCCATTGTGAGTGGTAACACCCCTGGGTTAATGGTCCTGGGTGCTCCAAGAAAGAGGTCTGAGCAAGCCATATGAAGCAAGTCAGTAAGCAGCATGTCTCTAAGGCCTCTACATCAGGTCCTGCCTCCAGATTCCTGCACTGTTTGAGCTCCTGTCAAATGATGAACAATGCAGTGGAAGTGCAAGCCAAATAAACTCTTCCTCCTGACTTGCTTTCGTCATAGTGTTTTCTCACACCAACAGTAACCTTAACTAAACAGATTACACATTGCAGAAGAACAAAAATATTTGGTCATATTAAGTCACACATTTTGTAGATAGATATAAATAAAAGTCTAACACAAAGTTACAAGTATGAGAAGATAATGTGAATATTGTAGTAATTTAGATAAAGAGAAAAGACGATAACAAGAAGTGTGTGAGGGAATCAAAGCTTGTTTGTTGGTAGCCTGAAGCTAAGCTAAATCTAGGGGTGAGCGGTTACACTTATTGATAAGAAAGCATATTTGTAAGCTTTGGAAGAGGGAACTAACGGTGCCGGTTTACAATAACAAATTCCTTTTCTGAAGTGTTTGGCTATTGAGAAGAGAGCTATTTATGATGTATTGCTCTTTGGCTTAGGCAGTCTATCTGGGTGGTTGCTAGCATTTACTTTGCCAAAAAGTATAAAAAGTATCAGGTTTGGATGAAGCAATGCCAATCTGGACAGTGGAGAAAGGGGATAAAACAAAACAAGTTTCCCATGAATATGGAATATTCAGAGGATTAGATGTTTTATTGAGGACTGAAAGAGCAAAGCTGTTGCCTGAGTTGGCAGCATTTTCAATAGGTAACTCACAAACTATAAACTTTGCAGGATGAGAAGTTTGCTCTGTCTTCCTGTTACCCAGGACGGCACCATTTTCTAAAGGTCCACCATTTTGATTAAACCATGACAATTATCATTACTACAGTAATTTCAGTTCCACAAGCGAAATTTATTTGTTTTTCCAGACTCTTGTTTTTGCTGCCTAATTACCCCAGCTGGTCAGGAAAGACACCTGTCGATCATCTAATTTTCTTTAATTGAGTATTTGGTAGTTCTCTGCAGGAACAGCCAGCAGTGGACCAAAGGATGAAAGTTTTCAATTTCCATTCTTTGTGTAAATATTAGTAGGGGCTACCACTGATCTGTGTAGGCCTGAACTCTGCTCACAGTCCACACGGATGTCTGTCCATCAGTGATATTAACCCAGCTAATACAACTGTTACCCCTACAGTGATCTGCCTGTATCTCCATTGAACTTGAAACCCCACAAATGCCATTTTCCATTTATACTCTCAAATCTCTCCTTCAGCTGAATCTTACTTAATGAATGGTGGTTTGCCTCAGTGTGCTGATGGGGGACATCCAACAGGAAACGCCTGAGGTTGTGATAGATAACATGGTGTTTACCACGGGCTCCCTGCTTGGTTTGTTACAATTAGTGGCTCATCCCCTCAAGGTTCCAGCTGTGGCCTGGCTCTCCTCCCTTTTTATTTACTCTAGGGTTTCTAAGCTTCTGAAAATGTGCCCCTAAAGCTCCAGCATCTAGCCCAGCCCTCCCGTCCACATCTCTTTAGGAAATCCTCTCTTTAATCGATCTTCACACTTTCCGGTTTGGAATGTGGCATCTGTTCCATGGCCAACATCGCAAGTGAAAAAGTATTCAAGACAAGCAAAATTAGAGTGGAAGGATCAACAGAGCCAAAGGACGCACTGAATGTGACAGAGTACAAAGTCTGAGTGAAAACAGTGTTAAGAAGAAGTTAGAAAGTTTACTCGGGAAAACCAGTCTAAGACCGTGTTTTTCATTGTGATTTTGATTTCTTTAAAATTCTCTCATTTATACACATTACATGCATATATACATACACAGATTTTTCTGACCAAAACTTGGTTCTTGACTCTCAACTAAAGTGTTTCTCTGAAATTCCCTGATATAAAGTCAATGAAAAATAATTATAATATTTAGATAAAGCAACTCTAGGTTGAAAATAATCTCTTCCCACCACAAAATGTTTAATCATGAAGATTTTTCAACCAAATTGTCTTCTACATTGAATTCCTTAGAATCAAGTTGCAATTTTATTTATAGCCATTAATCAAATATAATTGTGTAAAGGGAAATCTAGAGAATGGAAAAAGTCCTCATTAATGAGTTTTCATAAGTTCATTTCCACATTCTAATCAAGAAAATCTTGCCTGAAGGCTCACCTTTAGCCCTAGACTTCACTAAGCTATATCCCCATGTGTGGGGTTGCCTAAGCTTACAAATAAAACTGGACTTCATAAACCAGGTCTATTGTTATTTACTTATTTGTACACTTATTTGTCTGGTGCCTATTTCTATGTTAGATAGTATATAAACTGGAAATTATGTGCATAACTAACTTTTCAAGCACTTTACCCTCCAATCTGGACTACTCTCCTTCACAAATTACACAAAGCAACTGAACATAAAAATGTACCTCTTTTGAATGTAGACCACCCTGACCTCATAACTATACTTCAGGTGCTATTCTAAGACCTCAGCATCTGTATCATGCTTCCTGTCTGCATCTCTCTGGAAAATGCTCTCTATCTTGCATGGTTCTCAATAAACTGTTTTTTCTATTCGTCTGAAAGACGAACTTGCTTGTTGCTCACTGGTCTTTCTTGTTGCCTCCAGATCTAGTTTGTTACATTTACCAAGGACAGCTGAGGCAGTGTAAATACAGAAAACAAGATAGAAAATGTGATCACATCTGTGGATTTTCTTCTCTACTGAAAAATGAGGAGGACAAATGCAAAATAAGTTGAATAAGGTAATTTTATCAGCTGAAGAAACCAGGGAAATATGTGATGGTTGAAAGTATCTCTCATATTCCTACATTAGAGCTGAGACATTAAAAAAAGGCTGAGCAGGTGACAATCACACATTCCAACTAAAGGAAAAGCAACATGAATCTCTGTGACAAGAAAAACTTGATATGATAGAGGAATGTGAAGAAAGGTAGGGTACACAAGATACTAAGTACTAGGATATGAGCCCAGAAAGACAGTTCAGGTCTAAATTATCATGCCTTCTCAGGTCCTGCTAAATGGTTAGAAATAGATTCTAACACTATAGGATACTCCAGAAAAGTTTGGGAATGGTCTTGATATGATTTGTTTTAATTTTTACAAGAGTCTTCCTTGTGCTTTAGGAAAAACAGAAGGTATGCAATAGAAGCAGAGACTGTTGATCCATTTGCAATAGAATAGATGTAGATACTTGAACAGTTATTGCTACAAAATTTGGAATTATCCAACATATTATAGAGACTACTATCTGTCATATTTTATAAAGCTGAAGAATAAAGTAAGATGCTCTGGGTAATGGAGCATGTCATTGAGGTCACACTCAAGTCCAAGTACTCCTTCATATCATTGTGCTCTTAGTTCTGGGAGCTTGTGTTTATTAGTCCTGGTTATGATCCAACAAGCAACACCGAAGTCCCCAAACACATAAAAATCTTATCTAAAAAATAGTGTTGGTGGAAAATGCTGAAGGTTGAAACTATTAACATTTAGGAAATGAAAGGGAAAATGAGAATTACTATGTTGAACTTCATATTCTCTGGACAATGTGTTCTACAGAAGATTTTCCTTCTCTATATTTAGCTAACACTTCTATTTTCCACTTCTATTTCCCCTGCAAATGTTTATTTTAATCCCTTTTATTTTAAATTTAGATTTATTTTGGGGAAAATTGTTATTATGGAAATTCTAGCAATCTTATCTTAAAAGCTTAGATAGGTCAGTCTAAAAGTGTCCACGTAGAAGACTTAAAATAAATCTTGACTTCAATGCTTCTTAGCCAAAGTTTTTCTTTTTAAAGCATATCCAAAAATAAAAGGAAAATTGTATGCAGCTTACAATGCTTAGGTCATCTGGCAACATAATTAAGCAGGAGAAAAAGGTAGTACCTAAGTTCATAAAAACAAAAAAAGCAAAAAAAAAAAAAACCAAAAAACAAAAAAAAAATAACCCAATATCTTATTTAGTCACTTCAGACCAAGGGAAACACATCATGCAAGATACAAATGTCTCACAAATACTGCAGTACTCAGAAGCGCTAGTAAGCATCTATACATGTTAAATAAACAACCAATATATTTATATTCATTTTTACCTTTTAAAAACAAATAAGGTAGATTTGTGAACAAGTGGTTTGGAACTAGAATGTTCAGAGGTATGGAAGTTAATAAACTTCTTCCCCACCCACTAGCTCCTTCTAGTCCCTTCTAAGGTAATTTGGAAAACCCAAGCTGTGCCTAATGTGATTGGGGATATTCTCTGACTAATACCTTAGATTATATAAATGGAGAAATGAAACTGAAAAGCAGCACATATATATTGTGTTCTGCTTCTTGATTGTGTATGGGATGTCCTCAGTTACAAATGATTTACTCTAAAATATTTACTAAAGAGATGCACCGAGGTTTCACCTGAAACACAAACAAAATAAAAAGATGAATAGTCTAAATTTAAAGACCATATGTAAGTCCTGTGATTAAAGAAATTTTTATTATAGAGGAAAAAAGTAAAAGCTTAAACTTAATTGTATTATAAATAAACAAATTATTATTTAGAACAGTAGTAATGTAACTTATTAAGTTATAGAGGAAAAAGTAACAGCTTAAACTTAATTGTATTATAAATAAACAAATTATTATTTAGAACAGTAGTAACGTAACTTATTAAGAATTTCTAAAATTATTGATTTGTGAGGTTTTATAAACAAAGCATGAAGCCTTGTGTTATTTCATATAGTGGTCAGATCTGTTTTATTGACCAAGTCTTAGAACTTTATATTGGTCTTTAACAAAATAACTTGTAGCAATTTTTCATGCCTTTGACAGACGGTTTTCATTTTCCTCTGTTACGCCTTCACTATAGAAGCCACAAGACAATTATAAAATGTCATCAAGATTGAAGAGCAAGATACATTCTTCTACTCAGTTTGAAGTTCTGCTGCTTATGGACCACAGAAATTTCTCTCGTGTTCCAATGGAGAACTTAGAAAATTTTACCTTGAATCATCTTTAAAAACATATGATGAATAGTAAAGTTTAATGATAATTAAGGATGTTATTTTTATTATCTTGATTAATATTAGGATTTGAAATAGGTTTTAAACTCTGTTTAAAATAATAAGTGTGAAACCATGAAAAATTTCTACTTTACTTGTTGGGGAAGCTCAGCCAATCACATCTGGCTTTGGTGTGGCCACCTGGAGTCAGGTAGATAAATGGGGAAGATAGGTGCGTGTGTGCTCTCTGCACGGTGCTCACCTGACCGATTTGGACATCGGAACTTTTACTCCGGTGGCATGAGTTTCCTTGTTTTTAATTATTAAATTATATCTGTTGTTTTGAGCTGGCCTGGTTATTTTAGCATACCTATCGAATATGCCTTCACTTACATTTACTGAGTAGGGCTTATATTGGAGCTGGACAGATGGCTCAGATGTTAAAAAAATAAAAAAAAAGTTCTTGCATGGATCCCCTAGTAAAATCAGAAGCTATACCTCTAATCTCACCAGAATAACTGTCTAAACAAGCATCAAACAAGGGTAATATCATTAGACATGGCAAGGTAGACGGAGAAGATGCACAAGGCCTCAGCATTTCCTGAAGAACTACAGGCAACTAAGAAATGCGTATAGTGGGATAAATAGATTCTTTTTTTCAGTGAAGAGTATACAAATTGGTTATCTAGTGCCAAATGGCTAGCCATAAAAATATGCATTTGGGTAAATAATACAGATGAAACAGGTTATATTTAGGAATATATTTGTACATACATGCACATATACATGCAATAACAATAATGAAAAAATAGGTCATGAATTTGAAAGAGAGCAAGAGGGTATATGGGAGGCTTTGGAAGGAGGAAGGGAAATTATGTAATTATATTATTATCTCAAAACTAAAAGTAAAAGAATAAAATTTGGATCTCTAGCACCCATATAGTTTTGGGGTAAGTGTAGCAGTCTATTAATAATTTCAATGACCAGTCAATAGAGATAGGAGAACCCTAGAGAAATCAAGGTATCTATTGGATCCAATGGACTTTGTCAGTAAGCTGTGGATTTATTTGAGAAACCAGGTCTCCATGAGTAAGCTGTAGAACAGTCAAGGAAGAGAAAACTGTTTGAACAACTGCTTGTTGACAGTTTGACAGAGTGTAATCTCCTGGGAGACGGCCATCTGGGCATTTGAGGATTATCTTTATTTTATTAATTGTGTTGAGATGTTGTGCCCACTGTGGGTGGTGTTATTCCCTGACGGGCATCTTGGGTTATATAAATGGAGAAAGAAAACTGATAGTCATCATAATTTCCTCCTTGTTGATTGTGATGAGATCTGCTCAGGGCCTTCAATCTCCTCAGCTTGATATCTCTTTCATGGTGGACTGAACTATTAATCTATAAGCCAGGGTAAACTCTGCCTTAGATTGTTTTCATTAGCATTTTTATCACAGCAAAAGGAATAGTAACTAGAACACTGGTATTTTCTAAAATATTGAGTTGTATTATGAAATTGTATCTAAAATTCTAGGGATATTCAGAGCTCCTTGGTGCATGTGTTGAAGTGCTGTATTGGGCAATCAGTGGTGCTCCTTGGAGGATTGACCAGGTCAGACTCTGGCAAGAAGGAGATTGTTCCTATGAGACCTGTATTTTACTCCTGTAGCAAAGTAAACAGCTGTCAAACTTTCACTTAAGAAATCAATTTAAATTAGCGTATTGGCAGTATTTTGATCAATTATGTATATAATCTGATGACTCCAGACAACTGTTGTTATTTTTATCAGCAATTAACATCAGTTACTTGCAAAATAGTTATAATCTGTTGTAAAGTTACCATGTTTGAAAATAATTTTTAAAACAGAAAAAGGAGAGAAATGCTTCCCATGATTTTGAACTACTAAGTCAAGACTCTTAAATGTGATTGGCAGTTTATAGATTCAGGCACCATTGACATCTCTGAACTCATCCCCAGGATAAATGCTGTTGTAATGTTAAAAATGCCTTTGCATCAGAATGAGGGAATGTAGGAATGAGTCATAAATTTTAGGAGCAGGAATTCTGGTTTTTACTTGTCTGTGCCAACTTTATAAGCATGCATGCATGAATGTGTGTGTGCATACATGTGTGTTTGCATGAACACAATGGTTCATTTGCATATAATATTCTGATGGTCAGCCAAGTATAAGAGTGTCATTGAATCAATGCCCTTGTGTAATCACTGTAAAGACAAAATTTTATGAGTGAAAAGTTTTCCCACGGTACTGCACACAACACTCCTTCGACCCAATCTAGCAAAACAGAGAAATAATTATTTCTGTCTCTATAGATAGCACATGGTGTTCAGGTTGAATCACATTCTGTATGCTCAAAAAATATAGACTCCATAGTTTGAGCAAAATAATTATCTTCATTTTAATTTTCCTCAAAGAGTTTAGTAGATGAGTTCAACACATTATCTATAATTATGCTACATTAACATGTGGATGATTGTAATTATTTCTTTACTCAATATATAGCACTGATTTATATTTGCTTTAATATTTACTCCTGGTTTATATCTTGATTTTGGAGTTGTCCTTTTGACATTCAACTTGAAAGTATTTCTTCATATGGAATATTAATTTAAATTACCTCTCTTAGAAGTTTTAGAACTGAAGAAAATTCTTTTGTCATTGACTGGTGCCTTGGTGGATTCAAATAATTAATTTAAATTTTTTCATTTACTATATCATTATTATTAGTTTATTTTTTCATTAATATATCATTACCTCATTTTCCCTTTTCTTTTTGCTCTTCACCCTGCCAATATGCCTGTCTTTCAACCTTTTCCATGTTATTTGATCCCCTAAATTGAGCCTCTTTTCTTTACTAATGGTGCACACACACTTATATATACATAAATATATAAGTACGGCCTTCTGAGTCTGTTTAGTACTGCTTGCATGCATGTGAGTTTAGGGATGGAAACTTTGTTCTGAATAATCAATTAGGCATATAATTCACAGGAGATTAATCTTCTTTCTCTCAGCCCTCTAGGATTGGTTGTAGTTTATTTTCATGTGTGGAGCACTGAGCTTTCTCTCTACTGCCTTAGCATATCGATGGTATTGCCATTGTTAAGGTTTTATTTACATAGTTCTATTGTTGAGTTATCATGGGTATAACTTTCCTATCCTTTCTAGGAGACATAATCTATAGTAGGTTTCCTAATCTGCATCTCCCACCAAGTATCCTTTTCTGTACCTATGTCAATTTTTATTTAATCTTCTAAGTATGCTATATTTATCTACTTTTTCATGAATTTTGCTAATTAACGTCTTCTTATGTATCACTTCCCCTTCTCTGTACTCTATTCTTCTATTTTTGTGTATTTTAGTCATTGTCTATCTAGCATAATGATCTTCATATTGGTATTATTTAAAGTTGAAATTTTTGCCGGGTGTTGGTGGCGCATGCCTTTAATCCCAGCACTCGGGGGGCAGAGGCAGGCAGATCTCTGTGAGTTTGAGGCCAGCCTGGTCTACAAGAGCTAGTTCCAGGACAGGAACCAAAAGCTACGGAGAAACCCTGTCTTGAAAAATCCAAAAAAAAAAATAATAAGTTGAAATTTTTGCTTATATTTGCAACAAATTTTACTTTGTTCTTATTGCATACTGTTTTGAGTTATTTCTTACAAGATGAATTTTTTTCTAATCCTCCACAGTGCCTTGTGATGCTACTTTTAGTGGTATTTTCGCTTCTACTGAGTTCCCTTTATCCCTTTTACACATCTCATTCAACCCCTTTTCACATGTGTTTATGCTGACATCTCTCGTATCTGGTGCCAACTTGTCTTTCACTCACCAAGAGCTACTTCTTTCTCTCTCACTAACTCTTGAGGGTGTTTGTCAAGGAATAGACAAAAGAACTGTGATGAACGGCATCTCAATTAGACACTCAGAGTTATTTAAAACCTGATTAGATTGCTGATAATATAGCCCATTCCTTCCAGACCAAAAGAAATTCACAGTTGAGAAGGATGCTTAGTCTTCAGCACTGCGGCATTTTCTTGCACATTCCTTTCCATAAGCAGAGTCTATTCCTTCTCTATGACCTTCACAACGAGAGCAGATGGAAGGAATTTTCACTTGGTATTCTGGAATGTAGAGTAGGCATGCATGGCTGAACCTATGCTTTTCTTTCCTTGGGAAAGAAAGAACCTGCAAGCATCAAGGTCACTGGTCTGCTAATTGATTTCTTTTGGCTTTTACCTTCACATTTGGAGATGTGTAAGTTTCTAGTCTTGGTCACTAAAGTAAGTCAATCTAGAAATAAGTTTTAATATGGGAAAGCCAATTTCTTTCAGGTATATCTACTTATTGTGGTTGTGTTCATTCTCCTAACAATAATAAGAAATTTTTATCTCTATATGATGCCTCTGCTTAACTCTTTTAAAAGTTCAGAGATTGGTTAAGGAATACAAATTGTTACTCACCGGTGCCTGTATAACCTCCTTTCAATCCTTTCTTGGTACGATTGAATGCTTCCTCTTTTCTCATTGAAGAACTTACAATGATATGCAGATGTTTTACCCATTCAGTTTCATGCCTCTTTATATATTCAATTTCATTTGGGGGATTTAAGAGGATATTGTTTATGTATCTTTAATGCAAAAATCCTATTTACGTAGAATGGAAGACTAGAAAACAACTGATTGCTATACAAACTTATAATCTTCTATTTCATTTTTGGCTTTCATATTTTTTACTTAAGACACATGGTTGTACTTCTTTTGTCTTCTAAATACAGCTGAATGACTTTTGCTGGATATTGAATATACTTTTTCATTTATTAATTAGTGTATTTGGGGGATTCTAAACATTTACTATTACTATCAACTGTCCCCAGATGTTATAAATTATGAAGTTACTTAAATTCAAGGGTATTTATAAAATGTCCTTTCTGTGCTATCTTCTAACCTTTGTGAGAATATTCATGTCATGAGCTTCAGGTCACCGAAACATTTCTTGAATTAATACTTGTGAGCAAATTTATCTTGGATTCACTTTCCGTTATTCCGCTAAACTCATGCTTACTTACAGAAAGTGAAAGGACTAATTTCAAAAAGACCTCTTCAAACTGTACATTAGTATTCTTAGATGCTGAAATAACCCTAGGTTGGATCAAAGACTGTGTTAAATAATTGATAAGCCATAGCTAGAGAATAAATAACACTCTAATTAGACTCTCCTGGAAGACTTAATTGTGTGACTCACCAAGGAATCCTATTACCTCAAAGGTAACTTATTAATGTTAATTATGATTTATTTTTATGTATCAGCAGGGATTCTAATAACAACACAGTCACACTAAACAAATAGGTCACAGGAAGACAAGTAGAACAAATAAATTACAGCCCATAGTCACCTTTGTTTGACCTCCTGTTGGAGCCATCCATTGCGGTCCTGGTTTTGCCATTAGTCTTGCAGAATATGAAAGTATTGTCCTTAGGTGCAAAAGAGCTTTGCCTTCTAATAATTTTCTAGTGTAACTTTGAATAAAAAGAATGTGAAGGTCCCACAGGGTTCTAAAAATTATAGCATATAGAACAGAAAATTAGAGAGGAAGAAAATCACCAACAATTTTACTATATATTTCCAGATTGCCAGCATCAAGAATATGAAGTTAATAAGAGTAATTTCATCTCAGAGACAATTAAGCAAGCTTGCTAGCAATCAAGGCAACACAAAAGCTGGTAAAAGGCAATATTGCTTTTTTGTGTTCATCCTCTGGTTTTTGAAGTATGATTATGACCAGGTGAGGGGGTAAATGGCTGAATATTTAAGTATGTTTGTCTTCTTGGAAGAACTTCAAATCTTTCTTGTCTGAGACAGGTACATTGGTTAAATTGTCTAGACTGGCAGATGTCCACTTTGGGGAAGTATCCATGCATGTCTTTCTTTGCCTAAGAGAAAGTTCTCTTTCTCCAAGTTCATCTCTTAGACAGTAAGCAGTGACAGCAAGCCACTGACTAAAATGTCTTCTGTTCCCACCTCATTCATCAGGCTTCAGCTTGCCACCCTGGACTGTTTCAGTACAGTTTATTGTTCCCATTCTTGGCCAGAGTTGCCCAAAGCAAAAAGCAGCCAAAAACTTAATAACACTTCCTGTTTCCATAGTATTCTAGTGCTTGAAACAGTAATCATGCTAACTGCTACACTGCTACAGAACAATATTGTAGACATTGTTGGCATTCAGAACTTTTTTTGTGATAAATGATAGAAGAAATTACTACAAGAAGTTCATGATCACTTTTATATAAAATAATTATTGTAACTAAAATGTTTCTTTAATGATATCATGAAAAACAACTGAAATTGGTGAGAAATGTATCTTGTTGAATTCAAGAATGCTAGTGAAACAGAAACCATAAGACTTTTGCTTATGTTTTGGATACTAAGAAGAATTGTTTATTGCTTGATTCAGTCAGATTTTAAACTAAGACAGGATGTTAAAAATGACTTATCTTATGATCTCATTTTATTTTACTATCTGTTTTGGGGCATAGCTTTTTAAAAAAGGAAACTAATGTAAGTAAATCAAGTCAAAGTGAAGAAACAAATTCTACTTCAATACTTATGTATTTTTCAATCATCTCAATTTAAAGACTATTATTCAAATAAAAATTTCATAGCCCAGACAACAGTTAACAATTTTAGTGTTTAAAATTAATTCTCTAATAATTCTTTGTCAGAGACTGTCAATTAAAGTGATCTAGGTTTTATTTCATGTCTGTATTAGTGGGGTAACTCTGGAGTGACAGAACCAGTTTTGCAGGGCTATTTGATTGGCTCACAACTGATACTGGTATAGTCCCAAAGTGTTGGTCTACATTTTCAAGAGGCAAAGAACCACTAACTGCTCAGACAAGGTGCCGACAGCTTCAGGAAAAGAGGATCTAAAGACATAATTTCATAAAAATCATTTTGTGGCAATTTGATAGAAAATATGCTTAATATAAACACGAAAAACAAGTACTAAGGAATATCATATAAAATAATTTCAAGTTCTATTCGACCCTGCTAAGTTAATGAAAGACAAAGAAATGAGTCAGGATAGAGAAATGTGGAGAAGACGTGAGCTGAACACACCTTGGGTCCTACACTAAGGAAAGGTCAGTAAAAAAAAAAATTCACGATTGGACTGAAGTAAAAGTGGTATGTAGTTTAATGAAAAGTGTTGGATAAATTATATTTTTATTAAATTGTTTGTAGTTTTTATTAAATATTAACATGAGAACATCTTAGTTGAAGCTGGGAGATCCTTTTTGCTTGTAATTTGTTTGAGATTTTTTTCTTAGTACAATATTTTCTAAACTCTATTTTTTAATGCAAGATTTTTTAAAGCACTTTAGTTTAAGCTTAACTGACTGGTTCTCTTTTTCTATGGCTGCGACATGGACGAGGTTAGCGCCTCGATGATTTTCAAGCCACAGCACTGCTCACTGCCACTTTGTGACTTGGTGTAAGATCAATATGTTGGGAACTATTTTATTTCTCCTGTGTACTTACCCAACCATTAAATTAACTTTCCTAGTGGCAAGATTATTACTGCCTTTTTCTCTCAACCATTGGGTTACCAAGTGATGTGCTTTCACTTTGAAAACCAATCATTACTAAACATTCATGAATTTTAGTCATAGGCTGTAAGTATATACATTAGCCTCTTCAGTAAATAGGCTTCAGATCAAAAATGTAGTGAGCCCACAAGTATTATACAGTAAATGCACAGCTGACAAATCTATTGAATTATCTATGGGAAGTGTATATGTACACTCCTCCTGGAGAAGACTTTTGTTGTTGTTGTTGTTGTTTGTTGTTTTCTTTTTTTTTTCTTTGTAGAGCTATGGGCACATCTGTCATTTGGATAAGTCACTTTCAATTCTGTGAAAATCTTGTGAAATCATGGCATTTCTACCTTCTATAGTAATCCAGCAGTGTATAAACCTGACTTTTCCTGTAGGGCAACTGAATACCTACCCCCACACCATAAAGCCATGGTGTCAAAAGGATTCAGTCAAGTTCTTATTCTCATAGCCAAAATCTACTTAAAAATAGTTTTCACAAACTTTCTTTATTGACAGTAGTCACTGATAAGACAGGAGCCTCATACAGGAGGTAGTATGTCTCAACTAACATAGGATGATAGCCCAGGAAATTAACTGTTTATACAGGAAAAAAGACCCAGTCCCAAAACTAGCTTTAGGGAGAACAATTCTCACCTGGGCACCCTGCTGGAGTCAAAGGCAAGGTGCCCAGAAGATTCCTTTTAACTCAACCAGATAGATGCTAAGCAGATAAAGTCCACAAGCTAGTATAGCTACCAAGGCTATGTTCCCAGCCCCCAGGGAAACTTCACAGCCATGCCCTCTCTGAGATGTAAAGCGATCGGCCAGTTTCTTGTGACTCTGTGAAAATCGACCAGTTTCTTGTGACTCTGTGAAAATGCATGCTCAATACTATTATTACTGCTTATGGGATTGTTAAATTGTCCATGCGCTTATATGAACTGAAAGCGTTGTAGTGATCACTCCTTTGTTTTGTACCCTTATCCCTATTTTACCCTGATGGTTTATACCTGACACTTTTACCCTTATGCTTTGGTCTTACATCTGGTGCTTTGCCCTTATACCTTATGCCCCTATTCTTCTTTTCCCTTATGTTATTGTTTATAATGGGATGGAGGACCAAGGCCGGCCTTACAAGAGAGACATCTGCGGGCCTCCCGAGGCCTGGGTGTGTGTGTGTGTGTGTGTGTGTGTGTGTGTGTGTGTGTGTGTGTGTGTAAGACTGCAGGGGGCACTAGACACACAGATACACCATAAAGAGAGAGTTTGGCTACAGAGTTTATTTAGTGGGTTATGGAGAGGAAAGGGAATGGAGAAGGGGGGAAAAGAAGTGGAGAAGTGGTCAAAGGGGAGAAGTGGAGGCAAGAAAGGAGAGAGCTCTTCAGAAGAGAGAGAGGAAGAGAGACAGCAGGCTGGAGAGGAGGGAGGAAATCCCTTTGCCTCAGTAGTAAGGGATAGGGGGATTGCAAGTGGGCAGAGCTTGTCTCTTAAAGGTACAGGGTACCTATGTGACAGACCAGGCCCGCAGATTATAACACTTTATGCTCATCTACCACTAAGGAGTGAAGAAGCATGCAGGTAAAACGTGCCTGAGCCAATCAGCTTATTCTACCCCTCAAATCCCATTCCCAAATCAGTTTTCACTTATAGCAGTGTCCTATTCTGAACCCTGAGGGAGTGCTGAGGCAGGTACTCAGTTGCTCTTGATAGAAAAATTAAATTTAAACATCATTCTTTGCAGTTCTTCATTTTATAGTCTTAGTCTTTAAGACATTCCTCTTCAAAAATCTCCCATTTATTCAGCTTGCGGATAGTCTAATAGGTGATTATGGATCATTCTGTTATTGAAATTTTCTGGGATACTGACAGAAAAAGACATGGTTTGTTTTCCTGTTCAGATCAACCAATTAGCTAATGAAATGGCTTGATTTTTTTCACTTGGTATTTCTGACTACATAGATTTGCTGACAGACATATTTTCCTCATAACATCTTTCTTCCTTTAGGTAGAAAAATCAAAGCACTCAAGTTATTTTTAAACTACGTGGCTTTATTGTGAAACTAAGCCCTGGGCCACTGAGGAATTTTAGAGGCAGCATTTGCTAATGAAAACTTTCCTTCTCCTTCTCATCTGTAGTAAGGGTAACTGGTGTTTTAGTCATAGGCAAGTCTGATACTGATTGTTCCTTTTTGAAACTGTAATTTCCTTTAGTTAGAGCACAACCTTTAAACCAAACCAAACTTGACAGCACTGTTTTTTAAAAAATGGACTGTGGAGTTATTTCTCATAGCAGACCTGAAGATTGGTTGTTGCCTGAGCCTTTCACTAGATCCTACAAAGCGTAACTAATAATTTCACAGTTAAGTTTCAGAGTTCTGTGAAGGCCCAGAATTTTCAAAGAGCTTGATGTGGTAATGTAAGGTAGCTAGGTCTTGCTGATCTCATTTTGAGATTCAATGGCTTGGTACAAATTTATGGCTCTTTAATTTCTCAAATTCCTAAAAATATGATGGGAGTTTGGGTGGATAATTTCAAGTACTTTGAACACCTCCTGAACAAGCATGACAGGGCTGGCAGAACTCCGTGAAAGGTCGCAAAGAGAATATTTAAGTAGGATGCTTGGATATCACCTTCTTGTTAGTATCTTACTATTTAACCACTTTTGGTATTGATTGATTTTGCAATGTGTATTGGTGACCTGTAGTTAATTTTCAAATTTCAAACTCTTTTGGTAGGAAAAATATTCCTCAGTTTCTATAGAAAGTATTGGGTAACACACTGCTCTTAATATAAATGCTTGGAAAAATACTAATTTGAAATAAAGAAACAGAATTTGTAATCTCCTTTTCTTTAAAATAAAACTATTTCAAAATCTGAAATCATTTTTTTTTTTTTAATTTGGGTTTTGGTAAATGTCTGAGGAAAGTCACACTAGAATGAGGAAGTAGTTGGTGCAAATTTCTATGGAGAACCAGTGCTGGGTGTTTGATAGGCAGGCAGTATTGTTTGGGATGAGATCTACAAGAAAGGGAAGCCTGCTTTAGTAAACCGACATTTTGTAGTATTTGAGAATCTTTTTCACTCTCACAATTTGAAATACAGAAATGCTGTACTGATCTAGAATTGGTCAAGAAGAAAATTGCTATAAAATATTCTAAAATACCCACAAAAATGATTTGACCTAACATATCAACAGTAAGAAGATAGAGAAATAAATACTGCAGACAAAATAAACCTTGAATCAGCATGATACTGAAGAAAGGACTTTGTGTATATTTTCTCTCTTCTTTAAAAATTGTAAAATAATCTTATTGCATAGATCATCCTTAATATTTTTTCTCTTTGCTTTTCTATTCCCTAAAATGGTCTTGTGGAATTGACAAACTTTTCCTTTAAGGTTATAGTAGAAGAGGGATGTAGTCTGAAAGACACTTCTTCCATGGACTCGATAATCTGAATTTTTCTTTTTTTCAATGTCTGATCTTACATAGAGCTGGAAAGACTCATTAACAGCCTCATGCCTAAGCAAGATGAATATTATAATTATACTGTGTGGGACATTTTAATGTCAAAAGAACCAAATAATCACACCCTAGGTCAGGATGAGTAGCCCTAGTTGTTGTCAACAATTTTGAGCAACCCCAATCTCTTGGACCTTTAGACAAGTTGGAAATAGGCTCACATATTTGGGTTTCCACATTCTTCTGTTTCTAAGAAAACAGAGGACAGACTTAAGACTTGTAAACTATTTGTAGTACAAATATGGAGAATGTTACCTGCCAGACAGCTAGCCAGTGCCAGATCACATTTATCTCTATGCTCTTCTTTCCTAAGAAGCTCATGGATGCTCCTTATAACATGATGACAACTAGTTAATACTGCTTTTACAACTGACAGCTAATGCCATACATTAACTACTGACACAATTAGTTGCAATATTTAGGATATAAAATAACACTGGTTTTGCACCTTTGGGCTTTTACACTGCTCTCCCATAATCATTTGTGCTTGTTGATACATTGCCTTCTGATGTCATATACCTCAAAACCTAACCAAACATGTTCTGCTTAATAAGTATACAGAAATTTGTTATTACTAGTTTCATCAGTACTGTGAACAATCCTCTTACAAACTAAAGCATGAAATATGGTTTAGATTAATGCATTAATAACCTTATATCAAATCAAATTAATTATTATTAACAGGAACAACTTACCTGCTTTATCTTGCGTTCAACTTCTGGATTTTTATTCTTTATTTATTAACTGCAGTGGACAAACTTTACAGCTTAGTAAAGTTTTAGCTTTCCTGAAAAATAAATATGCTTGAAGAGAAAGCTGGGTCTAGTGTAAAACATCAAGCAAGTGACCCAGGACTTGTTATCGTCCTTGTCAGCTTCATTGTAGCTAAAGCAATGTACTCTTGGTTTGTACTCAATAATGCACAAAAAAGCGGTTTTTAATGTGAAAGAAGAAACAGAAAAGATAAGCTTTTGTTTTAAGGAGATCCCATTAAGTCACCTAGAAATACATTATTAATCAACCTCTCTTGTTGATTGTACATGATCAGTGTATTGATATTCTTTGTGCCTGTGGATAAAAATAAGAGGGTGGAGGAGACAGAATAATGTCAGTAGTCTTACAATAGCTCTCTGTTTCTGCCTTTTTACTTGGTAATTTTAGTACAGTACATGGCTGTTTCAGTAATTGCAGGATTGAAACATCTGAGGAGGATAGTTTAGCATGTTTGTTTCTGCAAAGCCTCCTAGCAAACAACATGTACATCATCAAGTGTCTAGTAACTTTTTGAAGTAGTCTTAACTACTGAGTACTTATTAAGAAAATAGTATACAATTTATACCCTGATAGAGAAAAAATAACTATAAAGGAAATTTAACATGTTGGCAGTTTTTCATTATATATTCAGAGCTTTAACAGTCACTTCCAGGTTTAGTCTGGAAAATATTTGTTTAGAGTGTATTTTGAGTCTTCAATCATTCTATCGCTTATGACATGAGCAAAATCTATACTACACAGTTTAATTTTCTTTATTTTCTCAACTGTGGCATGGTAAAATACGAACAGAGAATCTTCGAGACAAAATCTTAATTGTTGTTTCCATAAGGCTTAATTCTGTTAATTGCTTCCATGAAGATTATATAATTTAGGATAGAAGTAGTTGTATAGCTTGCTTGTCACAGCGAAGAAGGATGGTGAGGAGTTCTTTACTTCAAAACTATTAAGATTATCGAAACAGCAGACAAAAAGCATTCCTCTAAGCAGAGATCCTCTGTAAGCATTCTGGGCTACACACTCAGTGCAGCAGAGGGGAAGATGCATTAACCATGGCATGTACCCAAGAAGACTTAATGGAGATTATTAAAAATGATTTGCAAGTGGAAACATCTGAACATTTTTTTTATAATGATCAATTTTATATTGCTCTTCAGTGCTTTGAAGACATAGTTCTTTTGTGTGTTTAAGAATGCTTGGATAAGAAGGGTTCAATGTTTGGGAGCCGGAAGGACAAGCAAGATAGAGCACATGGAGAAGAGTAATTAACACTAAAGCCATTCTTAGAAGGCAACAGAGAAATCTACTATTTTTGAAGACTCCTAAACACATACACATACACTGTGGCTATGAGAGTATGTTCAAAATCTGCACAATCTCAAGCCATATAAAACCCAGCATGGAAAAGATGAGGAGGATACAAAGTCCAGTATTGGTGAAGAGTTATTGGCATTTGATTGCTGATGATTTCTTGATTAGTATATGTTCATAAAGGCATGATTATCAGTGCATAAATGTTGGCAATTTTTGGCATAATCACCACAAAATAATAGTGGTGGTTTGAATAACTTATGGCTCTCATATGCTCATATATTTGAATATTTGATCCCCAGTTTGTCAAATGTTCAGGAAGAATTAGAAAATATGGCCTTGTTAGAGAAGGTATATCACTGAGTGAGGGTGGGCTTTGAAGCTTCAAAAGTTCACAGCAGGTCCACTCTCTGTCTGCTTTCTGTCTATGGATCAGTATGTAAACTCGTATCTACTACTTCAGTACCATGATTGGCTGTCTGCTGTCATGCTTCCTGATAAGATAAGCATGTACTAAATATCTGAAACTGAAACCAAGGCCTCAAATAAAACCTTTCTTTTATAAGGTGCCTTGATCATGGTGTCTCTTCACAGCAATATATAATAACTGATTATATATATATATATCTGTGTGTGTGTGTGTGTGTGTTTCTATATACCATAAAAATATCATGCTGTTTTTGAGCATATCCTTTTCTTTCTCTTATGTTGCTCCTGACAACTACTGTTGAAGATCAATTTGGATTTTTTAGAAGTATCTACTTTAACATCCCAATTAATTCAACATAATAATCCCTTTGAAGTTCATTCCTCTTGCCGTATGTTCCTTTCTTCCTATTCTGATGAATAGCCCTTCCACGAACTGTTTATTCATCATGGACTGATGATGGATTAGTTAAAGTGGTTTTTATTGTTTAGTTCTTATGGACAAAGCTATTTTGATTATGATTCTTGTATGGTTATAATTTTTGTTTCCTTGGTGAATATTTCAGAGAGAGATGATTAGGCTGTGTAGCAATTGCACTCTTAAATTTTGAGGAATTTTAAGTGTCTTCCAAAGTTATTATATCATTTAATGTCTTAAGTGTCGATCCGTGGGAGGCCCTAGTACTTTCACATATTCAGAAAACAGAGTAAGAATTTTCTCTGGTTTTGAAGAGATGCTTTCTATGGTGGCCCTTAGTGGTAAGGAAACTTTAGGCTGGGGATGACCAGGATAAGGGCCCACAGCCCTACTTGGCCACAGAGGAAATTGTTCCAATGGAGAGGCCTGAGTGTTTGGAAGACTGGGCAACTAAAACCTCCCAGAAAAGGGAGTCTTTAAGCCTAAGCAAACCAAGTGCCTATGTCAAAGGGTCATTCTTTAAGCTGTCTTGGACGTTTTGTGAGCTCCCTCTGATGCCTATATAAAAACATGGACCAATAAGTCAATTTAGTTTTGCTTATATGCACATATTTAAAGTTGAGCTCTTGGTATTGGATATCATATCAGAAAATCAAAATATTGTTTTCCCTCTCTTAAAAGCCATTAATTGCTTGCAGCTTTTCATCCCTGAGTTATGGCTCTTGGTATTGTCACCTACTCTTATTGACATTGTTCAGGTTCTATTGAGATGACCATATTATTAAGATAGTATAAGTGCAGTTTTTTGTCAAACTTAGAAGACAGTATCTTACATCTTCCATACTTAGCATCTCTTACAGTTTTTCTGCTCCCTCTTATTTGATGTTTTCTGAGCCTTAAGTATAGGGGTTGCATTGGGTATACATCAATTAGGGATGATGGTACATGGTCATTTGTTCAGTTTTTAAAACTACCAACTGAGTCTATTTGAGCTGCCTATTTACTCAAGGGTGTGGGGCCAGGCACTGGAACATGACTGATCTACCAAGTGCACCCCCCTCTAAGAAAACTGATGTTTCTGGCCAAAAAGCCATGAACTGGCAACAGCTCCTCAGTTAGGAGTGTAGTCATCTGAGACCTGCTGCAGTACATACTAGAATGTTGACTGGCTGGATACTGTGATGGTATTCTCATTTCGAGTTATCTTGAATTAATTTGCGGATAATTTAAAATTTTGTTTCCAAATATTTACTATGGAAAATTTCAAACATACACAAAAAGAAAACTGTTTCATAAATGCTCATATGTATACTATCTATATTTAATAGCTTTTATTTAACTATATTTGATTTATCAAATCATCTATTATCTATCTATCTATCTATCTATCTATCTATCTATCTATCTATCTATCTATCTATCTATCTAGTCTATCCTCTAATATCAGAAGAGTAAGGAATCCATAACTCACACACAGGAGAATTAAACATAAAATATGAATTTCCAGTTTATATGTATGTTCATGCTTTCTTTTAGATTTTGGACCCCTAAATCAGATGAAAGAATAGGTTCTAGTATTCTATTATTAGATTCTTGAAAAAATATCTTCTTGTCTTTAGACAGTCCTTTTAAAAAGCTTTACTTACATTTCTATAATGTGTATAGTGTTTTACCCGCATGCATGTGCACCATGTAAATGACTGGCTCCTGTGGAGACCGAGAAGAGGACATTGGATCTCCTGAAATAAAGTCATAAATGATCATGAGCATTATGTGTATGCTGCATACTGAACAGGTCCTATAGAGGAGCAGCACATTCTCTTAAGTTATGAGTTATTTCTGAAGCTTCCAAGAATCATTTTCTTGCAAGATACAGATCAGTGCTGGGATTTTCTCTTTGGGTACATGACTTTTTCAGGTGTCACTCTGTGTTTGAAGGTTTTCTCTTTCTGCATATAAATGTAGAAGATAGGGGACAGGGATAAAGAGTGGGCACATTCTGCCCCTTCTTATAAGGATTTTATTTTACCTTTTGTGGTTAGCAGGTTGTTGATCAGGTCCTGAAAATCTATTGGCCTTTTGTCATTAGGCAGCTATTTTCCTCCTCAAACAGCCTCATTTTCTTTGTTAAATTATTGAGGCAATTAGGGATGTTTCATATGGTTTTCTGAATATGAGAAGTTTAAGAAACAATCCAAAGTATAGATATGTTGACCAATGTTCTATGTTCATTTTATTTGGATATTTGCTTGTTGCTGTGACCAAATACCTGACAAGAAGAAACATAGGAGAATTTTTAATTGGGCTTGTGATTTTGGGGTACAGACCATTATGGTGGGGAATGTATTTTGTCGAGAGGAGACCTCATCTATCCCTGTTCTAACTTGGCTGAAGAGGAGCGATTGGATAAGTTAGACTGGAAGCCCAACACTTGACTGCAAGAGGGTCATACCTTCCTCTAAAGCCTTTACAGTGTCAATTCTTCAACTCTCCCAGCCAAGTTCCACAAACTGGAGATCAAGTGTTTAAACAAAAGATACTATGGAGAACATTCACTATCAAATCATAACACTTGTAAAATAATAATCTATTTTTAAAATTAGAAATTGTGTGCTTACTAGAAATAAAAAAATCTCACTTTGGAGCCCTTTTATATAGATAGAATTATGTATTATAATCACTTATAATCCTCATGTCTATTAAAATTGATTGAAGTACAGTTTTTTGACATAATGTTAAGTATACTTGCTTTTTGCAGAATTTCATAACTTTGGTGTGGAACATGCTTTTAAGCTACTCATATCTCTTTCTATCTTCTTGTACCTATCTTAGAGAGGACATTTATGTACATGCAGTCAGCTCTATCAAGATAATTTTATATTGATAAACAGGAAACGAAACTTAAGAAAAGCAATTTTATTTTTTAATAAGGAAGAGGTTGAACGTAATGGTTAAAATTGCATTTAAAGCTATCAGTTGATGTAATTTATTCCATCATACTGGCTTCCTATTTTCAACTCTTTATTGCAGGTAATTGAGAATTAGTCACATTTGTTATTTTTAGCATGGCTTGATTTTGAACTGAAGTGAAAATTAAACTATAAAAGTCATCAAAATGAAATCAAGACATTTCAAAATACTTTTAAAAATGAGAATTTCTGGATATTATGGCAGTTGTGAAATAATTATATAATTAAAACAATTATGCAGAATTTGTTAGAGCTTATTATTCACGTTTTTATTTAGATAGAAAAATTAACCTGACTCACCACACATTGTAAATCAAGTCAATTGTTGTTAGGAGCAGGCACACTTGTCTTATTTGTTTTATTACTAATCCTTCACTTAATGAAGTGATTTTTGAAACACTAGAATATTTTCTGACTTATCTTTAAAATTAATATAAACTCACATTTTCAGGAAGATTCTAAATGCATAAAAAGCTTTTTAAGTTCAAACTGAAAAAAAATCATTAAAGAGATAATGATTGCTCTTCCCTCGTACTACTTCTTAAAGTAGAGTTTCCAAAGCTATTTCTTTATTAGAATTTAAATATACATGCAGGGTGCTTATTTGAAGGACGTTTGCAGCCTGAATTATAATGTATCAGTCATCCTTGAAACCAAAGGCAATTAACATACAGAAATACAAAATTCCCTGAACAGTACTTTTGTCCACAGTTCATTTATAAATGCTTATAGGATTTATTCATGGTAAACTGCAATTTATCAAAACCCTGATAACAAAACAAAGCACTCTGTCACATTATACGTCAAAGCATCAATGTTTAATTCTAACTTCTCTCAACACACATGTATCACTTTTGATTGCAAATACTTAGAGATGCCCGAGCTATCATCTCAAAAATGAGAAAGATAGTAATTCCATTTTGGGAATTGCTATACCAGCTAGTTGTAAATATACCTATTTAACAAATTACTGTTTCCTCTGTTAAGTTGATCGGCCAACCTCCCAAGAAATTGAACACATCTACAAACTATAATTTATTCACACAATACCACCGAGATCAGACTTTTCATTTTAAATACATACTTATACTTAAAATAATTACAAATCTCTGCATCACGCTGCATTTATTTTTTTTTTCATTTTACACAAATCAATAATATAACGGCCTTCTATTACAGGCAGAATGAATTGCCTAAATTAAGGAATAATATCTACTGCTTGTAAGCGTTCACAGGAATTTGCAAATGAGTTACTACTGTATTTGGGAAAAACTCAGTGATGACCCTTTGTTTATTGTAATTTTAAAGTTTCACTTTGGGACAGAAATAAAACCACTTTCCATTTTCTTCTAATCACAAATCATTGCTGGATCCCTCAGACTTCAAGGGTGATAGTGTATGTTCATGATCCCAAGACCTGGGAGGTTAAGGCAGGAGGATTGCAAATTGAGGCCAGTCTAAGATGTGTAGTGAAGGCCTATCTCATTAGCTACCCCATTCCCCAAATCATGAAGGAAGCTGTCACTGTTCAAAAGAAAAGCTATTTTCTTAAATTTTAAAAAAGTGGAAAAGACTCTGATTATACTAATGACTTAAAATTTTCAAAGTTAATGACATTATTGTAAGAGGTTAGCACTTGTAACTAATGTGATAAAGAAATTATTAGGGTTTGTGGTTGTTTGATAAATGGGATTTGGAGAAGAGATGGATCTACACCCAAATTTAGTATAATGAAGCAGCCAATGAGAACTTTTACAATTAGAAGGTCCTTATTTGTGTTTAGAATATCAACTGAGATGCAGTGCTTTTCCATATCTTCATCACGTCTAGTCCTATGCTGTATCCCAGCCTCATTTCCCCTCATAGAATAGTTCTCAATTCTCTCACCCTTTAGTATCTTTCCTATGCCGTGTAACCCTCAACAATGAAATTGCTTCATTGCTACATCAGAAATCTAATTTTGCTACTGTTATGAATCATGATGTACATTATGATGCAGGGTATTTGATATGTGACCTCTGAAGAGGTTGCAAACCACAGGCTGAGAACGGCTGCCCTAGCACTTCTACAAGAAAGATTCGCCTTGTCCACTAGGTAGCAGGGGATTTTGATAGGATGGCAGGAACTTATTTTCTTGGACTTTCAGAGTTTTCTTCTCATTTGTGTCTCAGTACTTTTGTGTCTATCATGTTTTCACTAGCCTCTCAAGCCACAGAGATCTTTAACACTGAGAACTACCTTTTCACATTTCTTATTATCATTACCTGAAATTTTATCATTCATTATTTGTTTATGTATATATTTACTTTCACATCACAAGCCGGTGGTTCCATGGATTGGGTCTCCTGTGTTCACTACTGCAGAGTGACTTTCATGAAATAGTTGAAAGACAAAGTATGTATTGACAAATGAAGATTTCTTTAACATAACTCATGCTACATATAACTATGAACCACAATAAATAAAATATCTTTACATTTACCTTCTAAATTAAAAAATAAATGTGGAATTCAATATACCTTAAATTTGTATCTGTGGTCATGCTCACAAAAATATCAGCTCTAACAACATTTTAGATATACCTATCCTGTTCTAACATGTTATTTATACAATTAAATTTGAAATCAACTGAAACTGAATTTTTATTATACTTGTTTGTGTACTTGGTAACAATATAGGTGGCACTTTGTACTTTTCATGGTGCTTGAATTCTAAGATAAAATTGATTCATACTCTGATGGATTTGAAGTTAAACTTTGCAGTCATGAATTTTGTTGTTGTGGGGAAGGCTGTTTTCCCTCTTCCCCTGCTGTTGCTAGAATTTTCCCTTGGCTGCGTTCTTTCTGAACTGACACTTTTGTTTTTGTTCAGAAATCAAAAATAACATGGGACTATTACATCATACATAAAATTTCCATCAAAACAATCTGAAATCACTTGGATTCATTTACTGAGTTTTATTTCTCCAAATCCTGCAGTTCTCTAGAGTCAAAAGTAAGTAACCTTATGCTGACTGCCAAAGGACATGCACCATGCTCGTACTTAAAATCTTATTTATGTATTTTAATATTCAGCAGATGCTTCTTAGACAGACGAAGTTTATCAAAAATATATTTCATAACAACTAGATATTTGGTATAAATAATTGCTAAGCTAATATAAAAAAGACTGATGATAAGATTGCATAGTGTTTACTAGCTCCCATGTGTTTTTCTCTTCTAATAATTGCCACAGTCTACCTGCTTAGACCAAGTACTTTTTAAAAATTTGCGTTCTTTTCTTATGCTTTTGTGTGATCAGTGTTATAAACAAAGGTTGCTAATTTGTATTCAAACTACTGGAATTATTTTTTATCTTTGCTAAGTAATTTTTTTTACATACTATCTGAAATTAGAAGTTTAAAGATGCAGGTTTCTGAAACTAGTGTCTGGGTGCCTTGGTTACTATTGGTCATCAAATTTTGTTGTAACGAGTGGCATTTGTCTTACCGAAACTTCAAAAGAAAGTTGTGTCTAAAATAAAATAGTGCTAATATAGAAAAACAATTTTGAAGTAAATTGAATTTTAATCATTATTTTCAAGTCATAAATAGACAAATACTTGAATATTTAAAAATGTTCAAAAAGAGTATTTTAGAATGTTTTTGGTGGGATGGATAAAGTGAAAAATATAAGAACTGAAATCATATGTAATAGAAAAAGAGATTGCAGAAGACTTTGTAGACCCGTCTTTGAAATCTGGCACCTACTTTGCATAAAATGAAAAACCATTGTGTGATACAGAACAGAGAAAAACTTCATTTACTTTACTTGAGCAGGAGCTTTTGGATGCTTTCGCAGGCAAAGTTCTAAAGATGTTTTTCAAAATACCTTTTCCCTGGTTATTCAGTTATTCAGGAACCTAGGCTTATCTGTGTAATTTGCAAAATAATTAAGGTCACGGGTCTTGGGAAAGTAAGATGATCATCAATTATCTGGCAGGACCATATAATCATTGGAGCCCTTAAAAGCAGAGAAATGTCTCATTTATGTTCAGATAGATAAAACTGCAAAGAGATATAGCAGAGAGAAATTGGAGAAAATGATACCTTACACCATTACACCATTGCTATAAAAGAGCAAAGAAGGAGAGTATAAAGGCTGTCTACAAGTTGAGAACCATACTCACATAAAGGACAGTCTGAACACTTGGGATCTCTAACATATGCTGCTATGTTTGAATGGACTGATAATCCTGAAAGACTGTTTCCACTGAACCTTCAGAAAAGCATTAATGTATGCTGGCCTCTGCTTTTTTACTTAAAGAGTCAACCAAGTCATTCTGTGGTTGGACAGAATGTGGTTTAACTTTTGAAACTATAGGATAATAAATGTTTCTTTTGAGTTACTAATTTTAGCTGAAGTAATAAATGGGTAGAGTTGCTATTAAATATAGGTAGTATACATATGAGTATTTATGGTACAGCTTTCTTTTTGTGTATGTTTGAAATTTTTTATAATAAATATTTGGAAACAAGTGCATATGCCCATATGAAAGCACCTGAACACATAAACATACCTACATAAGTGACATATGCACACAACACACATATGCATCTACCCACACAATGAACAAACAAACAAATACCTGTAAAATAACTAAGGAACCAATAATTTTTAATACCAGGTGGTGCTACTAAATCATAGATTAAGCAAGTGGTAAAGTGCTCCAATTTGTATAACTATAGAGAAAAAAAGGCTTTGTACTTGAAATTCTCTATAACTTAGAGATCAGGGAGATGACGTGGGATCCAGAGACATCAAATATTCTGAGAAAAACAAAATATAGTTTCTAAAGACAGATTTTCATCATTACAAAAATCCTACAATATATTATTTCTTATGTAGAGTTTCAAAGCCATAAATGTAAATACTAGCCATGAGAGTCATATACACTTGCATAAAACTAATGAAGCATAAATTTAGTATTTTAGAACTTGAGAAAAGTTATTCATGTAATCATTTAATTCAAATAAATACCATTTGAACATGTGAACATTTTAAGTAATGTTTTGGTCACTAAAACAAAACAAACAAACAAAATCAAGTTTCAAAGTCTAATGAGCTCCAAAACAATAATCTAGTTAATCTGATTTTCCTTTAAATAATTCAGCATGCTAAGTCCTATTTGTTTCTATTAGGGTGAATCCTACAAATCTGCCACCTTAAAACAAAGGTGTTAGAGGATAACAAGAAAAGAAGTCAGATTTAAGGCAGATACTAGGCTTTTCTCTTTTAAAATGTTTCTCTTCCCTTATCAATTTCTGTGAGTTATTTTTACCATGTCAAGAGCAACTCATTTTATTTATGTGTACAAGTCTTTGTTGATATACACCATGTGGATATATGCTTTGTACATATGTGGGTGCCTGACAAGCAGAAGAAAGCATTGAACCCCTTGGAAATGGATTTACAGATGGTTATAAGGTGCCCTATGTGGGTTCTTGGAACACCACTCTGGTTCTCTGTATGCATACTCAGTGTATGTTCTTGCCGCCGAGCCACCTTTCCAGCTCCAAGAATTGTTACACTGAATGAGGCAAGATTTCATTTGCAAACAGTCTAGGATCAGGAAGAGCATTTAATAATGCTCTGCTTGACCCTTTGTACTGTCTCTGCACTTAGGACCTTGGCATTGGAATTCTTATCTCTGTTTTCCAGGTAGACTATCAGATGACAGTATCAACAATAAAAATGAAACTATTGTTCCATAACTGCTTCGTACTTTCTTGATCAGTACAACAGGTATTTAAACCTAGAAATTTCCTTAAAATTGTATGTGTTTCAAGAAAACCCTATAAAAAAAGAACCATTGTAAATCTCTTCAACACACACATGCATACACGCACACACACACACACAAACACACACACACACACAATTCCCTTGGTGTCTAGCTAAGTCTGTGAATGGCAAGAGGTTTCTGTCTTAAGGCCCCTGTATAATAATATCTGATGTATGAGTATGTAACAAAACACTTCATATTAATATATCTTTTGTTCACTAGTCTTCCTGGTTTTTCTTTTTCTTTTTTCTTTTTTTTTCCCATTTGTCTATTACATCCTTGGGTTCCTCTAATTTAGTTAACGGTTTTGTTATCTGGCCTCTAACCAGAGAATAGCAAAATTTTTACGCTTTTCCTTAAATCCTCTGGAAGAACAGAAACCATTGGGCAGTCCATTTTTCTAACCCTCAAGACCCATTCCTCCTCCTCCTCCTTCTTTAGTTTCCTTCTCTCCTTCTCCTCCTCCTCTTCTTCTTTCCCATTTTCCTCCTACTTCTCCCTTATCTTCCTTTTTTGCATTCAAGGCAGGGTCTCACCATATAGCCCTGACTGGCCCAGAACTCACAGAGATACACATGCCTCTTCCTTCCCTGTGCTGGGTTCAAAAGTATGCACTGCCATAAAAAACCTAAAAATTTCCAAATTATCCAATAATTTGGCAACAATGTCATTATACCACATTTATCCTGAAATTTGTATGTCTAACTTGTAAGATATTCAGGGATTATAAACAAAATTTCTTCAATATGCCATGCTTTATCTCCATCCACCCTTCTAGTCAGTACTATACAATCCTAGACTGGGGAAATAGCTCATCAAATAAAGGCACTACATGTAAGTGTGACAATCTGAGTTTAGCTAATTAAATTAATCCACAGAGACCACATAGACAACTGGAAGTGTTGGAATACATCTGTAATCCAGCACTCCTTTGGGGAGGTGGGAAGTAGAAACAGAAGAACTACTTGGTACTCTAGCCGAGGTAGCCTGAGGTTGTTGGCAATGATGTTTTTACTTCGGACAATTTGTGAATAAGGCTCTGAATCTCAACCATGTCATTTGAGACAAGCGGTTCGTATGGTTGCGCTATTCCAAATGTGAGTTCTATATTTAATGGCTGATGCTAAGTCACATTGAAAATAGTGGTAATCAATGTCCATAAACATGTACTTTTAGTTGTCTATAAAAACAAACAAAGAGACACAAGGCTGACAAATTAGGGCAGAACCAGTGTATATTTCATTTGTAGGGTACTACTTACAGTCATAGTCCAGTGGGCATTGTTTTATCATCCATTCTTATATTGAAAGAAAGAACATACACACATACACACCACACACACACACACACACACACACACACACACACACACACACACACACAGAGGGGTTTAGGAATAGGGAGAAAGAGAGGAAACAACTTATTCCAACACAAGCATATGCCATTTGATCATTCCCATAAACATCTCTGTTTTCTCATAGGACATTTCCTGCTTCATTCCCCACATTACACTGACCAAATTTTAAAAAGGAAAAGAAATAAAAAGTTTCCAGATGACTTTGCCTCTACCTATAAGGACAATTGGGAGGAAGGTATTTTTTCTCTTCTTCATTTGAATTAGACTACCTCCCTAGCTGAGTGGATTGCCATAGTCCCCCCTTCAGGAAATCCTCCTTCCCAAGCCCATGCGACACAGCACCCTGTGAGTTCTCACTCATATCTTTTCACGGCTTTTAGTCTTAACATGTGTAAAATTAGTTTGTGAACGCTGGGAAACATAGACTAGCATCAGTCTAATGGTACCAAATACATCTTCACTCAAGGGACCAATTTAACTAAATACAGGACACCTTTTGCTTTTCCTAACAGTGAAGGAGCCACTCATTTTCTCCCAACTCAAGCCCCAAGCCTACTCAATAAATTGGCTGATTCCTGCTCTACCTAATCGACTTTAAAACCGGTTTATATAATTATTTCAAGATTTGTAGAAGTCTTGGGAATTAAGAGAACTATGTTCTCTCAGAGAAATTTTATGAAAACAATTTGCAATAAGAGCTTCTCCTCTTGGCTGTTATATAGCTGGGGGCTCCTTTATAAATTAAGATAGGCAAAAGCTCATTTAATTTGGAATGCTTGGAAGTTAACCAAATTAATTTATAAATGTCACTCATCCTTTTGTTAACCCATGTTGCTGACAGGCTTTGAAAAGAATGTAGAGACATTTCATCACTGGGTCACCTGTGGGTCATATTCTCTCTTAATTGGAAAGATGCCTCTCCATGAATGAGGTACTGAAGCAGAGAAATGTCTTTCATTTCAAGGTATTCTCAACTGACTTCCTTTAGCTATGCCATTCCAAGAAGCCACCACTTATCTTTTAGTTACACTCTGTTACCAATCAGTACAGAAAGTGATAGCAATACAAATATTTAATGCATACAAGTGAACAGAATCCCCAGTTTGGGATGGGCATCCTTACTTCAGTGTAAAAGAATGGAGGTAATAACTGTGTTGATACAGAAGACAGGAGAGAAATTACTAGTCACAGAAAAGTCCATTTCAGAAGTTGTGGGTGGTTTTACAATCACTACTTATGAGACTGAAGGTAATGAAAACTTTCCTTGTCTGAGGACAGAATAATTTTAGAGTCTACATACTGACCTTTGATAAACATTATTGGTGGATATAGAATATATTTGACTACTGACTTTTCTAATCATGATTCATTTCCTGGTTTATTTGGCTGACAATGAAATGTACCAAGAAAGAATATATCTAGGTGAGAGTGTGTTTGCAGATATTCATTGCTTTAATCAAAATAACTGTATATCTTTTGGGTATTTATAGAAAGATATTGATTGAAGAAGCACTCAAAGTTTGCAGCCTAGATGGTTGATTCAATCGTTCATAAATATTTATTTATTTTTATTTTCTGTGGATATGTATTTTTCCTGCATGTATGTATGTGTTTCATGTCTACAGATCTAGAGAAGGGCAACAAATTCCATGGAACTACAATTACAGATTGTTGCGAACCACTACGTGATGCTGAGTGTTGAACTATTTCTTTAGCCCCTTAAAGATATTTATCACATGCCTACTCTGAGATACTGATCTAAGGAAAAGGCTTAGATTAGTCACAAACACTTTTCCTCCTGAAGCTTATATCCATTCTATCCTGTAATGAGAGAAGAATCAGTGAGAAGGAATAAGGACATGAGTAGATTGTGTCATGGATAAAGTACTGTGGGAAAAAAGCAAAGCAGGGAATGGAGATTCTTGGAGGAGATAATTTTAAGAAAATAGCTGGGGTTTGTGTCATTGAGGAAAAAAAAAACACTTTACTAAAGAATATAGTGATCAAAGTACATAACCTCCATTTGACTCGTCATCATGGGATTAGCAACCCTGGGAATCTTGAGCAGACTGAGCAGAGACTGGGGAGAAGGACACAAATTGGGAAAGGGACAAACAAACAAAAACCTGATTCAATGTGAATGGATGGGCAAATCTCACACAAGGTAAGAAGGAAAGTTGTTTCACAAGAGTTACTAAGTTCTTCTGAGGTCTAATTACAGAAGGCTGCTATCAAGTAGTCCCACACTAGCGCAGAATTGAGAGGAATAAAGGGTTCTTTATTTAGGGGTAGACTCACAGATCAGAGTCCTCTGCACAAACAGGAAATAAAAACTGAAACCACCATCTGAGAGAGAGGTCGAGCAAGCTTTACGTCTACATTTATAGTACAAGAGAGCATTTATAGTACAAGAGAGCACGCCAAGTGGGCTGGTATCTTAAAGGCTATTGGCTGAAGGAATTCCCACAGCATCTTATAACCGAGTAGAATTTCAAGACTGCTGTATTTGGAACAGATGGAAACTGCCAGAATAAATGCAGGAAGGCTGCCCAGCTTCTGTCGGTTCACTTCTTCACACAGATGATGCTTATCGATAACCATTTCGCACCAAAGTATGTATGTCCAGGGTTTCTGTGGAGAGAGAGGTGTTTTCTGCAGTTCAGGAGAAATAAAATGTCTTGGATTTTGTGAGTAAGTGAAGTCTCAGACATGATTTCCTTCTTGCATCTGTATTTCCTGCTACACTAAGATCTGGAGAGTTGGGTTGGTTGTATTGGCGAGAAAGCGAAAGCAAACAAAAAACAAATGAGCCGTCAAACAGAAGCAGTTTGTAAAGTGGTTATTGATTTTGAAAAGAAGCATCACTGAATTTATTCATTGTGTACCAAGTTTTTAATGTAATTACATTGTTTATTTTTGTTTTGGAACAATGTTTTTGAACATATAACTCAGGCTGTGCTCAAATCAATCCCTCCTGCCTCCTATGTGTGATATAACACATGTGTCTACCCTTTCTTATACTGTGTGTAATCAATACATATCTGGTGGAAATATTACTAATTTTTTATTAGAGTTTTGAAAATCTGGGTGGTACTACTTTAAAACCTAGTCCCAGAAGACAGGTGAGGTGTGGGTTCAGAGTGCTCTGGGCATCCTTCCTGCATTTATTCTGGCAGTTTTTATTTGTTCCAAATACACCTTGCCTATGATGCCAGAAAGAACTACAATAATATGCAGACAACTTACACAGCCTGTTATTAATCTAAACACTTATGTACTCTCTGAAGCATAAATAAACTTTTTAATGCTGATTTATTTATCTTTTAAAGATTTTAGGATTGGTTATGCTTTTTTTGAAGGTTCTTTCTGTTTTCACTATCTAGTAAAATGTCCGATTGCTTTGTTAACGAAACTAACATGTAACACAATTTACTTCGGTTAATTACAAGATCATATTGTTACATGTGACTTTTTGTTAAAAAAAATTTTCACAATTATTCAACTCAATTTTAGCAGGCAACATTACCCTACATCTAAATCCTGCGAAATAAAGTCATAACAACAGTGCCCACTGCACCACTGAGAACAATATGTCAAAATCACAAAGGCCTAATAGGCTAATAGTTTCCATAAATATAATTTATAATGATTATATCCTGATTGATTCTATTTTTTCTTCAAGTTCTGTAGAAATTTTTTATGGAATACTAGACTATGTTAAAACTAATGAAGCTAAATTAATTGTAATTTAATAGTATAGTTGAAGGAGAAAGTTTATTGTTTGCATGACCTTCTGAGCTGTTGCACTGGTCCAGTATTTAATTGTAAAGGCACATTATGAATATTAATTTTCTCAAAAACGTCAATGTAGGAATGTTAGCAGAAGAAGCTCAGTTGGGGAAAGAATGCATGGTGAGCGGGAGCTGGGACTTTCAAGATACACATTAGAAAGAGCCGTGTGCACTTGGGAGACATAAGTCACTGGGCATGCTTGAGAGAATAGATTTGCTCAGCAGAGGGAGGAACAGAAAGTTTCTGAGTCATAAAGGGAGGCCTTTCTTGCCAAAGTACAGGGTTGAGATTTTATATTGAAGGCTGTAGGAAGGCACTGCAGGACTTTATTATGTCTACTGTTGATTTTCAAAGTCTGATGGGTTCAATTTTTCTTTGGAGCTGGAAAACATAGTTCTCAAAAGACACACTTGAAAATACAAATCAAATCCTATACCTTTAACTTGGTAGAGATGAAACCTGCCTTCAAACTTGCTAGAACTAAATGAGAAAGTTTGGTCTGAATAACATTTCCTCAAATTGCTTCTCTCACACCTTCAAGGTAATCACGGAATTTCTGACAGTGGTGAATATGGAGTGAAAATGTTTAGTGATTTTCAATCCTAAGGTCCCAAAGATAGATGTTCTCAGAAGTAGGAAACTCCCCTGCCACTCAAAATCCTTTACCAGCAAAACCTTGATTTCAAAATGTATTATAATGTGAAAAATAAATGCTTTTTATCAAATACCTGTAAAGACATTTTGTAAATACTGGCATTGAAGACTTATATTCTACTAATTTTAAAAGTAGATATTATCTTAAATGTAAAATAACTGAAACCATTTATTTATTTATTAAGTTATGTATACATCTCAAGAGCATCAAGATATCATAAAATCATGTCAAAAATTTGCTTAATGACAAAAGTGACTGTACTGAAAACTTATACAATACACGTGAAACATACTTTCTCTTCAAAACAGAACAAGATTTTTCCTTAAACTATAAGAAGAAAATTAAATAAAAATGTCATCTGAAAAATGCTCCTAAATCATCATCTGCAAAATGTTCATGAATCTTTTCCCACCTTGCAAAACTTTATTATAGAAAAAAAGGAAAAAAATCGCTTTGAGTATTTGAAATTATTCTATTAAACATTGAAGTAATTTAAGACTAGAGGTGTTTGATGATGCAAAGAGATTAAGAAAAACTTAAGCCTCACCTCTCTCCAGACAGCATATATGTTAGCCTAAATCTCTTCTGATCTGCTTCTTTGTGTGTAACAGTAACACATAGGAATGAGGCTGCATAGCTTAATAGTCAAATAAATGCATGATAAAACATAGCTGCAAAAATGCATGCCCATGGATCTGGGGTGTACACACACACACACACACACACATGCACACACACACGCGCGCGCGCACACACACACACACACACACACAAAGAAAAAGAGAGAGAGGCAGAAAGAGACAAACAGAGAGAGAAACATAAAGACAGAGACAGAGACTGTATTACAACTACAGAAAAAAAAATTCTAAACGGCTCCAAGATTCACAGTTATGGTAAATATGGGAAAGTAAGAGCAGCGCAGTATCATTTGTGCTATAGGGCAGTATAATGCAATGTCAATAGAAGCTTCCTTGATGAAATACATAACAGGCCAAGGTGTCGAAGAGAAAGACTGCAGAACACCCAGCCCTAAATGAAACATATGCAGGCTTCAGAGAGCATTGCCGAATAGGGGGAGAAATGATTAGAAATCACAGATAGGGAATGACTACAATTTCTTTTGGACATAGCATGGCAGCTATGTTATTATGTATGAACATATGAAATTATAGTAATGTGACAATGTTCATAAGATCTGTGCAAGCCCATCTCATAGCAAATCTCAGCATGGATGTGGAGTGTTTGTCACAAAGCCCTACTCTTTGGCCAAAAAGTTATTAGTAATTGTTAGCTAAAATGAGGAACAATCAGTTTTTTTTTTCTAAGAGTGTAGCCCTCTGGTGAGTGGACTTGACTCTAGTAGAGGTCCTATGTCCAGTAATATTTGAATAAAATAATTGGTCTTGATGGAATAAAGCCCAGACAGTTTGGGGTGGATCAGAAAGGGATTGTCAAGAGTAGAGAGAATGATAAAAATACATTATATTATGAACATAGTTGAGCTAGTGTCCTTTTTTATTCATAATTAATATCAGTCAATATTTTCATAACTTTGGAGTAATTTTTGCATACCATGTCAATATAGTATACTGGAAGCGAAATGACAGGTCTTGAGTTAAATCGCTATTTAATTCTGTCGTTTTATGTTTGATAGTTGTTTAACTGTGTGTGTGTGTTTCTGTGTTTCTGTGTTTCTGTTGCTTTTTCTGTGTATCTGTAAACTTGAATTTTAACACCTCTCTTGTTGTATCTTAACTCTCCCGACCTCTTCCTGACCACACACTGTTGAGCTTCCTGTCTGTACATGTTCTTTCCATTTGTCTGTTCTAATCCTATGCACCTTGCCCATCTACATTCAGATTTCTGCAGTTTTACTGAATAGATTCAAAGCCTTACAACATATATTTATAGTGTCACTTCAAACAATTTGGTGGTTAATTATTTCTGGTCTTGCCTTCCCCATTGGTGTTTCATTTACACACCTTCACCACAAAATAAGCTCATTACAGCTTAATGCTTCATCTGATTTTGTTAGCCATTCCAAAGCTTGGCAGAAGCACATGTGGCTAGCAGACACTTCAGACATTTTAATTATAACAAGAATCCACTATATATTCTTAGAACCTGAATGCTACTATCATTTATCAGTTCAAGTTAAAAGCCTGTTACAAATCATGGCTTCCGGTAAAATTTATTTTACTAAATTAAATACATGTTGAATTAGGTTTACCTTTTGTTCAACGTGAACTAGCTCAATGAAAGCTTTACGAATCTGACAAGTCGTCATTATATATATTTTAGATTTTTCTTAATATTTTGATGATATGGTTATACATGTTCAAGAAGAATAATATAATCATGGTAATTTTTATGCTGTGGAAATGTGGGACAAACAGCAAAAGAGAGCTGTTTTTATGCGCCTTTTTTTTTTTGTAGTTTGGATGATTATTTTTTTCCTGAGGCATACCGAAGACTCTGAATAGCAAAGAAAAAAATAGATAATATGTCCCAGACAATAGTAATAGAGTTCCCAATCTAAAAGGAACGGGCTCTTCCCTTCGTAGTGCTGGAATTACAAAGAATTTTTGTGGAACTCAGCAGCCTGCAAGACAATCTCAGGAACATTGCAGATTTTTCTGGTCAAGAATGCCAACACTTGTAGGATGAGAATTTAGAGTAAAAAATTCACATCAGATTATAATTTATAACTCTCTTAAAATATGAATTTTAACAGCTATTTTAAGTTTAAAACATGTTTTAATAATGATCCTTCTCAATTCTAGGAGGTATTGAGCAATACTAAAACTTTTGTTCTCTTTTAGGTTTTAGAGAATCATAGTTGGTTATAAAAAATTAAATATTCTCTTTATCAATGCCTGGTCATGAAATGATAATTCTAAAATTATATTTAATTTATAGTAGATACATTTTAGACATTTGTCATCTTTTTAAACATGCAAATATTTTTAGCCTTTTCTATGCTTCATTAGCAGTTTCTATAAACTTTTTTGGAAAGGTGATTTATACTAGGCAACAAATTGAAATTTTAAATTTGTATAGTCTCTATGTTTCAAAAAATCAATAATAAAATATAGGCAAATGACAAGAAAATCTATTAAGATATTTGCAATACGCTGTACCCAAAATCCAATTAATAGGAATCCATCTTTTAATTAATAATCATATCAATTACCAATCTTCATTTTTTGAATGTATTTGAGGTATAAATTTTAAGATTAAGGTTTTGATAATAGCAGTAACATGGCGAAGGGAGGAAAGAACAGTGGAAAGCATAGTTAGGATTACTATTATGCCAGGAATAGTGGCATATATATTCATTTCCAGAATTTAGGTGTGAGAGGCAGGCAGATCTCTTTGTTTGAGGCCACCCTGGTGTACAGGATGAGTTCCAGGACAACTGGGACTAAACAGAGGAACTCTGTCTCAAAACACACACACACACACACAGGCATTTATACATACGTAAATATATGTATGTGTTCTTTTTTCTCAATTGGTGCTGGAAGAGATTTATTTCCTGATCGTGTTCACTGTGATATATGAACTGCCAATGGTCCCCCAACTGTAGGATGAAGGCATTTGGCCAGTCATCACTTCTGTAATGTTGCTTGCTTTCTGGATGTCTGTCAGATCAGTATGAATGGAGACACATTAGTTATCAACCATGGTATCTCCAATGTTTATCTATGTTTCCTACCAGTAATCAAGATTCAGGTGCCACCACATTCTGTTAAATTTTACATTTCATCATTTTTATTCATTATGGTTTTTCTTCTGGAAGAAATCATTTTTCCCAATGATTTTAATTTTTTTCTTTTTTTTTTTATTTTTTTGGTGCTGGACAGATATTATTACTTTTGTGTTCATCATGTTTATGCTCAGAGCTGCATGGCCAACTTTTGTGATACGGGGTTAGTTTAAATGCAGTAATGCTGAAATGTGACTTCTGTTATGGCTGGTACTTGAAAAAAATGCCACATGTGGATGAATCGTTATGGCTGGTACTTGAAAAAAATGCCACATGTGGATGAATCAAAGACAACTTGCAAGAATTATGGGGCTAATTACCTTAGCCACTGAAGGAGGAATCTTCTCTGCCTATTAGTTTTGTTTATAAATTCATTGGTGTCCGTAACATCTTAATTCTTGTATATTTGGAAATAAAATGATAGAATGCATGCAAAAGACTTACTCAGTGTTCACCACATAGGAGATAGATGGAAAAGTTCAAAATTCAGAAGGGCAACTTTCCAGGTGTCTTACAAATAAATATAGTAAACATTCAAATGCAATAACCCTTTGGGGTTTTTTGGTTCCTTATCATGTGTAGTTATTACATTTTCCTTATAAGTATTATGGACTGTATGATGCTACTTAGGGATGTTAATGACAGGTCCTGAATGAAGGTTGTTTGTTTTCCTGAAAAACTATTTTTACACATCTCCATTCCTCTTCTCTCCATAAATTTTTGCTTGACTTATTTTCAGTCTAATACCACTTGATGTAGATAAATTTAGAATAATAAGCATTGTGCAAGCAGATATCTTTATATGTTAATTATACTCAATTACATCCACATATACTTCTAAAATGCAGCAGCATAGATGATTTACAGCACACAAAAAGTAGTTCTCCATGCCACAATTTTGTCACAGAAATATATTTGAAGTCATTTGTATCAGAGAAATATGCAAAGCTATAATAAGGTAAAGTTGTATCTATCACTTGGTCTTTAAAATCTAAGATACATTTATTATCTTGTATCAATGGAATTCACAGTATGTACTGTGATTTCAGATGGCAGACAGAAAGCCCATGCAGCTTGTTTTATTCTGCCTTCACAAAAATCTGATGAAGTCTCTGTCCATTCCATGAACTGTTTGGGAAATATCTGGAAGATGGCTTGGTAAAGTTCAAAGGGCATCTCTCAATCAGATTCAGAATCTGGGAATAAAAATTTGTCATTGAATACCCAAGATGCAAATTATAGTTAACCTTGTAGAATTTTCCCTACTTTTCAATGATGATCTCATTTTATATTTATAAGTTGAAATGAAGGTTAGAGTGATGGCATTTCTTGCATTACTTTAACTTCTGGAATGTTCATACAAACCTTTGCACTATGTGAATTTCAGATCAGTGACTGCCGAGAAACCCCCACAGCCTGTAGTGAATAAATACTATTCTTCGTAAATGTACCTTTCTATAGGGCATTCCAAGCCTAGAGTAGGAGAGGCTTACACGACTCTTCTTATGAATAAAGTGTGCCTTTGGAAGACAGGGATAGGCAAAGTAATGCCAATGGGGTTCAGGTGAACTGGAGTAGAGAAACAAGAGCATGTAATTACTTCAATTAACTTCACCATTATCTCAGTCAGTAAGATCACTGTGGGTGCCTAAATTTCAAATTAGACATAACAGTGAAATAGTCTCTACCTTTCTGTGTATTCTAAACTAAAGGACTGCTTTTCTGTTTGTGTGTCTGTCTTCTTTGGAAAAGTTTTCATATATCCCATTCTGGCCTCAAAACAGCTGTGAAGTTGAGGCTGAATTCTTTCATCTTTGCTGTTTTTCTTCATAGATTGCTGAAATTACAGACATGCACTGCCATAGGAATCAAACAAAGGGCTTCTTGTGTGCCAGGAAAGTATTCCACCCACCGAGCTGTCTGCCATCATTAGCTTTGATTTCTTTGAAATTCTTCTTTCCATCAATGTGCAAAAGAGACATGAATCCTTTCTCCTTTGGATTAGATTTCATTCATCTTTGCCAATAACTCAGTGACTATTAAACTTTCTTCCTTTAATGGTCTTCTAAAACAACAAGGATTGAGAATAATTCAGTTAGTAGAATAAACTGCTAAACTGATTTCATATTTTTTTTACTTCTCAAATAAAAAAAAATCAGTTTTCCAAGTGGTTTGAAGTACTTAGAAATGGGATTGTCTTGATTATTATGTGGCCAGAGGACTTTTTTTGAATGTTGTTAACAGACATATCCTTATAGAATCTCCAAAAATCAGCTGAAGAAAATCTGAATCTAGGTATGCGAATCATCACTGAAACAACATTGTATGGAGTGTTGTTTGAATCTTCAACCTGTAAATAGTTTATTGAAGTATAAAAATAGAAATGATCGTATGCTCTTTTCACAGGATGGTAATGAGTGAAAATATATCAGATGGTCTATGAAAAGGAGACTAAGCTTCTGTGTAAGATGTGAATCTTTAAGTAAAGATTATTATTTTGGCCTTTATGTCATAAAGTGCAGTCAGTAACTCAAAATGGGAAATTTAGGTCACTTTGTTACCTACGTGAGAGAGAGGATTATGTAGGAGAGATGGTTAGTAAGAGGATTGCTTGGACTCTTTGATCTCAACTAAAAATATCCTTTACTATGACAGGCTACATTAATGTTGGCCTTGAAGAAGCAAAAATTTTAGAACAGAGCAATTGTCTACTTATTCCTTTAGGTTTTATATCATCTTGCACAACATCACAGTGCTAAGGGATATTTTGTGAAATTGTAAATCAAAATTAAGAATATGAAGATTTAAGAGAGGAATATGATTTTATTTATATAAAAATAATATCTCAAATGCACTTTGGCATCTGTAAAATGATATGCAAATACGAACATTTAGGTTATAATTTGTGTCTTATGAAAACAACATTTTTACTCGATAATTTCTTTGTTTATGGACTAACAGTGTGGAAATACTATTTTAAAGGAATATATTAAGTGTTTGGTTAATCCATATATATTTGATACATGAACTATCTTTGAGAGTTCTGAAAATAAAAATCACTCTGGATTCACTAATAAAATTTCTATCTGGTCCAAATTGTTCATTTTTCTATAATCTTTTTGTTTATGCCTTAACTCCCAAAGTTAAGGTATTTGAGTTGGAGTTGTAAAGTTGTTAAGTGTGCCCTCTTGATTGGTTTAGTATCTTAAAGAAGGATGAGGGACACAAACTCACTCTATCCCAGGAGAACACACAGGAAGACCAATAATTTGCTACCATCCAAAGGGCCCTCATGAACACCAGGGTGTGTTGTCACCTGTACTAGGTCTTACATTCTCTAGAATTACAACACAATTGTTCCTGTCATGTAACTAATTTAGTCTATGGTGTTTTGTGTCAGTTGCCTTCACTTGAATAACATGCTCATGTAGTTTGATTAGCAGGGGTGACTCAATTTTAGTGCTTTCAAAGCATAGAAATAAATATGTTGCTTTATTAACCACAAAAGCCATATATTTAAAATTAATACATCATAAAAATAGTAAACCTTACTGAATATTATGTATACTTTTAGTGCATGGTATTTTGTCACATTTATTACAGAATATAAAATTTCCATATGCAATATTGAGAGTGGATTTTTTTTCTGTCAAGTGATACATTTGAAGTAAAAATACTATTTATTTTGGTAGAACATCATCCCTAGAATAAAATGTATAAAAAATAAATGAAAAAATAAGACATAAACACTACCTAAAATAATGCTGCCATGAGACTAGGACTATATATACTTATTTCAATTTTAAACTCCCTTCTCTTAGTTGAGTCAGTGTACTTGTTAATATGTGTTTCAGTACATAATGCTGAAAGGCTAGGCATGTCCTTCTCTGTGAATTATTTGAAATTACTTTATGCAATAAAGGATTCATGTACCACAGTACATAATTACACAATACTGGAATGCCTGCTTTTGATCAATAATTTTCCATACATAATCTCATTTATTCATCACAGAAATGTTGAAAGACTCCAAGCAAATTGAATTCACATTTTTTTATTCAGGTGTAGAAACAAAGAAGTAAAAAGACATTGTTTTCCCACAAACTCTAGGCTCCTCCCCAGTATAAGCCTAATCATTTATTAATGTTTGTTTCTATGTTGTGAGACTCCTCAGATGGAAAAATGTGTCCAGAAGAAAATGACACCTCATTTGTAAGTAGGACATTTCTAACGACCTACTTTCTAATTCTGCCATGTTGCAAAAGGAAAGCAGAGAGAATATAAAAGCCAAAGAATTAGGAAGGCAGTGAAATGCTGTCTTCCAGACATTGCATGGCTGGTGTACTCACGAATCACTGTACCATTGCTTACCTGACAAGGTCTGGCTGATACCAAGCCAATCAAAATTCTGACATGGAGAGGGCAGGTGCTCTGCAGGGCTTGCTCATTAATTATGAGCTATTGATAATTTACTGATGATAGTAGAAGAAAGCATTTTGACACTATTCCTATTACAAGGTAACTCATCTTCCAGAGGGTAGCTCCAATGTGTAGATAGGATGTATACAGCTGAAATTGCCAAAGAGAATATGCCTTCAGGTTTACAAATACATGCAAAATTCACATGGTATTATTATAATATAGTTTTTTGTAATTTTTTGTAAATGCATTATTAGTATGGAAGAAAATTTCTACAAGCCAAATCAGTCATTTACAATTGAAACCTCAATAAAAATCATTTAACCTAATTCTCAGGGCCTAGAAACTTTGCTGGCAACATCACCCACTGTGTATTTGAGAGTACTTATCCAGAGGCAAATTACTGTTATTATTCATTAAAAACATATTTCTCTTTACCTTAAGAATTTGCTCAGGCAGCATGTATCTTACTATATTTTGTTTTTTTTTCTTTTACCTTACAGTTATGCTGTCTTACTCCTTTCTAGTGGCTTACAAACATGGCAAATGTGTTCTGTGCCATCTTGAAGCGCTGAGTAAGTGAATGGTGAACACTGTTAGCTAAAGACAGCTTCTGATTTATAATCCTTGAACTTATGTCATAATTCTGGGTGGTACAAAAGGAATATACACATTCATTAAAAACCATACATTGAGTTTGAGTTTTCATGTTCTCCTGTGTAGCAACACAGTGCAATGTAATACTTTCTCATGGTCGTGAACCCTGGCAGTCAATGTGCTCCAGTCAACTTCACAAGGGTAATGTTTCCATAAGCCAAGAAGTGTGATTGGAAAAACCATCAGAAGAATGGAAAGCTTGTGGACAGAAAATCAACACAAAAATGACTATCATAAAGACAAGTCCAGAAGCCCTTAATAAGAAGGATATAAATGAGATGAAGATGACAAAGTAACTGTGTAATTGTGGTCTCTTACAAGAATTTGACACTATTCCTTCTGTTTCAATTTTCTAGACTAATTTGAGGAGCAAATTCTTTTATAGTCTGATGCAGAGTTCTGCACCAAAACAATCTGTCATGCAGGTTTCCCCCCCCCCTTGGGAGATTTCAACTTTTAGTTACTGCTTCTATTTCATTGAGGGTTATAGGTTTGTTTAAACGGCTTATCCTGATTTAATTTTGGAGGGTTGTATATACTAAGAAAATTGCCTATTTTTTTTTTTTAGATTTTTCAATTTGGTGAAGTAAAGATTTTGTATTTAGGAGTCTCTAGATTACCTCCATGGGATTATGTATCTCTTTTCACTGTTAGTTTGTTAAATTTTATCCTCTCCCTCTGCCTTTTTGTTAATGGTTTGTCAATCTTACTGATTTTCTAAAAGAACTCATTCTTTGTTTCATTGGTTCTTCAGAAAAGAGAATACTTCTCAGGGATATCAACCAAACATGACATAAAAAGTTACAATACGACTAGGCACATCTGTTGAAGGAAGGTTGCTTGTTCGTTCCTAACTGCTCAGCCCAGAAATAATCACTCAAAACCTATATTATTTAAATCACTGCTTGACCAATCAATTAAGCATATTGCTAGCTAGTTCTTACATCTAGAATTAACCCATTACCATTATTTTGTATTTTACCACGAGGTTTATGGCCTACCAGCAAGGTTCCAAGATGCAGCTCTGCATCTTTCCCCTTTAGTGGCTACATGCTGTCTCTCTGACTCTGCCTTCTTTCTCTCAGCATTCAGTTTTGCTTTCCTTGCCTAGCTTTCTACTACCCTATCACAGTCCAAGGTAGTCTTTATGCATTAACCAATAAAAGAAACACATATACAGAAGGACCTCCCACACCATTTCCCCTTTTCTGTTTAAATAAGAAGGAAAGTTTAACTTTAACAACACATCCCCCATATCAAGGCTGGACGAGGCAACCGAGGAGAAGGAAAAGGGTTCTAACAGCAGGCAAACAGGCTCTGATCTCGTCCCACAAGTTAGGAGTCTCACAGGAACACCAAGCTACACAATCATAAGATATTTGCAGAGGACATAGCTCAGCCCCCTGCAGGCTCTGTGATTGCCACTTCAGTCTCTGTGAGCCCCCTTGATCCCTCCTTAGTTGATTCTATGGGCCATGTACTGTGTTCTCAACTGCTCTGGCTCCTACATTTCTTCTTCCCCTTCTTGTTTTTCTTCAGACCATATCCGTCTTTTGCCATTCACAAACAACTCTTAATATCAGGCCCTATGCTGAGCAATAGATGACCAACCCAAAATAAACTCTATGGTAATTTTGAAGTTCCTTGTCTCCTGATGCTTTCTAGGCATTGTTTTTAGTTTCTTTTGTCTTTTCATTTTTTTTCTTACAAGTCTTTTGTGTATATAGTATTTTTTTATGTTGTCGTTTTATCTAATTTCGGCATATGCAAATGTATGTGTCTGTATACATATGTATATATACACACATATATGTATATATACGTATATATACCTATATATGTTTCTAGAGCTCTTTTGTGAACTTTCTTCTCTTAATTTGTCTCATCCTATTCCATTTTGCTTGTTTTTGTTTTATTATTATTTTTCAATACCTGCTTATATTATAAAATGATAGATAGATAGATAGACAGAGAAAGAGAGAGAGAGAAGGAAAGAGAGAGAGAGGTAGCTGAATAAGGTCTGGGAGGAGTTAGGAGAGGGGAAATTATATTGAGAATATATTGCAGAAAAACAGGAATTGTCAATGAAAGAAAGAAATGAAACACAAGTGAAGTCTGTGTGAAGTGAACCTCAGCTCAGATTGAACACAAGACTGCCTTGGGCTTTATTGAGAGAGGAACGCAGGTGGAAAGCAAATACAGACTGTTTCTAACTGCATTAAACTTGTGTTCATGACTAACATAATGTGGGATGTGAAAAGGAAAGAATAGAACACCTATGGCATCTTTAGTTGTGAAAGTGGGTGCATGATACTTTTAACAATGAGCAAACTATAGGATAATGTCAGTTATAAATTGTCAAAATGATTGTAGATATTTGAGATTGAAACACCTTTCAGAAATAGGAGGTATGATTATTTCATTTCAATGTGAAATTCATAATTTACAATTTCTTTAATAAATAAACACATCGTAAATCATTTTTCCTACTTCTAGTTTTTTAATGTTTTTCATAATTAGAATGTTTCCTGTTTGTTGCAGGATATTTGATAACACTGTGTTAAGATGTGTCTCCTTTGTTCTTTGTCTGGCTAATGCACCTTCTTTTTTTCAGTTTTACAACTATATTTTCATTTTTTCTACTTTAAAAAAGTGCCAATCCAAATTCCCACTTCCTCCCCTCCTCCCCCTCTCCTTCTACTCTCTCCACACATTACCCCCCCTCACTCCTTCCAATCTTAAGAGAAGGCAAGGCACCCTGCCTTGTGGAAAGTCCAAGGCCCTCCCCACTACATCTAGGTTGAGCAAGGTATATGTCCAAAGAGAATAGGATCCCCAAAAGCCAGTTCATGCAGTAGAGACAAATCCCAGTGCCATTGTCATTGGCCCCACAGCCTGCCCCAACTGTCAGTCACATTCTGAGGGACTAGTTTGATCCCATGATTGTTCATTCCCAGTCCAGTTGGAGTTCATGAGCTCCCATTAGCTCAAGTACATTGTCTTAGTACGTGAACCCCTTATGGTTTTGACCTCCTTGCTCATAATCTCACTACTTCCAATCTTCAACTGGATGTTGAGAGCACAGTCCAGTGCTCTGATGTGCATCTTTGCCTCTGTTTCTATCTGTTGTTGGACGAAGGTTCTATGGTGATATTTAAGATCAGTTTGACTACAGAGCAAGGCCAGTTCAGGCACCCTCTAATCTATTGCTTAGGGTCTTAGTGTTGTAGGAGAAGTGGGCTGCATTCCTGGTGTCAAACTCCAGCCACCTGGCTAGTTTATACCCAAAATAATTACGTGGAAATTTCTATTAATTAAATCACTGCCTGGCCCATTAGCTTTAGCCTCTTATTGGCTAACTCTCACATTTTGATCCAACCCATTTAATAATCTGTATGTTACTCTGAGGCCGTGAGGGAAAGATTCAGCATTTCTGATCTGGCAGCTTCATGACTGGCTGTTCTCTGTCTGTCTTCTTCCTCCCAGAATTTGGTTCTGTCTACTCCACCCACCTAAGGGCTGCCCTATCAAAAGGCAAAGGCAGCTCCTTTATTCAACCAATGAAATTAACACAAATGCAGAAGGACCTCCTACATCATCTTAGCTGGGGTCATCATTGTGGATTCCTGGGAATTTTTTTTAGGACCAGGTTTCTCGCTAATCCTAAAAAGCCTCCCCCAATCAAGATATCTCTTTTCCTGCTCTCATATCTGTCCTTCCATCAACTATCCCATTCCCTCAAGCTCCCCCCAACCCCCCTTCTCCTGGACTCTTCCCCTTCTCCCCTTCCTTCTACCCCCTGACACCATGCTCCCAAATTTTGTCAGGCAATCTTGTCTGCTTCCAATTTCCATGAGAATCTATATATGTTTTTCTTTGGGTTCTCCTTGTTAGTTAGCTTCTCTAAGATCATGAACTATAGGCTCGATGTTCTTTGTTTATGCCTAGAATCCACTTATGAGTGAGTACATACCATATTCAATTTTTTGGATATGGGTTACCTCACTCAGAATAGTGTTTTCTAGATCTATCCATTTGCATGCAAAATTCAAGATGTCATTGTTTTATACTGCTGAGTAGTACTCTAATGTGTAGTTGTGCCACAATTTTTTTTTTTATCCGTTCTTCCATTGAGGGGCATCTAGGTTGTTTCCAAGCTCTGGCTATTACAAATAATGCTGCTATCAACATAGTTGAACAAATGCTTTCGTAGTATGATTGAGCATCTTTTGGGTATATGACCAAGAATACTATTGCTGGTTTACTAAAGAGTTGAATGGCCAATAGCTAGGCTGGAGAGGATAGGTGGGTCTTACAAGCAGAGAGAACTTGGGACAAAATCTGAAGTAGTAGATTCAGCAATGAGATGTAAAAGTATTCGGTTGTACAGTATGGAGGAGTGTTAACAAGCCACATGGCTGAATGTAGGTTAATATAAATGAGTTAATTTAAGTTTTAAGAGCTTGTTGGGAACAAGTCTGAGCTAAAGTCAAGCTGTCATACATAATTTGAAGCCTCCATATCATTTTTTTGAGCTGATGTTGAAAGCAAGTCTGACTACAGATATTGATATTGTCCCCATTGCCATATACAAAATGCCCTTGCCATTTTCCATGGTTCTTTTCCTTTAACCCATTACCATTTCATAAAAAGGTAAAAATTAAGCAGATGTGAAATAGGGAATTTAGGAATAGAAGAAAGAAATTTCCTATGTGATTATCTCACACTTCTCTTTAGAAGTGGTCATGGTGATTACATTTATATTTTGTATTTCATTATTAAAAAGTGAAAAGAAAGTACTGGTTAATTAGTTTCCCCATTTATTATTGTAAGAACTAAGGCTTTGATTAAATAATTTCAGCACTTACTTCCAAACAAGCTATATAATTGGTCCTTGGAAGAGAAATTGTAATTGTAAGGAATACAGAGTTTGTATGACTATTGTGAAGGAGCACAATGGTTACTGATTAATAAAAGTATTATATAATTTACTTTCATCTTATATACCTATGTATAATATGTTCTGACATTTTATTGACAGTCCCTACAAGTAAACATAAGCTTATAAGATTGTTTTATGCCACCGTTTATCATTCTTCTTAATTCTTCCAATTTTAGCACATTAATGTAAGATAATAAAAGTATAATGTCCTTTAAGAAACTAAGAATTAAATTTTAATGATTTAATGATCAGAAACATATTAATGGACAATGGATTAGGGGAAACATAAGGAAAATATGACCTCAATTATTGAAAAATACTGCTTGTTTTATTTAGAGTATGCTCGTTGAACTTACTGAGCTAAGCTGGAGCCATACATAACAACCTGCTGAGCATCATGAGCCCCAGCAGAGATGTTATGCAACGTTGACTGAGATATTTTTCATTTAAATAAACATAATGGAGGAAGTCTCTTTATTCTGTTTAACTTCCCTCAGAGGAATGAGACATGGATAGGGAAATCCGATTCTTCTTTACAATTGGTCCCATCTCCTTTGAAAAGAGGACTAACGTGCTAAAAATAAAACAATCTTTTCAGGCTCTTGCTAAGACAAGCAGTAGAATTCACTGATGTAGAAGCTAAAGTTTAGGGGATGCAGCTATATCAAAGACAGAGGATGATGTTATTACATGACTGTTCCACAGAAATAAAAAAAAATGTGTAGGATAAAGTGAACCATATTTAGAGGACTCTGGAGCAAATTTCAATTGATATAAAGTGTAGTAAAATTCAAAATGAAAAAACTGGGATTTTCTCATGTACATATATACACCTAATGTTGAAGAAGGTAAGGTACGTAGGAGGGAAAGTATACGTAGACTTTCAGAAGCACTTCACATCTTGTGCTTTTCCTCCCCTCATTTTATCATCACAGTGCATAGTTTCATGGAAAACATAAGAGAGTAAATTAGCATCCGTTGCTGAGTATAAAGGAGAGATGATGTCATGGCAGTTGGATACTTCAAATTCTTGTTCTGGCAAGAAATTTTTCATCCATTTCAAACATCTTTATGCAATTATAATTTTGTTAAGCTAAAGTATTATCTGTGCCAGTGGAATTCATCTTTGAATGTATGGTATTATGCCAGACTTAAGATTCCTGAAATTCAGATCACTTGGCCAAATTATTTGTTTTATTAACTAAATAAGCAGAAATAACATTAACAAGATTACTAAAATGACTGTGTGCTTTACCTTCTCAATGTGTGTTGTATGATTAATTTGCCAAACTACTTAATTCAGCAACACAAATTTTAATGTTAAATATGAAGCTAGTAAGCATACTTTTACATTATTTTTATAACTTATAATTATTTGAATATAATTTAATAAATCAATTATTTTTATTAAATAAGTCACATATCTGTATCAGAAAAATATTTTTGGGTTAAAGAGTGGAAAAGTCTGTTGTATTTGCTTAGGAAGATCCTGAAGTTTGAAGGCTTTCATCATTAAGTAGCTAAACTACAGATAGACTACATACACTTTATCAAGTACCTTTCAGTTGGTGCCCAGTTGATCAAATAGTTATCAATGTATTAGCCAACAGTTACTACTTAGTTGGTTCTAAATTCTGCTGTTAGTTTGTTGGTGGTGAGCTGCCATTTTGTGTAAAACAGTCTGGGTCCTTAGTCTGTGTTCGTTTCTACTCTCTTTCCCCAAAATGTGAGCAGATAAATAAATCAGGACAACTCTGAAAAAACAATTGAAAATACACAGTGAATATTGGAATCCTTACACAGAATGTGTGTCTTCTTGCTGTCTGCGATAGTCTCTTCTTTAAGAGAATTAGTCACTTACATTTTGCCTCTTCTTGCAAAAGACTGAAAATTGTTCCATCACCCACATCTGCGTCTTCTCCCTAAGGGACAATATTTGAAGTATTTAGAGGATGACAGGGAAAATTTTTCCATAAAGGTAAGTATGCGACCACCAAGTAAGAGAAGAGAAATGAGGGTTCATCTGCTCTCATGAGTGATATACATATTATCCATTCCAATCTAAACCTGTTCAGAGGAAAAATCCGTGCTTCCATTTGAATTCCAAATAAGCACCAGATGTAACTGATTCAACATAAATATATCCTATACATGAGTTAGAACATAGTTATGTTAAAATGCTATCTGAAACTCAGATTTAATTGGGTGTCCTTTGTTTTACATAGACATACTAATATCTTCAGTATCCTAATTATGCAACTTCAATGACTTCTTCATCAGTTTCTTAAAGAAAACAAGGATAGGCTATTGGTGAGTTTTTTATTATAAACTTAATTTTGACTGAATAACATTCTGCTGATAGGTTACTACATTGAAATAGCTTTTGATTTCCCACGGCAGCATTTCTGTAAAATGGACACTTTAAAGTACAAAAACTTTGTTTTATTCGAAAGGATTCTCGTTCTCTTTATTGCCTACAAAAGGGCTCTTAATTTGACAGAAAATCCCTTAATAATCCATGAATTCTCAGCGTGACCTATCATAACACAAATTTTAACCTTATGAAATTATTTTAAACTTCTTTAATTTTACATTTGTGAAGTGCTTTGACATTTTCTTTCTACTTTATGTGTCCATATCCATCACTCCTTAGTGCATAATCACTTCATTCTTTATGGCATAATTATCTGCTAACATTGTTGTCTATACTCCCTGTTACAGTCATTATACTTTGCAACTTAACACTCTTGTTGTACACATTATGATCCACTCACACTTAGGCACTGTGTGTGTCCATATACACATTATATATGGTATATAAAAATGTATATCATATATAATATATAATTATACAATATAATATGTACTATATGATGTATATTTTCACACAAGCTTTATAAATACACACACACACACACATATATATATATATATATACATCTACCTAGAACATAAAAGATAAATTCCCAAGTATTAGTTACTTGATGAATAAATAAAGGGAATGGGAAAGGGATGAGGGAGAAATGGAATTGTTTCTAATATTTCTGATAAAGAACAGTCAGGAATTGAACAACATACCATAGGTTTCTTAAGTCTTCCTATCATTTGACAAATCATTTTCTTAATAATTCCATAAGACAAAGGGAGGTATATTTAGCACTTTTAATTTTCATCTGCATTGTTCAGAGATAAAATCCAACTTTTTATTGAAGTCATCAGAGTTGGACATATCTTCAGAGTGATGTAAAACATGCATGAGAAATGCCAATGCCACATCACCCCATCTTACTTTCTGTCCTGTGCCTACAGAACTGGCAGATATGTTTTTACCATAATGGAATAAAGAAATTCTTTTTCTCAGCATGGAATCTGTCCTGCTTTGAGAGATATATCTGTACTTGAAGGTTGACCAGGATACTGTCTTCAGGGCAGCTTCACTGTAGAATAAATATTGTGCTCAGCATCTAGTTATTTCATTTGTACATGTTGTCAGAGATACTAACATGTTCTCTGAATGGAAATGGGAACTCCACAAAATTAACCTTTATTGCACCAAATGTAATATCCACATGTCTTTTACATGGTATAGGAATAGTCCACCACTGGGCACTATGCTTTAAAAAGTTCCAGGCCTTTGGGAGCAAGGCTCAATTAGTAAAGTGCTTGATAAAAGCAGAGAAGATGTCAGTTCAGATTTCCAGCACTCACATAAAATTTGCCCATCATAGACATAAGGGTAATCCTAGAGACAGGAAGATTCTTGGACAACCACTCTAGCCTAATGCGTTCCAGTCTCAGTAATAGATTTTGCCTTATAAAACCAGGTTGAGAATAGTTGATGAAGATCCAACTGTTGAAATCTGGCCTCTGTTTGTACATGCACACACACACACACACACACACACACACACACACACACACACAAAATACCACATTTACAACAATACCAGATATTAGACTCTTGGTTTCTTTATTTTCTCAGAGGCATTTTAGGCATTGCTATGGGCATCTCATGCTGTGTAATAATGTATGTTTCTGTTACTAAGGCAACAGCCTAAGGAAAATTTGTCCAAGATGCAAAAACAGAGAAAATCACATGCATTTTTCTTACTTTACAATACTTGTTATTTGAAGCATTGTTTAATGAAGCATTTTGGAATAGAAATGAAACATTAAGAACATTGTCCATACACATATCACATAATAATGCTTACTATGCAGTGTGAGCTCACTGTGTTCAAAATGCCATTTATTTTCAGATGTTTGTTCCATCATAATGTTGGAGTGGGGAATGTTCCTATACGTCTGGATGTCTTGCATTGAGGAGGAGCGTTTCTGTGGTTTTTCAACTCTTTCTTCACTGGGGAGGAAGAATGACTTCTCTGCTTGCTTATATGGCTATTTCCAGACTAAATTGTTTTACCAGGAGTGAGGTGTTAGGATACACTAAATATTATCCATTGTAAATCACTGGACCCAAGCACTTTGTAAAGCCAGTAAGTAAGGCAGGAAGTGTAGCTCTCTACTTCTGAAGCTTTAAGTAAGCAGTTCTATCTACCAAAAACTAAATACCAATAACAAAATTATAATATCATTGCAGCATTTTCTCCTTCCTTTTCTTCCCTGTCCCCTCCATGTACCCTCTTGCTCTCTTTCAAATTCATGGCTTCTTTTTTCACTAATTGCCATTACATGCATTTTTAGATACAAGGTCTTATCTATTCTAACAGCTGAATCTTGAAACCTGTTCACCATACAGCTTCCTGTGTAAAATACAGCTCAAAGAAAAAGTTAGACTGGCCAAATGGACATGCAAAGTGATTGAATAATAATTGGACCAGGACCTAGAATCTTGGAAGTTATGGAACATTTTGTAAAAATAAAACTTATTCAGTTGAGGATGCCTGTAATCTATCCTAACTAATTGCAAACTTATTGTACTCATTTAAGCATCTAATATGAATATATCAAAACATACTTATTTTTTATTATCAATAATTATCCTTTAAAAGTTCTTATTTAAAAAATACAAAGAGATGACAGCTGTGGTGATCACACAACCTATATATTCTTAGATATTTTCTGTTTGTTTTAATCAGAGATCCTGTAATTATTTTAGAGTCAAACGAAAACTTTTATTGAGATATTAAAAGGTAAAATCATGAGCGAATAGGCAAAGACTCTGAAACAATGTTTTGTTTATTTTTAACTAATTAGCTAAGTGTTAAGGTCATATTGCAATTGATATATAAATTATTTGTATATTTCATGTTTATAGTTTGATAAATTTGAACATATGCTGATTCTTATTTACTTCAAAATCATTTTGATGTGAATATCATTTTGGCATGTGTGTAATAAATCCTTTTAAACAAATATTACATGTAACTGAATAACATTGTTTTTAAGTTAAAGACAGTTTGAAGTCTTTGGCTGAAAATCTTTCTTTGGAAATCATTTAAATACTGATGCTTGTTTTGTAATGGAGAAGAAATATTAAAGTTATTTCACAGCCTAGTAAAATTCATGAAGAACTCTGGTGTAGTGAAAAATATATTGTTCCCATAGTCAGGGACAGTCAATTTCTAGTTCCACACTTATTACATGTGCAATTTGGAAAAATTACTTAAGTTTATAAACCTTTACTTTTCCCCAAATTTAAGACTATTTTAAAAAGGTACAGAGATGATTTTAGATATTTTTAAAACACACTGCATTTAGTTAATTTCAATCAGTCAAAGCTACTTATGTGTTCTTATTTGAATAAAATTCTGAAAATATAAAAAGATGTATTTTCTGGGCATCCTGTGCTGTAGGTCTTTATCTCTTTGCAGATCTCTGGCTCAGGATAGAGGTGGTGACAAAGGAATTCCTTCACAACTTATTTCTCATTCTCCAGTAATTTAAAGTCTTCTGCTGTTGACACACTTTCCTTTTCTTTCACATGTTAAGGTTCATCTATGAAGAGAATGGTGTTTAGATCATTAGGTAAGTACCTGTGCATTCTCAAGCTAACCCATTCTTTCTTTATGTGTGTGTGTGTGTGTGTGTGTGTGTGTGTGTGTGTGTGCTTTCTCTTTGCTAACATTTTTAGACATGTTTCAAATTGACAATGATTCCAATGTAAGATGGAATCTCAGAGTTGTTTTGATTTGCATTTCTCTGAATGCTAAGAATGTTGAAAGTTTCCTTAAGCGTCTTTCAGCCATTTTAGATTTCTCTGTTGAGAGTTCTCTGTTTAGATCTGTACCCTATTTTTTAAATTTGATTATTGTTCTTTTGATGACCAATTTCTTGGGTTCTTTGTATATTTTGGAGATCACCCCTCTGTCTGATGTTGGGTTGGTGAAGATCTTTTCCCATTCTGTAGGCTGCCGTTGTCTCAAGTTGACAGTGATTTAAGCATCTCATTTTTCCAGGATTTCTTTCTGTAGGCAATTGCATAGTGAAACAGTTCCTCTTACTAGCAAAATTTTCTTATAGAGAAAAGCATGGAAGGCAGTGTTCTAACTATGTGTCTTGCAAGCACAAGTAGCTGAACTGAAATAAAAGGGCACACTCTTCTGAAACTTTTGATATTGTGTCACCTCAGAAAGAGCTGTTTTCTGACTCAGGAAATGATTTTTATTCTATCTTTTAAACTTTTCTCCTTATTTTGAGGCAGTACTGAAAAATTCATGATGTTTTCTCCATTTTAAATGAAGTGTTTGACTACCATAAAATTTTATTTCATCACTTTATT